>NC_030815.1:84221128-84524158 GCF_001704415.2 Capra hircus
GTTAAACACTAACTCCCCCTTCACCTCCCTCAACCCCTGGCACCCACAATTCTCCTCTATGTCTTTATGAATTTGACTACTCTCAGTTCAGTTCAGTTCAGTTCAGTCGCTCAGTCATGTCTGACTCTTTGCGACTCCATAAATTGCAGCACACCAGGCCTCCCTGTCCATCACCAACTCCCAGAGTCCACCCAAACCCATGTCCATTGAGTCAGTGATGCCATCCAACCATCTCATCCTCTGTCGTCCCCTTCTCCTCCTGCCCCCAATCTTTCCCAACATCAGGGTCTTTTCAAATGTGTCAGCTCTCCACATCAGATCCCAAAGTACTGGAGTTTCAGCTGCAACATCAGTCCCTCCAGTGAACACCCAGGACTGATCTCCTTTAGGATGGATTGGTTGGATCTCCTTGCAGTCCAAGGGACTCTCAAGAGTCTTCTCCAACACCACAGTTCAAAAGCATCAATTCTTTGGCACTCAGCTTTCTTTACAGTCCAACTCTCACATCCATACATGACTACTGGAAAAACCATGCCTTGACTAGACGGACCTTTGTTGGAAAAGTAATGTCTCTGCTCTAGGGACGCCACATAAGTTTAATCACACATTATTTGTTCTTGTGTGACTAGCTTATTTTGAAATAGGGGGTAGATGGGTCTCTGAGCTGAGCAGCTGGAGTTTGTCAAGTGGAACAAATTGAAGCTTTGTTTGCCCTAGAAACTCTAGTGAAAGTGTTAGTAGCTCAGTCATGACTGACTCTTTGCAACCCCATGGACTGTAGCCTGCCAAGCTCCTTGGTCCATGGAATTCTCCAGGCAAGAATACTGGAGTGGGTTGCCTTTCCCTTCTCCAGAGGAGAAAGTTAATGGCAAGAGCTGGGCTCTGCTAAAGAGATAAGACGACCACATGAGGTCAAGGAAACCTCCCTGAATGAATCTGCACAGGGAAGGTCCTTAGGGGTTTAAAGAGAAGGGGCATTATCCCACAGTAGGTGGTGTCAAACCTTCCTTTAGCCTTTGCGCTAGAATCCATCTTGGCAAAAAGCTGTGTGTGCATAACAGGGAGGGTTCTAAGAAAGGTCAGCTATGGGAAAAGAGATGAGATAATTGGCCGGAGGAGAACAAAGACTTAGGAAGGACTGTCCTATATATTGATTTAACCACCTCTAACCAAAGGCTTTAACTGTGTGGATCACAACAAACTGTGGAGAATTCTTCAACAGAAAGGAATACCAGATCACCTTACCTACCTCCTGAGAAACCTGTATGCAGATCAAGAGGCAACAGTTAGAACCAGACATGGAAAAATGGACTAGTTTAAAATTGGGAAAGGAGTACATCAAGGCTGTATATTGTCACCCTGGCTTATTTAACTTCTATGCAGAATCAGTTCAGTTCAGTTCAGTCGCTCAGTTGTGTCCGATTCTTTGTGACCCCATGAATCACAGCATGCCGGGCCTCCCTGTCCATCACCATCTCCCAGAGTTCACTCAGACTCACGTCCATCGTGATGCCATCCAGCCATCTCATCCTTGATCATCCCCTTCTCCTCCTGTCCCCAATCCCTCCCAGCATCAGAGTCTTTGCCAATGAGTCAACTCTTCGCATGAGGTGGCCAAAGTACTGGAGCTTCAGCTTTAGCATCATTCCTTCCAAAGAAATCCCAGGGTTGATCTCCTTCAGAATGGACTGGTTGGATCTCCTTGCAGTCCAAGGGACTCTCAAGAGTCTTCTCCAACACCACACTTCAAAAGCATCAATTCTTCGGCGCTCAGCCTTCTTCACAGTCCAACTCTCACATCCATACATGACCACTGGAAAAACCATAGCCTTGACTAGACGGACCTTAGTCAGTAAAGTAATGTCTCTGCTTTTGAATATACTATCTAGGTTGGTCATCACTTTTCTTCCAAGGAGTAAGTGTCTTTTAATTTCATGGCTGCAGTCACCATCTGCAGTGATTTTGGAGCCCCCCAAAATAAAGTCTGACACTGTTTCTACTGTTTCCCCATCTATTTCCCATGAAGTGATGGGACTGGATGCCATGATCTTCGTTTTGAGTACATCATGTGAAATGCTGGGCTGGATGAATCACAAGCTGGAATCAAGATTGGTGGGAGAAATATCAACAATCTCAGATATGCAGATGATATCACCCTAATGGCAGAAAGTGAAGAGGAACTAAAGAACTTCTTGATGAAGGTGAAAGAGAATGAGAAAGCTGGCTTGAAACTCAACATTCAAAAAACTAAGATCATGGCATCTGGTCCCATCACTTCATGGCAAATAAATGGGGGCAGGGAATGAAAACAGTAGCAGATTTTATTTTCTTGGGCTCCAAAATTACTGTGGATGATGACTGCAGTCATGAAATTAAAAGATGGTTGCTCCCTGGAAGAAAAGCTATGACAAACCTAGACAGCATATTAAAAAGCAGAGATATCACTTTGCTGACAAAGGTCTGTATTGGTGATTTAGTTGCTCAGTCGTGTCCAACTCTTGCAACCCCATGGACTTAGCCCACCAGGCTCCTCTGCCCATGGGATTTTCCAGGCAAGAATATTGGAGTGGGTTACTATTTTCTTCTCCAGGGGATCTTCCCTACCTCGGGATTGAACTCAGGTCTCCTGCACTGCGGGCAGATTCTTTATCCACTGAGCTACCAAAGCTATAGTTTTTCTAGTAGTCCTGTTAGATTTGGACCATAAACAAGGCTGAATGCTGAAGAATCAATGCTTTTGAACTGTGGTGCAGGAGAAGTCTCTTGAGAGTCCCTAGGACAGCAAGGAGGTCAAATCAGTCAATCTGAAAGGAAATCAACCCTGAATATTCATTGTAAGGACCGATGCTGAAGCTCCAATACTTTGGCTACCTGATGTGATGAGCTGACTCATTGGGAAAGACCCTGATGCTGGGAAAGATTAAAGGCAGGAGGAGAAGGGGACAGCAGAGGATGAGATGATTGGATGGCATCACTGACCCAATGGACATGAGTTTGAACAAATTCTGGGAGATAGTGAAGGACAGGGAAGCCTGGCGTGCGGCAGTCCTTGGGGTCTCCAAGAGTTGGATAATTACTTAGCGACTCAACAGTGACAACAGTTACAATGTTAGTCCCCCTGGCAACCAACCTCCATCCTTCAGTGACCTAGGGGCTTTTCAGAAGTTACCTAAATATAACAATATAAAATATAAAAATATAATAAAAAGGTTTCTCTTACTGAACCAAGCAGGACCCTGTGGGGCTCTTGGGCACATACGTTTTTCTGTATCCCTCATTACTTGCTTACAAGAAAATAGGCTTTGTTCAGCCTCCATGACCTTCCCTGCATTCCAAAGGGCAGATTCAAAGAATTGCTAATCAGGGAAGGGAGGGTTTGTGGAGACAAAGGAGGACCAGTCAAGAACCAATGATCCTGGTTCCCCCTCCATGGATATACACAATATGTTTGAGCTGCTTTGCAGATACTGAAACCCCCACCAAGTGGGAGAAGTTAAATCTATACTGCCCCAAAGCACATAGACTTGTGGTTAAACTGGTTAGAATCAGAAGGTTAGTAATGCTGACTTCCAGTTGCTTCACTACCAACCAGTCAGAATAATGTCCGTGAACTGATCCTGACCTCGTCTTTGAACCATTACTGTAAGACTCTCTGTCCCCTCCAGGTTGAGGCACAGTTTTGAGGGCATTAACTTGCTGTGGCTCCTTTTGCCTGGCAAAGTAATAAAGCTATTCTTTTCTACTTCACCCAAAACTCTGTTTCTGATATTCAATTCAGTACCAGGATACAGAGGCTGAATTTTGGCTACCTAACCACTTGGGAAATATCAAAGGTTTTTAGAAACTCTGTGGAGGGAAGCAGGATGAAAATCAAATATATGTATTTCTCATTATAAATTGTAGTATCACTCTTAGCATAATGTCTTTAAAGTTCATCTATGCTGTAGCATGTGTCAGAATCTCCTCCTTTTTAAGGCTGGATAGTACTCCCATCTTAGGCATATGCCATATTTGCTTATCTATTTATCCCTCAATGGACACTTGGGTTGCTTCCACCTTTTGGCTACAGTGAATAATGCTGCTTTGAACAGCATTCAAAGTCTCTTTGAGACTCTTCTTTCAATACTTTTGTGTGTTGTTGCTAAGTCACTAAGTCAAGTCCGACTCTTTGCAATCCCGTGAACTGCAGTGCGCCAGTCTTCCCCATCCTTCACCATCTCCCAGAGTTTGCTCAAACTCATGTCTATTGAGTCAGTAGCCATCTCATCCTCTATCACCCCCTTCTCCTCCTGCCTTCAATCTTTCCCATCATCTGGGTCTTTCCCAATGAGTTAGCTTTTGTGCATGCAGGCGGTTATTCTTAAAATTTATAAATCAGAGCAGATCTCCATTCTCCCCGCCCTAGCTCTCAACTCTCATACTGTCAGCTCTCAGCTACCTGGCCTGCCTGACCCTCGTGATTTGCCTGTCACCACCTGACCTTCCCCTTCTGCTCAAAACAATAATCATCACTTAGTATCTCTCACAGTTTCAGGTGAGGCTTGGCAGGGTGGCTCTGTCTCTGGATCTCTCTCTTTTTCTTTCTTTTTTTTAAAAAATATTTTTTTCACTGGGCCAGGTCTTAGTTGCAGCGCATGGGGTCTTCCATCTTTGTTGCGACATTCAAACTTTTAGTTGTGGCATGTGGGATCTAGTTCCCTGACCAGGGATCACGCCTGGGCCCGCAGCATTGGGAGCATGGAGTCAAGACATTCAATGACCAGGGAAGTCCTTCTGGGTCTCTCTTGAGGCTGCAGTCAGATATTGCCAGGCCTTCACCTGGAGCCAGGGACTTCTTCATGGTGAGGCAGGAGACAGAAGGGCTCCAGGTTAGACATTTACAATTGGCCTCCTGTTTGCATTTCACGGGGCATGACGAGGTGGGCTTCAGGCTGGATACGTAAAACTGTTAGCATTTCCTGAGACAAGAGATAGATGGGCTCCAGTTAAGACATTAACAATCAGCCTCCTGTTGCCCCTCCGATATGGAAGTAGCAATGTAAACAGGGTAAACAGCCAGTCTTTGTCTCTTGTAAACCCTTTAAGGTAATAGTCATGGCAAGGACAAAGAGGGGCAAAATCCTGTTTGAGATCTCTGCTCCCCCTTTTTGGGACAAGGGAGACACTACACATGCACAGAAAGGCTCCTTGGGGGTCAAAAGTCAGGGGGTAAGGCCAGGCATAATGAGTCTTGCTCCTTCCAGAAGCCTTCACTTTGAGATCCACCTTGGCTTAGAGCTGTGTGCTCACCCAGGGAGGGTTCCAGCCTAGGGCAGGCAATTGACCTGAAGGAAGATAAAAACTTGGAAGAACTGACCCATATAAATGACATCTGCCTCTTTACTGTGCCCCTCCTCACTGGGGAGGAGACCCACACCCTTTCTCTCTGGGTGTGCATCTCTGCCTTGCTTCTATCTTAACTAAACACTTTCTTTGTATGCTCTCCCCCTTGTTTTGCTATGTCTCAAATAATTAACTTTGTACCTACACTTACAGTTTTTGCCTCTGTGATAAAAGTATTTTTTTTTCACCAGGTTCAAAGATCCAGGGAAAAATAGCTTCTAACCTCTAGCCCTTGCTGGTCTGATGGCTAGAATTCCTGGTTTTCATTCAGACTGCTGCTGCTGCTGCTGCTGCTAAGTCGCTTCAGTTGTGTCCAACTCTGTGCGACCCCATAGACGGCAGCCCACCAGGCTCCCCTGTCCCTGGGATTCTCCAGGCAAGAACACTGGAGTGGGTTGCCATTTCCTTCTCCAATGCATGAAGGTGAAAAGTGAAAGTGAAGTCGCTCAGTCGTGTCCGACTCTTAGCGACCCCATGGACTGTAGCCTTCCAGGCTCCTCCACCCATGGGATTTTCCAGACAAAAGTACTGGAGTGGGGTGCCATTGCCCTGGGTTCAATTCCCAGGCAGGGCATTAAGATCTTGCTTCACACCACCACTCACTGCTGCCTTGCTGAGATCAATGGCAAGCTGATGCTCGCTGTTGTCTGGGGGCCCAACTCTCCAGCACACTCCTCAGCACTGTTTGCTCATCCTCATGATATGGCAGCTGTCTCCCCCAGAGAGAGTGATCCAAGAGAGTAAGGCAGAAACCACAATCCCCTTTATGATCCAAGCCCCAGAAGTCATCATCACTTCTGCCATGTTTCACCAGTCATAAAGATTGGCCTGATTTGCTGTGGAGGGGACTGCACAGGAACATGACCCAGGATGGTGCAAGCAGCTCTTCCACCCCGTTCGTTTCCACTTGTTCATCCCTGTTTTACTCAGACCTTAACCATAAACATGAGATCGCTAGACAACATTTAAGCTAGTTCCTGATTTTTGCTTTACTGGATGTACACAATGTTTTGCCTAACCTGTTGATTCCTTTCCTTAATTAAAAGGAGTAAGAGTGAAAAATTAAGTATTAGTACTTAAAGAATGACCGACTCTACCTTATCTTGCCCTTGGTACCTCTGCAGGCAGACCACGGGCAAGAGAACATCCAATTGCAGGAGGACCATGTGAGCAAGACAGTGTCCAAATGAAGATGAGAAATCAGCAGATCTGCACTCAGTGGAAAAATGACAAAGAATCTGATTTCCTACATTAATGATTAACTGAGATTGTTTCCCCCTTTTCCCTTTAAAGACTGTCACGGCTGAGCAGAATCTTTGGAGTTGGTCTCAGACAAGAGTTCCCTTTCTCCCAAGATTGTCAGTTTTTCTGAATAAAATACCTTTCCTTTCTACTGACTCTTGGTCCTCAATTATTGACTTTTGAGCAGTAAGCAGGTGATCCTGAGTTCAGTAGCAATATGAGGGGCCAATTTGGAGGCTGGCAGGCTCCCCAGGCAGCCTCTGTCTAGCCTCTTGCTCTTCACAACACTCAGCACCTGCACTCAGATGTGTTTTGTTGCTGTTGGTGGAAGCTCCATGTGAGCAGGGCTCCTCTGCTCTCCCAAAAATAGTATACCTCTTTTTTGGGCTTATCAGAGGTGTTTAGGAAACATTTATTAAATAAATTAATGAGTAAATGAATGAACTGTGGCCTTTGGCCATATGTGAATGTGGAGGAGAATGTCCTTGCTCGTCCACAGTGGTCAGGCCCTTCATCACCCACCGCACTCCTTTGCACGGTCAGCTCTAGCCAGGCAGGCTGCCCCTCGGTCCATGGGCACAGTTCATTCCTCTTGCCTCAACCTGTGCTTGACTCTTTTTTCAACTCATCTTTTTAGGTTCTAAGTGCATTTACAGAGCACCTGCTGTATGTCTGGCACTGTGCCCAAGGTAGATGTGGCCCTGTCCTTGGGAACTGACATTCTAGTTGGGAGATGGGTAGCAGAAAGTGCCCAGGGGGCAGAATGGGGAGCCTATGGTGGTGCCCTGTGGTGAAGTGTTCCATGACCTGGCCCACAAGTCTGATCAGGAACTTGAATTTGTGCCAGTTGTATGCGTGGAACACAATGTTATTATAAATGAAATTGAGCAGCTCCTTAAGTGTTTCCTGTTTCTCTGATGATAGCAATATTGACCTCTAGGGTTGATTTCTAGCCAAGAAAATGCACTGGTCCACACCCTCTTCCAACAACACAAGAGAAGACTCTACACATGGACATCACCAGATGGTCAACACTGAAATCAGACTGATTATATTCTCTGCAGCAAAAGATTGGAGAAGCTCTATACAGTCAACAAAAACAAGACCAGGAGCTGACTGTGGCTCAGATGATGAACGCCTTATTACCAAATTCAGACTTAAATTGAAGAAAGCAGGGAAAACTGCTACACCATTTAGGTATGACCTAAATCAAATCCCTTATGATTATACAGTGGAACTGAGTAATAGATTTAAGGGACCAGATCTGATAGATAGAGTGCCTGATGAACTATGGAATGAGGTTTGTGACATTGTACAGGAGACAGGGATCAAGACAATCCCCATGGAAAAGAAATCCAAAAAAGCAAAATGGCTGTCTGGGGAAGCCTTACAAATAGCTGTGAAAAGAAGAGAAGCGAAAAGCCAAGGAGAAAAGGAAAGATATAAGCATCTGAATGCAGAGTTCCAAAGAATAGCAAGAAGGGATAAGAAAGCCTTCTTCAGTGATCAATGCAAAGAAATAGAGGAAAACAACAGAATGGGAAAGACTAGAGATCTCTTCAAGGAAATTAGAGGTATCAAGGGAACATTTCATGCAAAGATGGGCTTGATAAAGGATAGAAATGGTATGGACCTAACAGAAGCAGAAGATATTAAGAAGAGATGGCAAGAATACACAGAAGAACTGTACAAAAAGGATCTTCACGACCCGGATAATCACGATGGTGTGATCACTCATCTAGAACCAAACATCTTGGAATGTGAAGTCAAGTGGGCCTTAGAAAGCATCACTATGAACAAAGCCAGTGGAGGTGATGGAATTCCAGTTGAGCTATTTCAAATCCTGAAAGATGATGCTGTGAAAGTGCTGCACTCAATATGCCAGCAAATTTGGAAAACTCAGCACTGGCCACAGGATTGGAAAAGGTCAGTTTTCATTCCAATCCCAAAGAAAGGCAATGCCAAAGAATGCTCAAACTACCACACAATTGCACTCATCTCACACGCTGGTAAAGTAACGCTCAAAATTCTCGAAGCCAGGCTTCAGCAATACGTGAACCATGAACTTCCTGACGTTCAAGCTGGTTTTAGAAAAGGGAGAGGAACCAGAGATCAAATTGCCAACATTCTCTGGATCATGGAAAAAGCAAGAGAGTTCCAGAAAAACATCTGTTTCTGCTTTATTGACTATGCCAAAGCCTTTGACTATGTGGATCACAATAAACTGTGGAAAATTCTGAAAGAGATGAGAATACCAGACCACCAAACCTGCCTCTTGAGAAATCTGTATGCAGGCCAGGAAGCAACAGTTAGAACTGGACATGGAACAACAGACTGGTTCCAAATAGGAAAAGGAGTACGTCAAGGCTGTATATTGTCACCCTGCTTATTTAACTTCTATGCAGAGTACATCATGAGAAGTGCTGGACTGGAAGAAACACAAGCTGGAATCAAGATTGCCAGGAGAAATATCAATAACCTCAGATATACAGATGACACCACCCTTATGGCAGAAAGTGAAGAGGAACTAAAAAGCCTCTTGATGAAAGGGAAAGAGGAGACTGAAAAAGTTGGCTTAAAGCTCAACATTCAGAAAACGAAGATCATGGCATCCAGTCCCATCACTCCATGGGAAATAGATGGAGAAACAGTGGAAACAGTGTCAGACTTTATTTCTTTGGGCTCCAAAATCACTGCAGCCATGAAATTAAAAGACGCTTACTCCTTGGAAGAAAAGTTATGACCAACCTAGACAGCATATTCAAAAGCAGAGACATTATTTTGCTGGCTAAGGTCTGTCTAGTCAAGGCTATGGTTTTTCCAGTGGTCACGTATGGATGTGAGAGTTGGACTGTGAAGAAGGCTGAGCGCCAAAGAATTGATGCTTTTGAAGTGTGGTGTTGGAGAAGACTCTTGAGAGTCCCTTGGACTGCAAGGAGATCCAACCAGTCCATTCTGAAGGAGATCAGCCCTGGGATTTCTTTGGAAGGAATGATGCTAAAGCTGAAACTCCAGTACTTTGGCCACCTCATGTGAAGAGTTGACTCATTGGAAAAGACTTTGATGCTGGTAGGGGTTGGGGGCAGGAGAAGAAGGGGATGATCGAGGATGAGATGGCTGGCTGGCATCACGGACTCGATGGATGCGAGTCTGAGTGAAGTCCAGGAGTTGGTGATGGACAGGGAGGCCTGGCGTGCTGTGATTCATGGGGCCGCAAAGAGTCGGATACGACTGAGCGACTGAACTGAACTGAACTTTATTAATTAGGAAGATGAGCCTTCTGTGAGGCAAGCGGCCGATATTTCCCCATTTCTAGTCTGTTTTTTGACTTTGTAGGCGTGTTGGAGGGAAGGGAAGCCCTGAGGAGATCAGGTGAGTGGCAAGTGCAGACTCTATGCGGGGTGAACTCTCCCTGCCTGATTTAAACTTGTATTTACTTTCTGGTCAGATAACGCATACCAGGATTACAAAATTCTAAGACAGCAGAAGCCAGAAGTGAAAGCCATAGGGGTTGGGGGTGAGGGGCAAGGCCAGTGCGTCCTGGACATTTAGGGACAGTTGGGGAGCACTGTCAGTTTGCACCAGTAAGTCCACACAGGGTGATCTGTTTCCGTCTTCATATAACACCCCCCAGTGTTCAGCAGATGGAGGAAGGTCCCCAGGAGTCCTGCCCTCCCACCTTGGATGGCCCAACCTCCTACCCAAGTGCTCACTTTTTTTTGGCTTGTTTCTGCATTCTCTTTATTACTCCGACAGTTCACACTACATGCAGCTATAATTTGTCATTATTTCATATTATACTGTTCTTTATCAATTTACCTTTTTTAGGAGAGGGTCATCAGAGGTTCTATATATCACAGTAAGTACTCTTGCCTGGAAAATCTCATGGATGGAGGAGCCTGGTGGGCTGCAGTCCATGGGGTCGCTAAGAGTCGGACACAACTGAGCGACTTCACTTTCACTTTTCACTTTCATGCATTGGAGAAGGAAATGGCAACCCACTCCAGTGTTCTTGCCTAGAGAATCCCAGGGATGGGGGAGCCTGGCGGGCTGCCGTCTATGGGGTCGCACAGAGTTGGACACGACTAAAGCGACTTAGCAGCAGCAGCAGCAACATCTAGCAAAACTTACATATTGAGCGATGGAAGTTAACTTTGGTTGAATGCCCTAACAATGACCAAATCTGTTTTTTTTCCCATGGAAAAACTGTCTTGTTTATTTTTTAAACAAAAATTAAAATAAGCTCCAAGTGCTCACTTTTGCTTTGCATCATGCAGCATCTCAGTGGGGGCAATGGGCAAGGAGGGAGACAACTGGGCAGGGGAGTGCCCAGGGTCCACCCTTTGAGTGTCCACCTGCCACTCACAGGGTGGGGATCTGCTGCCCTTGCTTGCCTGGAGCACACATCCGAAGGGGCACAGGATCCATCTGCCAGGGAGTGGAGCCCCCATAGCAAATCCTGCACTTGGGAGACCCTGTCCTTGTTGTACAGGGGCAAGGTCCAGAAATCTGCTGCTCTTGAACTCAGAGGGAAAACAGTGAGCAGTCCTGAAGAGAGATCTTAGTTTCTTGTCCAGGGGTTGAACCTGGCCAGTATCCTTGCCTGGAGAATCCCATGGATAGAAGAGCCTGGTGGGCTACAGTCCATGGGGTCGCAAAGAGTCGGACACGACTGAGTGAGCTCACTTCACTTCAACCTGGGTGAAAACCAGGAACCCCAGCAGTTTGACCACCAGGGCTAGAGACTAGAAGCAAAGCGGCCCTGGTTCTTTTCCCTGTTTGAAAGCAAGCATGTTTCAAGGAGGCAAAAACTAAAAAATACGTACAAAGAATATTATTAGCGACACAGTACAATGTATGGGAGAGCACACAGGAAAACAGTTTAAGTCAGAAATAGGGCAGAGATACACAAACCCAAAGAGAAAAGGTATGAGTGTCCTCTCGGTGAGTCAGAAACTAGGCAGAGAGAGGGGACATGGGTATCCTGAAGGAGGAAGAGTGCAGTAAAGAGGGGATGTAAATCACTTACATAGGACAGTCCTTCCGGTTCTCTGTGCACGTGAGCTCAGTCGCTTCAGTTGTGTCCAACTCTGCCATCTCATGGACTGTAGCCCGCCAGGCTCCTCTGTCCATGAGACTCTACAGGCAAGAATGCTGGAGTGCGTTGCCATTTCCTTCTTCAGGGGATCTTCCAGACCCAGGGACCGAACCCATGTCTTTTATGTCTCCTGCATTGGCAGGTAAGTTCTTTACCACTAGCACGACCTGGGAATGAATGTTAATCACTTATATAGGACAGTCCTACCTTTGGCCAATTATCTTGTTCCTTTCTTCACACCTAACTGGGACTTGGATCCTCCCCAAGATGCTTGTGCAACGTTTTTCTAAGCTGGATCCCACTTCAGAGGCTTATGGGTGCATGTCCACACTTATATTGGGGTGGAGCCCCTCCCTTTTCAGCTCCCAAGAACCCTTCCTGCACATGTACAGAAAAGTCTTCCTTGACCTCAGGAGAGGGCACCTTATCTCTCTATTTCAGCAGAGCTCAGCTTTCACCACTAGTTTTATCCTTGGAATGTCTGAGTGAGAACAAAGCTTGAATTTTACTTCACTTGACAAGTACCAGGTGTCCAGCCCAGAGGCCCATCTATCTCCTACCTCATTCTGAGCCTCAGTTTCTGCATCTGTCCCTTGGCGTCAGTGGCATAGAATGCTGGGCACCCAGGAAGGACTAGGGCCTGGGAGCCCCCCTTCCTGTCCATTTAGACCCCAGGCTTATGGCACTGATATTACTTCTGAAACTGAGCAGCGTCCTGTGAGGCTCCAGGGTCCACTGGGAGCATTTTGGTCTGCCATTTCTTGTAGGCAAGACTCCAGCTTCTCTGAGTTCAAAGGGCAGATCTGAACAGTTGCTAATCAGGAAGGAGTACCTGAGACAAGATTAAAGGGACCAGAGTAGCTCATCATGATTAGGAGGCCAGACCACCTGAGAGCCTGCCCACACCCTAATCTTGTCAGCAACTTAACCCTTTGAAACTTTGCAGAAGAAAGAAAGACTGTTACTACCTTGATCCTACTACAATCATGTATCTCTGCCTGACTATAAGAGCTCTCCCCATCCCCCAGGGAGGGCGGCACAGTTCTTGAGGCCCTAGACTACTGTGTTCAGTCTTTGCAAAGAAATAAAGCCACTCTTTCTTTCTCCTCCATAACTCTGTCTCCGTATTTCTGTTCAGCATGGGTACACAGAGAGTCAAGATTTTTACATCACTCTTAGAAAGGAACTGAGAGACGTAAAAGCTAGGAGCCATTGACTTCTGAAAAACCACAGGACTTGCCTGATGGTCCAGAGTTTAAGAATCTGCCTGCCAATGTAGGGGACATGGGTTCCATCCCTGGTCCAAGAAGATTCCACATGCCAAGGGGCAACTAAGTCCATGATCCACAACTATTGAGCCTGTGCTCTAGAGCCCAAGAGCTGCAGATTCTGAGCCTGCGTGCCGCAACGACTGAAGCCTGCAAGCCCTAGAACCAGTGCTCTGGCACAAGAGAAGCCACTGCAATGAGAAGCCTCTGTACCGCAACGAAAGAGTAGCCCCTGCTCACCATAACTAGAGAAAGCCCCCTCGCAGCCAAAAATAAATAAATAAATAACAACATACACTCTTAAAGTTCCCAGTTATGCTTTATTCATAGAACTTTGTGAAGACTATAGGCTCTCAGCTCTGAGACATTGTTCTGTGAATGAATAATGTTGCCTGCCATATCAGTAAACATAAAAAGATGCTGTAGCCATCAGTCTTCACCACTGCCCCTTATGGTGAGAACTGGGAACTCAGGATGCAGACAAATGGGCTGCCCCTCCCCCAAGCCCTCAGCAACTGCAGCCACTCTCATCAGTACAAAGTAACGGGACTCAGAATGGGAAAGAAAAGGATCATAGCCATAGATAGCTAAGGTGCATATAAAAGGGATGATTTCAATGAACCCAAACTCTTGCATATTCCCATACAAAGAAAAGCGATAAATTCATCAACTTGAGATATCTGGTTTTATTTATTAAACAGTGAACTTTTGATGTTTCAACTATCTGGTTCTTGCAAAACTTCTATATATCCTGGCTCTTTCCTTACCTCTTTGGAGCAGTACCTCCGAGCTATCTGAGAGGCTACTTCCCAGTATTGAAGTCTTCAGAAAAAGTTTGGCAGATAAAACAGAGCTCAGTTTTCAATTGACTGTTTCAAAGTTAAGAAAGAACCAGGATACACAGGAATTTTGCTAAAAGAAAAAAAAAACCCACAAAGAAACTAAAAAACCCATGCAGTTGAACATCAGAAGATTAGTAATTACAAAAACAGACACTTCAAGTTAATGATCTTAGTGCTTTACTATCTTTGGGAAGATGCAAGAACGTGGGTTCATTGAAATTATTCCTTAAATACACATCTCAACTATCTGAGGCCAGTATTGTGTTTTTCTCCATCCTAAATTCCCCTCAGAGCGAGTGGTACAGAGGCAGACAGCTTAACAGTGGGTATCATTTACCTTTACTGGGATGGCAGGCAACATTTTTTGTCTGCAGAGTGCATGACCCAGCAAGAATGATGCAGAGTAATGCGGGGGTCAGGCCAGTTCCACTGGTGGGCAGGATGCCCCCTCCCTCTGGGAGGACGGCGCCCTAGGACCTGGAGCAGGCCTGGACTGCGTCTATCACCCCCAGGTTGTTACACAATCTTCCTGTCCAAGGTAGGTGCTGTCTCCCCCAGCTTAGGATAGGCTCCGCTTGGACTGCAAGGAGATCCAACCAGTCAATCCTAAAGGAAATCAGTCCTGAATATTCATCGGAAGGACTGATGCTGAAGCTGAAACTCCAATACTCTGGCCACCTGATGCGAAGAACTGACTCACTAGAAGACCCTGATGCTGGGAAAGATTGAAGGCCAGAGGAGAAGGGGCCTACAGAGGATGAGATGGTTGGATGGCGTCACTGACTTGATGGACATGAGTTTGAGTAAGCTCTGGGAGTTGGTGATGGACAGGGAAGCCTGGCGTGCTGCAGTCCATGGGGTAGCAAAGTCCGACACGACTGAGCGACTGAACTGAACTGAACCCCTCCAATAAGCATCCTCCAGTTCCCTCATGGGAGAAGGGAACGCGCTAGTGGTTGGGGGAGTGGGGGGCGGCGCGGAAAGCAGAAGCACCGCTGACTGTGCTGCGAAGAGCTCAACCATGTCTACAGTCTGGCCGGCCCGCCAGGCCAATTCAGGGCGGGGCCAGAGCAGACCCAAGGTGGAGCCACGACTGGGAGAAGAGCGTGGGCTACAAACGAAGTTGAGCCAGAGTTGGGGTGAGGCTCGAGTGAGAGGAGGGGCTCAGGAAGGCTCAGCAACGTAGCTAGCGCCGAGGGGGCGGAGCTAGAGTGGTGCCGGTGTTTAGAGTCAGGATCCGGCGGTGATTTAGCCCAGAGCAGCGGGGGCGGAGCTGAGTGAGGGGCGGAGCTGAGGGCACCTCCTGTGGGCGGGAGTCAGGCTCAAGGCTTTCGGAGGCCCGGTAACTAATAAGGACCGAGCGAGGGGCGGGGTTCAGGGTTGTGGTCGCGACCTAGTTAAGGTCTGCAAGGGTGGGGCTCAGGGAAGGCTGGGTTTAGAGCCCTAGCGTTGACAAAGACTAGACCCTGGATTCCCGGAAGGGCGGACCCAGCGAGGGGCGGGGCTAAGGGCTCAGCGGCGTCCGTCGCCCACGCGTTAGGAAGCTGGACTGTAGGGAAGACTGGGGGTTTTAGCCCCGGCCGCAGCGCCGCCGACGACATGGGCGGGGCCTAGCGGGAAGGGGCGGGCTCAGTGAGGGCGGGGTTAAAGCTTAGCCGAGAGGATACCAGGGGCGGGGCCCACCGGGAAAAAGCGGGCCAGAGCTGGAGGCGGTCAACCCTGCCCACGGGCAACGCGCGGACAACCACACGGGCTCACAGCGGCAGGGGGACGGGTCGGGTCGGCCGAATGCACGGTGTGCCGCCGCCATGACAGGTGAGCGCGGTCCGGGGTCGTGCCTGCCATGCGGAGACAGGCACGCGGCTACGGTGGCGCGTAGGATCCGAGTGTCCCGATGCCACTCCTCGCTGCGACGGCGAGTGACCTTGCCCGTGACTGCGTGCCCTGTCGACAGGACGACGGCAGAGCGGCGCGCCGGCCCAGGGCTGGGTTCTATGGGGGCGAGGCCAGGCCAGGTCTAGGAGGGTGCTTGGGGGCGGCGGCCATGGACAACCTCTGGAGAGTTGTGGTGGGCAAAGCCACGTCATGCCCTGGAGGCTTCTGAGCGTTAGGGGCCGAGCCTTGGCGTGTTCTGTGCTGTGAGGCCAGGTCAAGCCGTGGAAGGCTCTAGTGGGCGGGGACCAGGTCTTGGGTGATTCCAGGAGGGCAGGGGCTAACGTATGTCTGCAAGTGGGGAACTGCTGGTGTGAGGATCTGTGGCCTGGCACTGGGAGGTGAAAGTAAAATTGGTGGTAAGGAATAATCTCTGGGGTTCTACTGTGCTTCTATCAGGAGATATAGAAACTCCTGACAGAAGGCTGTGTCTTCTATTAGGAGTCCCCTGAGGAGTCTGCCCAACAGGTGGTGCCTTCCTGGGCAGTGTGTGGTACCTGTGGGACTCTGGTATCTCCCAGGGTGCACCCCTTGTCCAGGGACAGGCCCGAGGGAATCTTGCACACAGACTCTGTTTCCCAAGGCCTTGTGCCCCATCTGGACTGCCCCAGCCCTTCCAGCTTTTTTTTCCCCCCAGAATGCAGTCCCCAGCCCAGCCATCCTCCAAGGGCCTCTCTTGAATGGAGACCGCCCACCACCTTCCTGATCCTGAGCAGAGTGACCCTACTCTGTGGACCTTTCCCTGTTAGGAGAAGCTCCATGAGAGTTACAGGCTGATGAGAGTCCATGCCAGTGTAATCAGGGAGTGTGGTGGCTTCCAGAAGCCATACCTTATTTCAGGGAATGCTTCTGAGGTAAAAGTCACCTAGGGTGACCCACAGGGTCTGGGAGGCCCCTGAAGTCCCCATTCTCTCCATAGCTGTCACTGGAGTCCCAGCCTAAGTCCCGCATACAAGAAAGATTTGATGGGCAGGAACCTGGTGATTTCCAGGACACCAGTGTACCAGCCTAAGCCAGAAGAGACCCCTGGTACTACTCACTCCCCTGTCGTTTCTCTGAACTGTTTTTAATCTGTGGCTGCTATTTCTGAGTAAAGTTGATCCTCTGACCTAGGGTGTCAAATGTGATGGTTTCAAATACGTGGATTTTTTTCAATGCATACATACTACTACCTGACCTGAGGTTGGCTGAAATCTCAGATGCAAAATTATGGATACGGAGGACTGACAGTAAAGTAATGTGTGGATTTTTGACTCCTCAGGGTCTGTCCCCCAACCCCCTGCTGTTCAAAGGTCTATTGTACCTACTGTGCATCTGGCCCTGCATCAGGTCCTTGCTACTCAGGCCTGCTGTATGGGGAAATATGGAATATCTCTGTGTGTGAATGAGGAAACAAAGACTCAGCTTGGGCAGGTGCCCTAGACTGCTGGGGCAGTCAGTGGTGGATCCAGGACTAGACCTTCGCATGCCTACCAGTCCCCCTTCTCCCTGCTGTCTCAGTGTCCTGGGCCTCTAGAGACCTCTTCCCTCAGAGCCCTTCATTTTGGGGATGGGGAACTAGGGCCCAGAGAGTACAGGCCTGGGAGGGCCAAATGAACAGGCCTGCAAGGCTGTAGGTCCCAAGTTCCTGGCTTACTGTCTCCATGCAGCAATAGCAACCTGTCTCATTCTGGGGCCTTTACGAAGGGTCGCAGAGTGAGCGTGTGGAGCCCGATGCATCTGTGCAGGGCCCACACTGACCAAGTGTCACTGTAGCAATTACTGTTGCTGCAGAACCAGCCCCTTCCTTGTGGTGTGCTGGGGAGTGGGCTTCGCAGCTCCATGCCTGGTTGGACACTGGGACAGGAGGGGATTCTGGGAGATTCAGTTTGGGAGGGGAGGTTGAGGCCCAAGCATCTGGACTTTGTTGGGGGTGGTGGTGGGTGGGGAACTCAGGAAAGTCTCTTGAGGGGAGGACAGTGAGTGTGAGTTAGCCAGGTGGAAACCGTAGGGAGAGGTGTTCTGGTCCCTGGGAATCTGAGGCAGAATGCTGCAGTTGGGCGTTGCTGTGCAGGCTTGGCTCAGGGGCTGGGAGACCTGGTCAGGGCAAGTGAGGCCAGCTCCCACAGGGCCTCCAGTGCCAGGTCAGGCTAACAGGTTGGCCAGCCTAACCATGCTTGTGGTGCCAGTAGGGCAAGGTGACGGGGGAGGAGGACTTCTGTGGTCACACAGTGGATAAGAATCCACCTGCCGATGCAGGGGACACGGGTTTGATCTTTGGTCTGGGAGGATTCAACATGCCACGGAGCTTCTAAGCCCGTGCACCGCAACTGCTGAGCCTGTGCTCTGGAGCCCGTGAGCCTCAACTACTGAGCCCGTGTGCCGCAGCTGCTGAGTCCACCTGCCCTAGAGCCCGCATGCTGCAACTGCTGAGCCTGTGTGCCTAGAGCCTGTATTCTGCGACAAGAGAAGCCACTACACAGAAGAGTAGCCCCTGCTTGCCACAACTACAGAAAGCCTGCATGCAGCAGTGAAGACCCAGCGCAACCAAAGGAAAAAACAACGATGGGGGAGGTAGGGCTTAGCAAAGGTTGCTGGCGAAGGTCTGGTGAGTTTTTATGCCAGAGCATTCCTCTTCCTCCTTCCTGTAAAACCTATCTGGGACTGTCACTTGGGACCACACTGGTTTCCTTTCTTGTGCTTTGTTATGCCTGTGAATGGCCGCCCGGGTGTGGTTTGTGTGCACAGCTCACAACGACCACAGGAAGCACAGGGCACGGCAGAGCCCAGAGCTGTGGTCCCCAGGCTATGCCATTATGCCAAGTGACTCACAGCTCCAGCCAGTGGAGGCACCCTTGGCTAGCAGCCTGCAGGGTGGGAAGAGCCACTGCAGAAGTGCTGGTCACTGTCCACTGACAGCCCTTGCCCTGCCCCTTGGGCCTATGTCCATTCACTCCCAACCTCTTTAGTGAGCGCTTAGTGTGTGCCAGCCCTGTGCACAGTGTACACGCTGGCAGCACTGGGCAGGACAGCCCATGGTTTGGTCAGAAGCAGACACGGTGCAGCTAAATTGCATGATTAATTAGTAGACTGATCAGAGAGGCGGAAATGGGCCCCAACACTGTGCCTGGGTCCTGAACTCAGTCCATCACTCTCCGGCTGATTAAGGTCTTAAGCAGGTACCTTATCTACTTATTGTGCCTCAGTTTCTCCTTCTGAAAATGAGGGTAGTGGTCATGCTTGTGTAGCAGAGCTGATGGAAGAATGATGATGCACAGAGCTCCCAGAATGCCCAAGCATGGGTCCCAGTCCATGAACTATGGCCAATATTATTAACTCTTTAATCAGAGAGGCTACAGGTGATGAAGCCGGGTGGCCAGGAGGGTCCTGCCACATGCTGGTGACAGATGTCTCTGCATCCCTGTCCATGGCTTCTTTACCATGTTGGAGCTGCTGACAAGTCTGTCTTCAAAATATACTTTCAGAGACTGGGAGAATCAAAAGTTAGAAATTCTCATTCTAGGGGGAATAGACCATCCAGGAGGAGGTAGCATCAGGAGAGAGAGGTGAGAAGGTAAACGGTCTATTGAGTTGGGCCCATGGAAGAAATCGGGAGGAGGCCCCACTTGTTCCAACTCAGTGACGCTGTTTTTTAAAAATCAACTTGATTGAAGTATTGTTTACTTATAAATACACTCATTTTTATTGAAAAAATTCTCTTAAGTTTTGACAAATGTATATACTCATGGAACAACTGGTCCAGGCCAAATCAAGATAGAATGTTTCTGTCACTCCAGAAAATCCTTCATGCTCCTTTCCAGTGAATACCACCCAATCCAAGAATCCATCTCCTTTCTGTGACTGTTTTTTTCATCTTTAAAGTTCAACAGTGGAGGGTTTCCCTGGTTGCTTAGTGGTAAAGAATCTTCCTGTCAATGCAGGAGACATGGGTTTTATCCCAGATTTGGGAAGATCCCACACACTGCAGAGCAGCTCAGCCCTTGTGCCACAACTGTTGAACCTGTGCTCTAGAGCCTGGGAGCTGCAACAGCTGAGCCCCGTGCACCCTAAAGCCCATGCTCTGCAACAGGAGAAGCTATTGCAGTGAGAAACCTGTGCACCGCAACTAGAGAGTCGCCCTTGCTCACCGCAACTGGAGGAAAGCCCGCACAGCAATGAAGACCTAGCACAGCCAAAAATAAAGTAGATAAAATTTTAAAAGAAAAAAAAATTCAACAATGGAATTTCCAAATAGTGTTTCTTATTAATTACTAGAATTTATTTTTGGAGCATTTTTAGTTTATAGACAATCGAGCAGATAGCACAGAGGGCTCCCCCCACCCCATTTCCTCTATTATTAATATCTTGCATTTGTATGGTTGTTACCTGAATAAGCCAATAGTGATACAGTATTATTAATTTCAGTTACTAACTAAAGTCCATATTAATATGATGGTTCATTCCTGTGTTGTACACTGTATGAGTTTTTTGAAAAATTCATGATGTCCTGTATCTGCTATTACAGTATCATACAAGAAGTTTTACTGGGTTAAACATCTGTGCTCCATCTATTTATCCCTCCTTCTTCCATAACCCTTGGCAACCACTGATCTTTTTACTGTCTCCATTGTTTTGCATTTTCTAAAATATATACTTGGGATCATATAGTATATAGCCTTTTCAAATTGGCTTCTTTAACCTTTAACAAAATGCATTTGTTTCCTCAATGTCTTTTTGTAACTTCGTAGGTCTTTTTTATCACTGGGTTATATTCCATTGTAACTTATTAAACTGAACCGCAGTTTCATATATTATCCACTTACCTTGATATGTATTTTATTGTTCAGTCGCTGAGTCATGGCCAACTGCAAGCTTGCTCAGGCTCCTCTGTCCTCAGCTGTCTCCTGGAGTTTGCTCAGATTCATGTCCATTTATATGTATATGTGTGGTAAAATACACAGAACGTAAAATTTACCATTTTAACCATTTCATTGGGATTAAATACATCCACAGTGCTGTGAAACTGCATTTCAAGAACTTTTTCATCATCCCAAAGAGAAACTGTACTCATTAAACAAAAACTCCCCTTTCACCCCTACCTGCAGCTCCTGTTAATCACTATGGTACTTTCTCTGTTTTAGAATTTGCTTATTCTAGATAGTTCATATAGTGGAATAATACATTTGTCCTTTTGTATGGGCTTCCCTGGTGGCTCAAATGGTAAAGCGTCTGCCTGCAGTGCAGGAGACCTGGGTTTGATCCCTGGGTCAGGAAGATCCCCTGGAGAAGGAAATGGCAACCCACTCTGCTATTCTTGCCTGGAAATTCCCGTGGACGGAGAGCTTGTGGGTTACAATCCATGGGGTCGCAAAGAGTCGGACATGACTGAGCAACTAAGATAACACTTCACTTCATTTGTACTTTTGTGTCTAATTTATTTCAGTTAGCATATTGTTTTCATGGTTCATCCATGGTTTTGAACCCATGTGTTAGAATTCCGTTCCTTCTTATGATTGTATAGTATTCCATTGTATGTATACCATATTTTGTCTATCTGTTCATCTGTCTGTGGACACTTGGGTTGTTTTTACCTTTGGGCTTTTGTGAATAAACGCTACTCTGAACTTGACATGCACATATCTATTTGAGTCTCTGCTTTGAATTCTTTCGAGTGTATACCCAGGAATGGAATTGCGGATGTATTTAACTTTTTGAGGAATAGCCATACCCTTTTCCATAGTAGCTGCACCGTTTTACCTGCCCACCAGGAGTGCATGAGAGTTCCACTTTCTCATCCTCGTATTCATATTCCCTCTCTCCAATATTTATTTTACCCTAATGAGTATGAAATGGTATCTCATTGTATTTTGACTTGCTTTTTGCTAATGACTAGTGATGTTGAGCATCTTTTCATGTACTTAGCAGTAATCTGTCCACCTTTGGAAAAATACCTGTTCAAGTATTTTGCTCATCATTGTGTTGGTTATTTTGTAGGATTTTTTGTTGTGTTGAGTTGTAGGAGTTCTTTTTGTATTCTCTCTCTTTCTATATATATTAATCCCTAATCAGATATATGCTTTGCAGATATTTTCTCCCATTCTATGGATTGTCTTTTCACTCTTTTTTTTTTCTTCAAAATAGGGCTAATTTCTGGA
The DNA here is from genome assembly GCF_001704415.2 of Capra hircus. Taxonomy (NCBI): domain Eukaryota; kingdom Metazoa; phylum Chordata; class Mammalia; order Artiodactyla; family Bovidae; genus Capra; species Capra hircus. The sequence goes on from NC_030815.1 coordinate 84,243,027, forward strand.
CTTTCTAGTCTATTACATTGGTCTGTATAGTACCACAGTTTTGATTCCTGTAGCTTTGTAGTAAATTTTGAAATGAGGAAGTGTGAATCATCCACTTTGTTCTTTTTTCAGGATTGTTTTGGCTGTACAAGTCCCTTGAGATCCCATATGAACATTAGGATGAAAAAAAGACAAAAAAAGATTTACTGCAGTTTGGATAGGGGTTACATTGAATTCCTGGATCACTTTGGGTAATATTGTCATCTTCACAATATTAAGTCTTCCAAACCGTGGACATGGAATGTCTTTCCATTTATTTGTATCTTTTAACATTTCTTTGAGTAGTGTTTTGTAGATCAGTGTACAAGTCTTCCATCTCCTTGGTTAAATTTATTTCTAAGTGTTTTATTCCTTTTTTAAGTTTTTTTTTAAGAGTTCAGCTTTTTATTGAATGTGTTACTGAAGAGGTTTAGTCAAAAAGACCAAAGCCCATGTCATCATTAGACTTTTCAGATTCTTATTTCTTTGCCTCTGCTTTCTTCTCCTCAGCTAGGGCAGCAGTGGCAAAGAGGATTGGACCTACTGCTGGTGCCGTGCCAGCTGCTGGGGCAGACCCTCCAGCCCCCCATGTGGCAGATGAGGCTCCCGATGTTGACACTGGCCTGGCCAGAAAGGGTCAGCACTTATAGGGCTGCTTTAAGGAGGGCGCTGATTTTGTTGTTGTTGTTGGCTACACTGGGTCTTCATGGCTGCATGTGGGCCTTCTCAATATGTTGTTGTTGTTCAGTTGCTAAGTCATGTCCAACTCTTTTTGACCTCATGGACTGTAGCACGCCAAGCTCCCCTGTCCTCCATTCTCTCCCAGAGTTTGCTCAAATCCATGTGCATTGAGTCAATGATCCTGTCTAACCATCTCATCCTCTGCCAGCCCCTTTTCCTTTGCCTTCAGTCTTTCCCAGCATCAGTACCTTTTTCAGTGAGTCAGCTCTTTGTGTCAGGTGGGCAAAGTATTAGAGCTTAAGCATCAGTCCTTCCAGTGAACTTTCAGGGTTTATTTCCTTTAGGAATGGCTGGTTTAATCTCCTCGCAGTCCAAGAAACTCTCAAGAGTCTTCTCCAGTACCAAATTTGAAAACATCAGATCAACACTTAGCCTTCTTTATGGTCTGATTCTCACATCCATACATGACTGCTGGAGAAACCATAGCTTTGACTAGGCGGACCTTTGTTGGCAAATGATGTCTCTGCTTTTTAATACGCTGTCTAGGTTTCTCATAGGAGACGGCAATGGCAACCCACTCCAGTACTCTTGCCTGGAAAATCCCATAGACGAAGGAGCCTGGTGGACTGCAGTCCATGGGGTCGCTAAGAGTCAGACACGACTGAGCAACTTCACTTTCACTTTTCATTTTCATGCATTGGAGAAGGAAATGGCAACCCACTCCAGTGTTCTTGCCTGGAGAATCTCAGGGACGAGGGAGCCTGGTGGGCTGCCGTCTACGGGGTCACACAGAGTCAGACACGACTGAAGTGACTTAGCAGCAGCAGGTTTCTCATAGCTGTTCTTCCAGGGAGTAAGGATTTTTAAGTTTCACGGCTACAGTCACCATCCGCAGTGATTTTAGAGCCCAAGAAAATTAAATCTGTCACTGCTCCCACTTTTTCCCCCTTCTGTTTGCTGTGAAGTGATGGACCAGGATGCCATGATCTTAGTCTTTTGAATGTTGAGTTTCAAGCCAGCTTTTTCACTCTCCTCTTTCACCCTCATCAAGAGGCTCTTTAGTTCCTCTTCACTATCTGCCACTAGAGTGGTATTATTTTCATATCTGAGGTTGTTGATATCTCTCCCAGCAATCTTGATTCCAGCTTGTGATTCATCCAGCCCAGTATTTTACATTATGTACTCTGCATTTAAGTTAAATAAGTATTTAAGTTAAATAAGGGTGACAGTATACAGCCTTGTCACACTCCTTTCCCAGTTGTGAACCAGTCAGTTGTTCTATGTCCTGTTTTAATTGCTGTTTTTTAACTGACATACAGGTTTCTCAGGAGACAGGTAAAGTGGTCTGATCTTCCCATTTCTTTTAAGAATTTTCCACAGTGTGTTGTGATCCACACAGTCAAAGGCTTTAGCATAGTCAATGAAGCAGAAGTAGATGTTTTTCTGGAATTCCCTTGCTTTCTCTGTGAGCCAGTGAATGTTGACAATTTGATCTCTGATTGCTCTGCTTTTTTCTAAACCCAGCTTGTACATCTGAAAGTTCTCAGTTCACATACTGCTGAAGCCTAGCTTCAAGGATTTTGAGCATAACCGTGCTAGCATGTGAAATGAGAGCAATAGTACAGTAGATTACATGTTCTTTGGCCTTGCTCTTCTTTCGGATTGAATTGCAATCTGACCTTTTCCAGTCCCATGGTCACTGCTGAGTTTTCCAAATTTGCTGACATATTGAATGCAGCGCTTTAAAATCCTTTAGGATTTGAAATAACTCAGCTGGACGTCTGTCACCTCCACTAGCTTTGTTTGTAGTAATGCGTCTTCTTTTTTTTTCTTTTACAATGTTTCCTCTGACAGGTTACAAGACAAACACCCAGTTTGCCTGAGTTTTAAAAGGTTATTTCCTTTGCCCCATTTGAATGACCAATAAAGACATAAGTCCAATTGGCAGAGTGAAAGGAGGTGTGTAGTAATGCTTCTTAAGACCCACTTGACTTCACACTCCACAATGTCTGGCTCTAGATGAGTGACCATACCATCGTGATTATCTGGGTCATTAAAACCTTTTTTGTATAGTTCTTCTGTGTATTCTTGCCACTTCTTCTTAATCTCTTCTGCTTCTGTTAGGTCCTTGTACCGTTTCTGTCCCTTATCGTGTCCATCTTTGCATGAAATGCTCCCTTGATATCTCCAGTTTTCTTGAAGAAATCTCTAGTCTTCCCATTCTATTTGTTTTCCTCTATTACTTTGCACTGTTCATTTAAGAAGTCCGTCTTATCTCTCCTTGCTATTCTCTGGCACCCTGCATTTCGCTTCTCTTCTTTCCTCAGCTATTTGTAAGATCTCCTCAGACAACCGCTTTGCCTTCTTGCATTTCTTTTCTCAATGCATATTTCTCAACACTTTTATTTCTGACACTTTTGGTTGCCAAATGTATGGGGGGTTTTCCTCTGTCAAGCAGCTTTCCAGTTCTTTGGTGGACACCAACTGGGTGTCCTATAAATTTAACTCAATTCTTACACCATCCATCTGGAGAGTGTCAGACCCCATAGGTTCACTTTGGACTCAGTCCCACAAGATTGCCCCCACTTGAAATGCCAGTCACTGGTCCAGGCTGCCACCTGTGCTTCTAACTGACTGGCTATAAATCAGAGTTCCCCTGACTGTCATTTGCTAGAGCAGTTCACAGAACTCAAGAAAACACTTACTATTCACAGTTTGTTTCAAGGATACAAGTGAACATCCAGGTGGAAGAGATGCATGGGGCAAAACACATGAGAAGGGGCATGGAGCTTCCGTGCTCCTCCCAGGCACCTCCAAGCATTTAGTAACAGGGAGGTGCTCCACACCCCGCTTTGATGGGGGGAAGGTCATGGAGGCTTTCTTAGGTAGGCATGAGCTTCCCTGGTGGCTCAGCTGGTAAAGAATCTGCCTGCAATGCGGGAGACCTGGGTTCGATCCCTGGGTTGGGAAGATCCCCTGGAGAAAGGAAAGGCTATCCACTCCAGTATCCTGGTCTGGAGAATTCCATGGACTGCATAGTCCATGGGGTTGCAAAGAGTCGGACACGACTGAGTGAATATATCTTACTGTAAATCACAGTATCACAAACCTATTCTGTCAATCTGTGTCTTTTGATTAGAGAGTTTAATCCATTTACATTTAACTACTGATAAGGGACAACTTGTTTTTACCTTTTCGCTGTTTGTTTTCTGTATGTCTTGTAGCTTCTTTGTCCTTCACATATTCCATTACTTCCTTTTGTGTTGATTTTCTGTAGTAACACATTTTGATGTTCTTTTGGGTATATTCCATAGACATTTTCTTTGTGGTTACCAGGGGAGTTATGTTTAATATTGTAAAGTTACAGCTACCTAATTTGGATTGATACCAGCTTAACTTCAGTCACATACAGAAACTCCTCCTATACAGCTGTGCCTGCCTGCACACCAACCCCCCCATCCCCTGGGTCCACCAGGAAAGAGGACAAGCTGCCTCACATAGATAAGGTGGTGCACTTGTTCAGGTAGCTAGGGCTGCAGGCACTTGGGACCCTCCCTCAGAGATTCTTTGCCATCTGCCCACTGACTTCTCCCCATCCACTCCCTGCCTTTAAAGGCTTGTCATTCTAAGGGACATTCTTAATGGGAAAGATAGTGTAACAGTGATGTTTTAATGATGATTCTGAAAGAAAAAAAAAAAAGGAAAAGCATTTCCCAGCCTCCTCGGTAGCAGGCATGTTGGTCTGCTGTTTGGGGCAGCTTCCCAAGGCCTTGCAGATACTATGTCCAGTGGCCATGCCAGCTAAAAGTGGCCAGGCCACTCTAAACCCTGTGCTTCTGTCTGTGTGTCTCCTGTCCCCATGACAACAGTGGCTGTAGGAGCTTTGGAGTTGGGCCTTCTCTGTGCTGCTGTGTCCTTCCTCAGGCTGCTATTTCCAGAGAGCACTGGGGGACCCTGCAGACAGCAGACTCTTCACCCTCCTGAGTTTTTTGGTGATAAGCTCTCAGGCATAGAAGAGAGGAGGAGCTGGAGGCTCTGCTCTGCTTTTGAGCTCTGTACCTTTATCACTGCACCCACCCACCCCACTGTTTTGCAAGGGGATTGGCATGACATGGGGAAATCCTGGGCTGTGCATGAGTTGGGATGTCAGCAGTTGTCCAGATACTTACAGCTGGTACACCTCTTGGTGGGCACGGGACCTTACTGTGCGGAGTCCCTGCCATGGCTGTGTCATGGTGTGTGGGACTCGACACCCCTTCCTTGGGCTGTGCTGGCTCATGTCCTTCTGTGTTCTCTGCTTCTGTTTCAGAGCAAACCTACTGTGATCGCCTAGTCCAGGACACTCCTTTCCTCACCAGCCTCGGACGCCTGAGTGAGCAGCAGGTGGACAGGATCATCCTCCAGCTAAACCGCTACTATCCCCAGATCCTCAGCAACAAGGACGCGGAAAAGGTGCCAGTGAACTTGAGGCTGCTCTCCCATCCCTTCCTCTCTGGGCTGGGAGAAGCCGGGGGCAGGACAGCTTGGAGGTGAAAACCTGTCTCCTTGGGGTGACCTTGGGCCTAGAACATCATTTTTTGAGCTTTAGTCTCTTTAGATGTCATCAGAACTTCTAGCCCCTTTCAAAAATGCTGGAGGATCACAGAAGATGTGTGACAACATGAGACAGACCTGGGAGGGGGAACGGGGGTGTACCAGGGTGGGAGGGGAGCAGGGATGCCAGATTCACTCTACCTAGTGCTGTAGAACTCTTCACTCAGCATCTTCCAAAAGTTCAAAATGGGCAATCATTTTGGGTGTGATCTGGCATGTCCTGTTCGGGGACATTGGATGAGAGTGGGTGCTCCTTGTGCACCCCACCCACTTCTCTGGCTCCCCTGTGGCACTGGGGGTGGGTGCCAGAGACTAGCTGGGGCTCTGGGGCACATGGCCTGCCTCCCAGCCGGGTGACAGAGCGAGCCCTTCTCCTCTTGGGGCCACGTGCAGGGCTCTCTGGAGGGTTGGGGCCTCTCCAGGGGACAGATGATATTGATCCTCAACAGAGCTAGAATCCACCCACACCCTGCTACTGGCTCAGATGCTTGTTGTGTTATAAAAGTAGTCCAGTAAGTTAAAAAGTAGGGGCTCAATTTTCTGTCTTGTAATTAAAAGTCGAATATGCATTCACTATTTTAAAAAAAATTTGAAAAGCTTCAGATGTTCACATGAGAAAAAGGAAACTCCACACACACACACACACACACACACCACCACACACACACACACCCCACACACACCACCCCCACCCCCACCCCCACCACCACCCCCAACCCCCCCCCATGGTTCCATTCCTCATAGGTACCCATGGTTTCTGCTGCACAGCTGCCTGTGCTTTGCAGTTTCTGTCCTTTTGTGGGTCAACTCTAGTTTCTTGTAGAATGGTCCACCACCACCAGGTGGCAGCACCGGGCCATAGCCTCCATGTTCTGGGAGTCAGTGCAGGTACCCTGTCCATTGACCTTTACAACCACATATTTCTCAATCAGCCACATCGAAAAAGCCACCTATTTTTTCTGCTTAACCCTTGATATATTTTTTAAAACTCGAATCACATTCCCATGGACTATGAACTACTAGAAGTTACCATTTATGCCATTACCTTGAAGGGTCCCTATAATGATCGTATTGTGTGGGTTTATTATTATTTCCTTTTTTACACGTGGGAAAACCAAGTTAGCAAGCCGCTAAGTTTCCACACTTGGAATAATGTCACTACCACCTTTCTTGGTGACCTGTCTAGGCCTCCAATGGGAGTGCAAGGATTAGTGGCCGTATGGCACCCCACTCCAGTACTCTTGCCTGGAAAATCCCATGGACGGGGGAGCCTGGTGGGCTGCAGTCCATGGGGTCGCTAGGAGTCGGACACGACTGAGCGACTTCACTTTCACTTTTCACCTTCATGCATTGGAGAAGGAAATGGCAACCCACTCCAGTGTTCTTGCCTGGAGAATCCCAGGGACAGGGGAGCCTGGTCGGCTGCCGTCTGTGGGGTTGCACAGAGTCGGACACGACTGAAGCGACTCAGCAGCGGCGGCAGCAGCAGCACAGTCTTGGGCACTGCATAGGAGTGGTTGAGTCTTTGGTAGCAATTGCTACCCCCCATGGGTGTTCCAGCCACGAAGGTGGCATCACAGCCATTGACAAGGCTGGGGCTGGGGGGTAAGTCCAGAGTCCTCCAGCCTGATCTCTCTGTGCCCCTTCCTCCTCCAGTTCCGGAACCCCAAGGTGTCTCTGCGAGTGCGTCTCTGCGATCTCCTGGGCCACCTGCAGCAGAGCGGTGAGCGGGATTGTCAGGAGTTCTACCGGGCCCTGTACATCCACGCCCAGCCCCTGCACAGCTGCTTGCCTAGCCGGCACGCCCTGCGTAAGTGCATGCCCCGGCCCCCTGGCCTTGGCATCTCCTTGTTCAGCCCTTCGCCAGAGACAACCCTCTGGTTGTGTCTTGTGTGTCCCTCAGAGAGTGGAGAGAGTATTTCAGACAACACAGATATCTGTCTCCAAGGCTCCCTGTCTCTGTCTCTCCATGTCACTGTGTGTGTCTGTCTACTTCTCTCTGTCTCCCTTTTTCTTCTGCTTTTTATTTCTTACATGAAAGTATCTTGTGCGTGTGGTCCTGCCCTTTTCTCTATAATCTAATGAACCTGGGAATCCTTACCCTTCTGATCAGAACTAGCGCCCAGCTGTAGGCCATACCAGCCTTGAGTGAACTGCCTCCCACGACAGAGGTTGTATCTGCTTTCACCCAGGTAGATCCTCACGGTGTGGATGTTTCTGCACAACAGTCTCTGGCACAGATGGCTGGTCCAGGACAGTGTGTTTGGGTTTAGAAGTGCCAGCCCGTGGCCCAGGAGGCTTGAGAGGGATCCTCTGAGCCAGGATGGGTACAGGGAAGGCACAGGTAGGGATGGCACAGGTAGGGATGGCAGCTCAGTCTTGAGGCCTCTGCACCCAGGTCCCCAGGGGGAGTGGCTACTGTCCCTCAATCCTCACATGAAAGGCTGGAGGCCGTGAGGGAAGAGGTGGCTCACCTCAGGCCACTCAGCTGGACCAGGGCCCCCAAGGACGGGCTGGCAGGCCTGGGCCCTGAGCTGCGGCATGGAACGGTCCTGTCACCCAAGCTCTCAGGACCACACAGCCCTGCCTGGAGTCAGGGACCTTCCAGGGTGCCCTCGGGGTTATCAAGGAGCTGGTTGATTGGGGAGCCCCAGAGGGGTCTGGGGAAAGAGAAGGCGCCCTGCCCTCACTCAGCAAAATCAGACTTGGGACAGAAAGGTGTTCGCACTGTTGGGTGCCTTGTGGTTGCCAGGGAACAATGAAATCCCCATCCATGGTCCTCAAGTTCCCATGAAGTAGACAAAGGAGAAGACCCTGGACTGTGCAGGGCTCCTTGCCTGGTGCTGACTGCTCCCCTCCCTGCACCGCCCCAGACACAGCCTGGAGGGCTCAGCACCCACACAACCCAAGGGGCCTGGGTGGTCTGCGGGGAGGGGCCTTGGCAGCCCCCTTGGTTTCTCGATGGCAGGCGACCACTTTACTCTCCAGCTCCCCCGTGACTAACCACGCCCTGTGATTTTGTTTCCAGAGAACTCAGATTGCACAGAGCTAGACTCGGGCACCGCAAGCTGTGAGCTCAGTGACAGGGGTAACCGCCTCCCACATCCCTTTTCTCTGTCCCCTGACCCAGGGCTCCACCTCTGTCTCGGGGGCTTCTCATTCCAAGTTGGGTTCCGGTCCTGGCTGCCCATTGGACAGACCCACTTAGGGTGCTCGCTAGGGGTATCCCTTCCTGGCTCACCCTAGTACAGGGTGTGAGCCTGTCCTCAAGGCCTCCGGACCCCTCCCCTTCAGGGCTCGGGGAGCTGCTCACGCGCATTTCTCCCCAGGACCTGTGGCCTTCCTGACCTGCCTCGGCCTGGCCGCAGGCCTGGCGCTTCTCATCTACTGCTGCCCTCCAGGTGGGTGCTGCCGGGCCAGGCCTCGGCCAGTCCTCCCCACGCCCTGGGGCTGAGCCCTGCCAGATGGACGGGGGCCTGCACCTGAGGCCCCCCGCTGTGGCCCAGCGAGGCATGCCTGCCGTTGCTTTCCTGCCATGCTGACCGTGCCCAGGTCCTGGGTGGGAGCAGTGCATGGGGACCCACATCACTCGGGTATGGGCTGTGATGCTGCGAGGATGAGAGAAGGTGCCTTCTTGAGGAGTTCTGAGACCCCCTTGTCTTCCAGACCCCAAGGTGCTTCCAGGGGCCCGGCGTGTCCTGGGCTTCTCCCCGGTCATCATTGACAGGCACGCCAGCCGCTTCCTGCTGGCCTTTCTCACAGATGACCTGGGGGGCCTCTGACTGACCCCAGCCCTGCCCGCCTGCGTGTTTGCTCTCCAGGGGCTTTCTTCTTTCCTAAGTGTTTATTTCTTACTATTTATAATTTGTGTAATAAGCACTTTGCTTTCATTGTACAGAGGTGTTCAACAATATTAAATGTTTGAGTCTCATCCCTTCTCTTAGGAGTGTTTTCTAGATGATTCCAATTCAAGACATGACAGCGTCTCTAGCTAAGGTTGATCCTGTGGGTTCTTCACTTCTGAGTCCAACCCAAGACCCAGGTCCTGCTCAGGCTGCCTTCCCAGACTCCTCTGGGCCTGGGTCTCACCCCTGCATGTGGACTACCCACCTCAAATGTCCCCGGCTGTCCCCCAGTGCCCACTTCCAGATGGAACCCTGCCGCGTGTCCTGTCCCTTCCTTCTGGGGCCTCCTTCCACCGCTTCTCTCCAGAACTCCCTACCTTGAGCCCTTCTTGCTATCCCCACCCTGGAGCACTGTTGATCCCGATACCTGCCCCTGCCCATCTGCTCTCTATCCCAGTCCTCAGCTGCGGGCCCAGAGGATGGACAGGCAGGCCCTCTGGACGCCTCTGTTACCCTCCCTCGGCTCACAGGGCCGCCAGGGCCAAAGGTGGAGCACCGAGCCCTCTTGGATGTGTACACTCGTCCTTCTGTGTTCTCAGGGAAGTTTCCATGACAACATCCGGAGCCTGAGGCCAGGAGGTGAGACAGATGGGTACAAGCTCCCTGGCTGAGGGGCCAGGCCTTGCCCCCAAGGCAGTTACAGGGCTTGGCTCAGGACAAGGGGCTTGCCTGTGGCCAGACCCCAGGCCGTTGGTGGAGGGCCACGGAGGGCACCAGCCAAATGCCTTGTGATGCTCGATGCTTGCGTTTGTTGCCTTGACTCCTCCCAGCAGCCCCAGAAGGCGGGGGCTGCTGCCCTTGCTCTCCTGATGAAGAAGCTGAGACTGAAAGGAGAGGTCACTGAGCCAAGAAAGGACAACCCGGCACATGAGGGGCTCGACCACCAATTTCGTTCCCTTCCTATGACATGTCCCAGGGAGATACCCCCCATCAGCCCTCTTGTCTCTGTCTAGTCACCAGAGCCAACACCCAGTTCCTGGGCCCTGTGCGGCTCCTCAGACCCCACTATCCGGGAGATGGATCCCCTCCCTCCTGGGGAAGCAATGACCTTGGCTTTAGGGGTCAGGGACACATGTATGGTCAGAGCCTAGAAATGAACACAAAATCTTATCCCTGATCCTAGGTGGAGGGGAGGTTAAGATAGAAAGAGTCCACAGAACCCTCTAGGACTTTTAGAGATGAAAAGTGTAATTGTGCCATTTGAAGTCTTGGGCTCTGGCTCCTCACGCCCTCCCCTAACGGCCTGGGGGAGCCCCTTGTTGGCCCCACACAGCCCTTTGTTCTCAGAGCCGAGCCCTGTAATTGCCTTGGGGAGATGGGCCTGTCTCCTCAGCCAGGGAGTTTGTACCCATCTGTCTCACCTCCTGGCCTCAGGCTTAGGATCTTGTCATAGGAAAGTCCCTGTGGACACAGAAGGGTGAGTGTACACATCCAAGAGCGCTTGGTGCTCTGCCTTTGGCCCTGGGGGCCCCATGAGCCGAATCCCCACTGCTGGCCCATGGGTGCCCACTGCCCTCCAGGCTATGGCTGCATGGCCCCTGTCCTCCGTGGAGCCCTGTCACCACCCTCATTACCAGTGAGGGAGCCGAAGCTCAGCGCCCAGGACCACACGGCACCCGAGAGGTGCCACACGTGTGCGCACACATGCACATGCACACAGATTTGAGAAGTGTGTACAGTGCTCAGATTCACATGTGTGCGCGCACAAGGCATGGGCCGCTGGGGCCTGGGCCGGGCCCTGATGGATCCCTCTCCCCGTTGCCTCCCTCTGTCATCTCCTTCCCCTCCAGCCTCTCTGGGGAAACAGAAGCATGCCAACCCGAGAATCATCATGTGCTTGCATTTTCCATAGGGGGTTTCCAGAGGCACCGCAGGCTGACACTAGGAACGATGCTGCCATTGGGCCACTCCCGTGTCTCTCAGTCTCTCGAAGCATGTGGGAGGGAAACAAGATGGGAAGCAGAGGAATTAGCTGCATGATGTGGTCTCTGGCCCTCATTCAGTCAGCCTGCGGGTTCATTCACTCGTTTGCATGCCCAGTCATTCAAGTGAGGGCCAGGGCATGGGAGAGCCAGGCAGAGGAGCCCTCCCGCCTGCCCTGAAGCCCAGGACAGCACGGCTTACCACTAGCTCTGCCATCCCTGCCCTGTTGGTCCTGGGGGGCTGTGTCCAGACTCTGAGCCTTGGTTGACCCATCTATTCAAAGAGACAAGACTCCTCCTTGAGCATGGATATCCTGAGCTGGATAGCACTGCTCCGAGTGCCGTTTTCTGGAAACGGCTTCCTGAATTTACCACTAAAGTTGTGCTAATGGTGCAGCCAGTGCATGTTCCTCTGGAACAGACCCTCATTGGGGGAAGTGAGCACCCTGAGCCGTGTGAGCTGAACAGAACCCTCAAGGCTGGGCCCCACGGGAGGGTTCCTCACTCAGGGTCTAGAGGGAGTGATGCTGTGAACATACCCACTCCCCTCCCTCCCCAGAGCTGTAAACAGGCACTGCACTCCAGGTCTCTTGCCGCATGTAAGCTGCTCTTACTGCTAGCAGAGAGTGGCCGCCGTGCTGGCTAGCCATGCAGACCAAGGAACTAGTTTCTGGATTCCGAGCTCAGAAGGTAGGTCAGCAGAACCCTGAGGCCAGCCCAGCACATCCTGTCCAGTCTGCAGCCCTTCTACCCGCTAATCAGGTAAGATCCCGATTCCCGGGGGAAGTTGCTTCCTGGCAGATGCCAAGGCATTACTGATGTTTGTCCTGCTCTCTGACAGACGTGCTTGGGTGGAAGTGACACACGGCCAGTGGGAGTGACAGAACTGGGTAAAGGACACCGCCGGGTAAAGGCGCCAGATGCCTGGCTGCAGGTGACAGAGACATCTGGGTAAACGAGGCCGCTGTGTGTAGGCTGCAGGCAAAGCAGACGCCAAGCCAGTGCCTTGACCTCAGTCTTCCAGTCTCCCGAAATAAATGTGACTTACATACCCCCCGGAATACAGTCCTTTGCCATTAGCAATCCTGAACTATTAAGTAGAAGTGCCTTTGAGGGGACATCCCAGAAACAGGCTGTGGCAGGGAAGGTCCTCGTACTTATCTGTGAGGCCCTGTGGCAGGGTCCGTCCTCGGAGTGAGGGGCAGCTAGTGCCGGTCCCGGGTCTCAGGGGAGCTGGTGAGCCGTGGCCGTCCAGGGCACCTATTCCCTTGGCTCCAGCTGGGCCGCTCCTTGTGACTGCTGACTTTCTTCTTCCAGCAATGACCCACCCAAGGCCTTGCCCTTGTCCAAAGCAGCCCCTGAGTTCAGGCTGTTCTTGGACCCCCTCCGTGGATCCCAGCCTCAATGGCCTCTTCTCCAACTGTGCCTGGACCTAGTGCCCACAGCTGAAGTCTGTGGCAACAGCCCAGACCACCAGCCAGGCCCCTCTCCCATCTGCTTGCCCCTGGCTTGTGCCAGCCATACAGTGACCACACTCCTAGGCTGGGACTGGGTGAGGTGGAACAATGGGGCATCCATGTCTAGGCACAGCCCCTCTCCCCATGAGGGGCCCCTGCCAAATACTTGCTCAGTCAGTAACCATGACCTGTAATGAATTAAGTCCATCAAGGTGCAAAAGATGCCAAGGGCCACAGTCTTACTTGCTGGCCCCCTGGGACAGGCCCTTACCTTCTGTCCCCTGTCCCTACCTCCATAGCTCAACAACTGGAACTGCTCATGATCCATACCCCCCACCTTTGCACATGCTATTCCCTCATCTGGAAGACTACTAACCACTCCCCCCATCTACTGAACCTTCAGATCTTTGGTAAAATGCCACCTCAACTGGGAAAGTCCCCCCACCAAACTCTAGTAAGAATAGTTCCTCTATCACAGTACCTCAGCTACCACAGTGCCGGGATGACTGTCCCATCTCCAGTCTGCCTGGGTGGGGAAGAGCTCCCAGGTGTTGGGAGGGGAGTGAGGGGGGATGTGAGGAGGGTGGGAGGGACGGAAGTGATGGGGGCATTCAGGAGAAGCGTGTCTGTGAAGGAGGTGTGTCTGTGAAGGAGGTGTGTCGGTGAAGAGCAGAGGTCCTGTGGTGGAGGCAGTTAGCCTTAGATGCTCTCAGGGATGTGGTTTCAGGCCCAGTGAAGTAACAGGCTGCTGCTTGTGGAGCCAGAAACGCAACTGCTGTTTGCACAAGGCAGGGTTCCCCTCTGGGAGAAGGCACGCGGTCTGGGTGGGGGTGCTGACACTGCTGGAATCGGGGGTTGTTATTTTCAACCCACCAGGTCAGTGCTCTGAGAGCTATCTCACAGTGCCCACCCCACACCCAGGAACCTCTGCACAAACCCCAGGCCTGACCAAGTTGCATGTCAGGTCCTTGCTGGATGGGCCATGGGGCCCCAACCTTGTAGACTGTGGGGGGTGGGGTGGGGGTGGGAGTGTGGAGCTGCTGCCCTTCCTCAGCGCTGGCTTGGTGGCAGCTGGCACCTCAATTCTTATCCCACTTGGAGGCAGGGCTGGAGCCCCATATCCCCTCAGAGGGCATTGAGGCCTAGAGTAGGGTCTGGGGGGCACTGCTGCCATGAGGCATCTTCCCTGGGCCACACGCAGATCCAGCCGCTTAGTTAGCTTAGTTTCCCCTGAAATAAATACTTGAGAGAGAGAAGAAAAATGTTAGAACATTCTGCTCGTGGATTCTTAAAAGTAATGTCGTGAGAAAAGAGGAATTAAATTCCATTAAAGGAAGGTGGGAGAAAAGGTGCCTGAGAGAGAGGGAAGTGGGTGCGTGGGTGTGGCAGGTGTGGAAGGAAGGAACCACTCAATCCTGCAGCGGAAGTCTACCTTCTCGCTCCACGGGCCCCATCCCAGCCCGTCTCATCCTGGCCTACCTTTCTCAGAGCTCCCTGCCTCACCCTGTCCTTCCCTCTCTCAGATCAAGTGGGCCTGGGCCTTGAAGGGTGGACACTGGGGATGGAGAGTCAGGGGAGGAGAACCCCAGGGTGACCTGGGATGACTCATCTATCCCTACCCCTATCTGTCATCTATCTATACCTATTTATCTATCATCTATCTGTCTGTCTTCCACCCATCTGTCCATCAGTCTATAATCTTTTTGTCCTCCATCCGTCATCATCTCTCTATATTGTAAAACAAGGAAGTTAAGCGCAAAATCCTCCCAGCTCCCTCAGTCGCCCCAATTCCTAGCTCTTCGTGACTTCCCCCTCCCCAACACTGACCATCCTACACTCCTTTAAGGCCAGCCCCAGCTCATGTAGCCTTGGGGCTTGTGCACCACAGGCTTGTCCTTCCACAGGGCTCCCTCCTGGTCCTGGGTCCCAGAGCATCAGCTTTGAGAGCTCCCTCCGTCTTGACTTCCCTGTATGTATCCCTCTGTGGGGCACATACATTTCCTTGCTTCTTACTCCTCGAGCCCCTTGCTTACTCTCAGGGTCTCTGCCGTCCCCTGGGATGGCAGAGTGGGTTCCCCAGATGGGGCAGCTACATAGCAGGGCTTGGCCCTGACTGACTCTCTAGGCCCCGTTTTTTTTTTTTTTTTTTCCTGTCTATCCCTTGGCCACTGTAACACATGTGCAGAGCTTGGAACTTGAGGAGTAGATCTATTGTAGACATTTACTAAGTACCTAGACTAAGTATGCCAGACACAGTGCTGAGCACAGGCTTTGAGTGGTTGCATCAAGTGGAAGGGCCAGGGCAGATCAAATAGAACTACAAGTATGATTAAAGGTCCACCTCCTTCCCCAGCTCAGGCAGAGCTCCCGTAGCCTTCAGGGAGATGGTGAGCAGGAGCCTCCTTCTCAGGCAACAGCCCTGATCATGGGCCAGATGATGTGGGGGTAGTCAGGGCTCAGATGAGGGCCCCAGGGGGACACTGTGGGCAGTGACATGACCAATGACATCAAAGGCAGAGCAAACCCAAATGGCCCACCGTGACAGTGACCAGAAGTAGGGGTCAGGAGGGCCAGCGGGGAAGACCTCCGGGCACAGCCCTGACCCTAGAGAGCTGCAGCACAAGCCCAGGCCCTGAGACGGGTGCATCCAGAGTGAGGGTCAGGGGGCCGGGTCTGATTTGGTGACCTAGGACCCATCCAGCCATCTGGGGTTTACCCTGTCTGGTCAGGTCTGGGCAAACTTCCTGTCCTGGCCAAAGGAGGAACTCAGCCATCTGCTGGCCATGCCCATGGTCCACACAGGCTGGCATCCCCCCTGGTGTGGCTCAGCCCACACCACAGGCCACAGCTTCAGGCTACCCCAGGGCTATGGTGCTGGGCAGCCTCCACTTGTGCAGAGCCCTGAGTGGGGCTGGACCTGGGAGCATGGGCCCAGATACCACCTTGCATCCACCACGAGGGCCAGGTAGTGGGGCAGGTTCACAGCCAGGAGACTGACCCCTGCTGCTTCCTGGCAATGAGACAGCCAACGTGCTCGCGGTGACCAGCCGCAGAGACTGGCCTCTCTACTGCTTGCTCCCAGGGCCCAGCCCCCTGACAGCTGTACATCTGCCTGCCTCTGACCAGGTTGGCCCCAGGCTCATTGGCTCCTCTGGGAACACGTGTCCACCCACTGCCTACCCACTGGTCTTGCTTCTTCAGGGATCTCATCCCACGTGTGAATCACCTTTAGTAGCCTTCTTTATGGGACATTCAGACACTCAGAAGAGCAGAGAGCTGGCTCTGGGGCCCCAGCTCTGCAGTCCCAGCACTTCCAATCTTGCTTCATCCATTTCCCTGTACCTTTTCCCTGAGTTATTCATTTTAAAGCAAAGCTCAGATTAGATCATCTCACCCATAAGCACTCTTGTCTATCAATCACTCTGTGCTTATCTTTCAGGCCCACAGAAGACTCTGTGGGGTCATCTGAATGTCTGTTGGAGCTGCCCCAGGCTGAGTGGGGAGGGCAAGAGAAGTGATGGGGGAGGGGCCTTGGGAGCTCCTGGGGGCTGCATCGCCTCCCCGGGCTCCAGTTGCTTGGAGGGAGTTCTCAGGTATCCCACCTGGAGAGGCCCAGGTGAGGGCATTGCTGACTTGAGATGAAGGATGGGGCCAACAAGGGTCAGAAAGGAGATGACAAGGGGGCTGAGAGTGAGGGTTCAGGCCCTAGTGGTCACAGGGTGGACTGAGGGAGCTGGGGGTCCCAGCCAGGTGAGAGGTGGCTCTGTGAGCCCCCAGAGACAGCACCTGGCTCTCATTGGTGTCTCTGCAGGGTCGAAGCTGGCTTGGCATCAGCCCCACTCTCCTTGATCCAGTACTGTGGGTATAGAAGGGAGCTAGTTGGGCATGTAAACTGCAGGAAATGTGGGAGTGATGGAACTTTTCACGAGGGTCTGCTCAGGGATCATTGAGCTGACTGTCCCGAGGACATGCATGTGGGGGTGATGTCTGGAGATGCCAACAAAGGCTGCTCCTCCCATAGACCACAGGCTTAGAGGGAGGGACAGAGCAGGGCTGTATAGGCTGGGGACTCTGAGGGGCACGGTGCTGCACCCAGGCCTGGGTGGCAGGGAGGGTGGTGCTGGGAGCCACATGAAGAGAAGAATCAGCTTTATTGGTTACTTATATATAGAAAAGTGGGGGCTCAGATCCCCAAGGAGGGGCTAAAGCCCTGCCCAGTCACTGCTGGTGGAAGGTGTGAGGTCTGAGTCAGTGGCCACGGTGGGGGGCCCACAGTGTCACTAATGGTCTATAGTCCTGGGTCAGGAAGTGCAGAGGTCACAGGTCACCCAGGGTGGGCAGCGCACAAGGCCAGGATGCTGCTGCACTGGCATCGCCTCGTCTCTCTGGAAATGTCCCTAGATGGGGCCAGCCCCTTGACCCCCATCCTTGGGCCTGCTGCATGTCCACGGCAGTGATGACCCTTGTTGAAGGCTCACCAGTTCCATCTTCTGGGCCTGGCTACTCCATGCTCCAGGAGGAGGAGCAGCTGAGGATGGGGCAGGCCCTGTGTGGCCAGAGTGGCCTGAGCACGTGTGGCTTATTTGGATGCAGTCCGGTGGGGCCAGCCTGGGCTCCGGCGGTTTAGGGGAATCCCGTGCACAGGAGGATGGGCCTCAAGGGCGAGGCACCTCCTGTGTCTAGGCAGCTGCGGCCAGGCACAATCCAGGGGCACCTGCAGAGAAGAAGAGGAGAGGCATGGAGTCACCAAGGCCAGAGGAGCCTCCAGCTCTGTTCTGGTGACCCTGCCTTAGCGTGGTGTCTGCTAACCAGCCCATAAATGTCGGGGCCACTCTGACTCCAGAGTCAGCCCAATTCTGACCTGGGAGAGCCACGGTGTCCCCCCGTGGGACACTGTCAGGGTCTAAAAGCCTGGCCCAGCACACTCTGACAGGGCACCCCTGAGAGCAGGGGCTGGTGGGTGGGCATATGCGGTGGGGACCTTGAAGTCTCCTCACTAGACTGATGCTTGGGGAACTCAAGACTGTTTGGGGCACACAGCAGGTGATTAATAAATGGCCCGGTTGTCATGTGATAAGTGAGGGAGCAGGCTGGTATCCAGAGGATTCCATGGGGGACAGACTGAACAATAATCTGGGGCCAGCAGCTGGGCAGTGAATTGATGCCAGGTGGAGCCAACAGTGATGGCGGGGGCAAGTAAAAGCCAGATGCTCACAATGGGACCACACAAAGGCCCTGCTCCCAGCATCTTGCTTCACTGTCCACTTGGTCAATCTGGAAGGTTTCCTCCTATGTCCCTGACACACAGGTGTTTGCTGTCTGTCTATAGCACCCACCTTGCCTCTGTGGCAGGCCTGAGGACTGCTGGGTCCAGGGCCCCGTGGACCTGTGTTGTGTGACCCTGGCCAGGACACATGCCAGACCTGCCAGCCTTCTGTATCTGCCCTCGTGACAATCCAGGTTGCCTGCATCTGAGCCCCCACAACCTCCCTATAGGAGGGGCTTGTTGAGTGTGTTACGAGGCTCACTTGACTTCCTTGTGGCTTCTGCTCCCAAGTGGGGTCACCTTGAGTAGGCACTGGGTCTCTCTGAGCAAGGACAGTGGGCTGAGTATGGTGTAGGGGGTGCACATGCCCAGGGGCACCCACCGTGCAAGGCCCAGGCAAGGACAGAGGCAGTCACGGGAGGTCTGCACAAAAGACCCTGAGTTTCCCACGCTGAGTCAGCAGCCCAGTGGGGTGAGCGGGTGGGTTCGTGGAGGAATAGACCCTGCTGGGGACGGCCCTGCCAGCTCACCTGAGCCCCTACTGCCGGGGTGCCGTGTCCATGGTAGGCTTCTGGACGCCAAAGGCAGTGATGAAGATGTTGACCACGACGATGATGAAGACGAGACCAGTGGCCAGGTTGTTGAGGAAGTCCAGCTTCGCATGCTTGGCAGGGTTGTTGAGGTCATACCTAACTGTGAGAGGGAGCAGGCACTGTGAGATATGGGGCCCTCTTCTGCGCCCCCAGAGAGAGACATGCCTGCTTTAAAACACTGCCAAAAATGGGGCCTGGCCCAGGCAGGCTGCTATCTCTGGCTTGACTGCTACAGCCCTGCTTGCTCTGTGAAAAGAAACTCAGAGGGGCCTGGCACCTCATCACGAAGTGGAAGGCGTGGAGGCCCGAGGCCCAGGCTTGCATTCTAAGGCACAAGGGACTGCACACACATAGGCAAGCACCATTCTGAGCACTGGTGCGTGATAATCAAGCCATTCCCACACGTACCCAAGGCTGTCCTTACGCCCACTTTCTAGGCAAGGAAACAGGCCCACCTGCCTGAGGTCACACAGCCAGGTGGAGGGGAACCCAAACTCTTGCTGCTTCTACACCTGACCCTCACCTGGGGGTGCAGGACCATCACCTGGTCCCTATAGACCACCTAAGGACTAGCGGGTACATAGTAGGTGCCCAATACACGTCAACTCTTTGTGTGGTTTTGATGTTTTCCTGTGTTCTCAGCTTGGGTGAGTGGAAGGATAGAGACGTAAGGGGCCCTCTGGGGGCCACAGTGGGAGCTGTTAATACATTTTGGACCGCCTGGCCTAGCGAGGCGGGCTGGGCTCCCATGCGGCTCATGAGGGCCTGTAAAATGTTGTGACCCATCCCAGAGTGTATGCGGGCAGAATCAGCTGGCTGTAGGGCAGGGGTACCCCAGGGCCCTCCCGCTGCTGCAGCCCCCTGCCCAGGCACGCACCGAGGAAGATGAGCAGCACGCCCACTCCAATCTGCAGCACGAGGGAGATGGAGATGAGGACCACCAGGGGGATGAAGAAGGCGAAGCCAGTGCCCTGCTCGATGACAGCCTTCAGCTGGGAGGCGTTGGCCATCAGCAGTGCGATGTCCAGCATGCTCTCAGCTGCGCTCTTCTTGTTGGCATAATGGTTCATGTTGATGGGCTGGTTCCTGCCCCAGCGGCTAGGCTGCAGGGAGCAGGGTGGTCAGGCCAGGCTCTGCAGCAGGGGACTGTAGGCCTGGGCCCACCCTGGTGTCCCCTACTTTGAACCTGGTCTCCTTCCTAGGTACTGGCAAGAAGGTGGGGGTAGATCGGGTCAGCAGATGAGGCTTGAAAGGGATGTGCTGGTTAACAGAACAATAGGCCCAGAGAAGAGACTGTACAGCCCTGCAAGACCCACCCTAGGAATCAAGTCCTGGAAGAGAAAGGAGACAAAACACAGCCTCAGCACACACTCTGGTTTTAGACGGGAAAATGCTGCCAGCCATCTGCCTGCCATGGGTGGGGCCGTCTGGCAGCCTCCCCTGCGTGCCCCTGCCCGCCCTTCCCTTTAGGAGGTGACTGGTGCCAGGGAGGTGACGTGACAGCAGCTGGATCCCAGATTTCCACACACTTGCCCACCTGTGAAATAAGCCTTCCTGGGACGGCTGATCCACCCAGGCCATCTCCCAGCTGTGCAGGCACACAGCAGGTGCTCAAGAGATGCCTCAGTATTCTAATCTACAGCTAAACTTAGCTTCTTCCTTATTTTTTTATTAAAAACAATTTTAAACCACTTTACTGAGTGAGATGTGATCGACACACAAAAAGCTGTACATAATAGACATGAGCAACCTGAGGAGTGTGGAGCTAAGTGTGCACCGTGACACCATCATCACACCAAGGCCGCCACACATCTACACCTCCAGAGTCTCCTCCTGACCCGCCATTACTAGTATCTGTGATAGGAGGCACAAGGTCCCCCTTAGAGTGCCCCACTGGTCCTGACGTGTGGCGCTCTGGAGCTTATCCTGCTTCATGTCTGTGCTGATAAAATGCGACACAAGTTCGGCTACCTCCTCCCTCGCTTCTGCCTGAGAACGTCCCCAGTCCTCAAGGCCAGGCCCCTGTCACTCCCGAGCACCCGCCGTGCCTCAAGGCCCCACCCAGAGCCGACCTTCTCTGCAGGCTAGGTTCTCTGCAGGGGCAGGAGCAGGGAGGGGAGTTAGGCGGAAGAAGGCTGGCCTCAGAAGCTGGAGTCCAGGCCACAAAGGCCCCTCCCGAGAGGCACTGGAATTTGCCTCTTGCAACGGCTGTTTCACTTGAAGGCAACTGGAGGCCGCCTGGCCTCCTCTTGGTAGCCAGCCCATCCG
Organism: Capra hircus; assembly: GCF_001704415.2. Classification (NCBI taxonomy): domain Eukaryota; kingdom Metazoa; phylum Chordata; class Mammalia; order Artiodactyla; family Bovidae; genus Capra; species Capra hircus. Next base: position 84,263,730 of record NC_030815.1, read on the forward strand.
CCCTCTTCAAGCTGCCCCGGCCAGGCCCCTCCCCAACCCCCCAGAACTAACCTGTACCCCTCAGCCCTGGCCACTTGTCCACAGGCCTCCCTGAGCCTAGGCCTCCTGGGGCCATTGGGGAGATCTTATTTCTAGACTCATGAAAGATGCAGGGATGGGAGGTGGGGGTTCTGGGGAGGGCAAACTTCTACTTTCTGCAGTTGGAGAAAGCATAGAGATTACAGAACTATACAATGGAAATTACAGAAATACAGAAGTTTTACAGAAGTAAAACTACTTTTACATTATATCTTCTTTTTTAAATTGGAGTATAACTGCTTTACAATGTTGTGTTAGCTTCTGCGGTCCAACAAAGTGAACAGCTGTGTGTATACACACATCCCCTCCCTCTTGAACCTTCCTCCCAACCTCCCCACCCACCCCTCTAGGTCATCACTACATTGTTTCTTTTAAAGTTTAAATTGAATCTAGAATAACAGGCACAGGAGGGTGTGCATGGGAACAGACTCCCGTGTCCTGTGTTCCCTCAGTCTCAGTTGTTCTTAAGCAGCAAATCCTCTTGGTTTAAAATTCTAGACCCAAGAGCTCGCTGGGAAAGCCTTCTCTGTCCAACCTAGCGCCCTGGCCCTGCTCTCCGGGAAATTCCATGTGCAGCCTCTTTCTTTCTTCAAGTGGGGTCTTTCCTTTGACTCTCCATGCCAGGCCTACAACTGCACTCACAGCTGGGTGGGCCACCCACCTAGGCCAAGAACACCCAGGGCACACCACTCCTCCCCAGGGTCTATGCCCTGCCTCAAAAGCACCCAGGCTGTCTCCCAGCTCTGCTCTTGCGAAGTGGCACAGCTGGCCATGCTCCATCATGTACGTGCTCCACTGGGTGCAGGCATCCTCGAGGCCCTGGCCTGCTGGCCATGTGCCCCTAAGTTTCATAAACCAGAAATATCAAAACGTCCTCCCTTGAGGCCACCCCAGGGCTCATCCCAACCAATCCCAGAGGAAAAGCCAGGTGCAGGTCTTCCAAGGAGCTTCCACCTTCTGGGGGCAGGGGAGCTACACACACACAAATACACGCATTCATGAGCATATACACACATACATGCCATACACACGCATCTATACACACATACACAGAAGCACAATACATATACGTGTGTAAGCACACATGTATACATGGTACACACGCACAAACGTGTAGATACATGTACACATACATGTACACACATACAATGTATATGTATGTACGCATTAACAAACACACACATGGCTAACTGTGGAGGCTTCTGGGCAGGAGGGAGAATTCCTCTTTTACTTTGAACTCTCTTGAGCTGTAAAAATATTTCACGCCTCTGCAACCACACACGCGTTCAAATCCACAATGCCAGCAGCAGCAGCAGTGCCCCATCACAGGGACCCCGTGCCCCACTGTCCTCCACCTTGGGTGCCCAGGGCACAGCCCGTCATCCTGTTCACCCTTCAGCTCAGTGCTTTCCTCCAGGGAGTCCCTGTCTCCACAACCATTTACCAGGGGTAAACTGAGGCTGTACGTGGAGGAAACGTCCAAAGTCAATAGGAAGTGAGGGCTGCACTGGGATTTGAACCCAGGTCCCAGGGCTCAGAAGCTCTGAGAGCTGACACCACAGTCTCCTCCGGCCCTGCAGAGCGGCAATGGGGTCACGGTCACTTGTGAGGCTGAGTGCTTGAAGACCCCAGCCCCCTCTGCGGTTGAGCTCCCTAGATGTGCAACAGGGCCAGGGAGCAAACATGCCAGGAGGTTCTGGGGAGTCTGGTCACTGTCTCAGGGCCCCGGGTAGCAAGCAAGAGCCTCAGCCCATATGTCCCTCCTAGCCAGGTCATTTCCTGCCCACAGAGCCATCTGCTTCCCATTCAACCCATGCAGTGATAAGGAGCACTGGCCAGAGGGTGCAGGCCAGACGGCTGGTGGGGAGGGGACTCTGGTCAAGCCCTAGCTGACTACAGGCTTGCAGTGTAGCCTTGACAACATGTTCCCTTCCCTGGGCTTCAGTTTTCCCATCTGTACACCCCAGGCCACAGTCTGGGAAGTTCTACCACCCACCAAGTACCCTAACAGTGAGAAAGAGCACCGTTCTCCCATTCTACAGAGTGGAAGGCTAAAGCTCAAGGGGGCTTACTCAGGGCCACCGTGAGGGAGAGGCAGATCAGAATTTGAACCCAGCTTGTCCATCTTGAAGCTAAGGGCCACCCAGGACATGGCACAGCCTCATGTCTACACTGGGGAGGAGGCCCAGGAAGTTTTATGTGGTAGGGCCTTGGGTGGGGGGTGGATTTCAGGGTTGACTTATTTCCCTCATGCCTGACTTTGGTACCCCAGCCTTCTGGGGAGGGGCTTTGAGCTGTGGGGAGAGCTCTGGGCCCGAGAGGTGACCCCTGTACAGGTGAATCCCAGGGAAGGCGCTATCCTGAGGAGGTCACCCAAGTTGGGGGGAAGTCAGAGCCCATTTTGCACAGGTCTGGAGCTTCACCTCCCCACCCAGCTGCTAGGAGCCATGCTTGGGACCCTCCCACTGAGACCTCTGCCCATGACTTGGGCAGTGCAGGGAACAAACGGCCAGTTTAATGTGTCCCTGGGGCCAAAAGGAATTCACTGAAACCCCAGTGGCATCTCAGAAGCTGAGTGAGCTCAGGGCTGCCCCCCCCCCCTTTTTTTTCCTTCTAAAAGCCAGGAAGGAGCCTGTAGAGGAGGAGCTGGTTTTGGCAGGGGTGCCCACAAGGCTGGCTCCTTGAGCCTACTTTCTGTGGACAGAGTGCATCATCCCAGTCATTTGTACATAGGCAGCTCGCAGGGACCCAGGCCACCTGGCCCAGGGTCACACTGCAGTGAGCAACCTCAGCTTGGACAGGGAGGTAAGTTGGAACAGAAGCGAGATTCAAAACAGGTCTGCGGTACTCAGAGTACCCAGTTTCAACACAGCGCATCCTCCAGTTCACCCTGGGCTTGGAGAGGCTGCCTATGGCCTCCAGCTGGGCCCACGAGGTCTGGCCCATCCTCAGCCTCTTGCCGGTAAACCCTCTGTTTCCTTGGGAGATGAAGGCAGGCCAGGGCCGTGGCTGACTGAATCTCTGCAGGACCTCAAGGTTTGGGTTATGGACTTCCTCCAATCCTGCCTGCCCACAATTCTGCCACTGACTCAAAATCCCAGGTACAAGCATGGAACAAGATGCCTACATGGGAATTCCTGCTCCCCTTCCCAGAGCCCAATTTTACATCTAAAGAATGAGAGTCCAAGGCCCTCATAGACCCAAAATCTATGAGGCTCATCAGCTGCTCTGGGAAGAGGTGGGATGTGGATGTGGGCCTTCCCTTTATTATCTCCACATCCTGCCACACCACAGACCAGCAGAGTGACTGGTCTGTGCTCAGTTTCCTCAGCTATAAAATGGGCAGGCGGGCATACGATGGGGAATGAATGAAGCGCTCAGAAGCCTAGTGGCTGGTTAGAGCACAGCTGGGGCAGGGCAGGACTGGATATTCCTCTTCCTCACCATCCAGCCTCAGGCTTTGAAAGGCTGCCTCCCAAATGAACTGTAACAATTTGTAATTAATTCTATTGTAGAAGTCCATAACAAGGAAGAGAGAGGACTAGCCTGAGAAACTGCATGAGCTGAGTGAAGCCCAGCTCCAGATGGGCCCTCCTGCATAGGGCCCCTCCCCTTGGGCTCAGTGGGCAACAGTGGATGTGGGGGTTCTGGAGTCCTCACTTCTGGGCTGGGACCTGAGAACCGACCAAGCAGGATCTGTTGGGGCCGAGTAGGATCTGTCTGATCCATCAGTGTGAAGCATAAGCTGCTACTGTGCCCACTGCCTGGGCTCAGCGTGAAGGCACCCACCCCAGGTCACACTAGCTTACTCCTGCACTGTCCCCACACCATCTGTGCCCAGCCAGCCTCGGGAGGTCTCTTGTTCCATGTCTGAGTTCCTGGCAGGAAGTTTCCCGGGGTGGGGGTGGGAGGTCCTCGCAGCAGCTGAGCAGGGTTGGGCAGTCCTGCTTCCTGTGGGCTCAACACTGACCAGGAGTAACCACGCAGCCACGTCAGGGTTGCCCTTTGGAACATGGCCAAGACCCTGCCAGCTTCAGGATCTGCCAGAAGAGCAGAAATGAGAAAAAGAGCAAACTCGGAACTTCCCTGGTGATCCCATGATTAAGACTCCACGATTCCAAGGCAGGAGGCACAGGCTCAATCCCTGATCGGGGAACTAAAATTCCACATGCCAGCTCAGCAAGGCCAAAAAAAGAGTTTAAGAGAAAAAGAGCAAACCTCTCCCAGCAGCTGAGGCTATGCAAGCAACTCTCCCTCCCAGGACTTGGTTTCCAAGCCCAAATGTTGCCCTACGAGCCTCACTCCACCCTGTCCTGCCAGCACCCTACTGTGTCCTCAGCTGGCTATAGCCCCAGAGTCTGCTGCAGTGTCCAAGGCAGCTGCCCCCTCAGATAAACCCTGGGCATGGCCACATTTATTTTCACAATATAACTAAGGCTTCTTATTTCTTCTGCTGCCATCCAAAAGTGAGTTAATTGACTAAAGACACCAACTCACTCCAGCAGGAGCCCTAAGCAGACTGGCCTGGCATGGAGGCCACAGGGGTAGGCAGCACGTGGAGGGGGACATCTGTGGAGGTGGACATCTGTGGTGCTCCCTCACTGCCCTGGCCTGACAGATCATCTGCCCTTGGATTACACATACAACTCTCCTCTGAGCCCAGTCACACTGGGAGGTGAGTGATTCTTCCCCACTCTACAGAAGAGGAAACAGGTTCACAGAGAGAGTCTGTACTTGCCCAAGGCCATGCGGCAGGGCATCTTGAGACCGATGGGGCTCTGGGCTTGGGCTCCCAGTCGGTCCTCCCCTTAGCCAGGAGCACATTGACAACATCGTGGTGACTCAGCCCACACATCCTGCTGTCTGGGGGCTCTTGCTCAAGTGGGGACATATCTGAAGATCCTGGGATTTTCCCCTCCTCCCAGTAAGCCTTTCTACCCCTCAAGCAGGACCTTGGGACTAGGATTCAGGCAGGGGCCACTGGGAGGGAAGGCTGTGGAAGAGCCAGGTGAGGTGCAGGGGGAGGGCTGTGCCTATGGTGGGGTAGGGGGAGGGCGGATTGCGCCTGGGGGAAGGTGCTGCCCTTCCTAAACCCTGCCAGGATGTCATCTTTGAAAGAGGATCTAGTTTGGCAGGCAGGAATGTTAATACTATGTGTCCAGTTTACCCCAGCACCGCACACACATTAGCCCATTTAGTCCTCACCACAAGCCTCTGAGGGCTTCCCTGGTGGCTCAGACAGTAATGGATCTGCCTGCAGTGCAAGAGATGTGGGTTCAGTCCTTGGGTTGGGAAGATCCCCTGGAGAAGGGAATGGTCACCCACTCCAGTATTCTTGCCTGGAGAATCCCATGGACAGAGGAGCCTGGCGGAGGGGAGCCTGGCGGACCACAGTCCAAGGGGTCACAAAGAGTCAGATACGACTGAGTGACTAGCACTTTTACTTTCTTTCATAACCCTCTGTTGGAGGTGCTGCTCTTACCCGATTTCACAAATAAGACACTGAGACACAGAGTAATGTGCCTAAGAGCACAGTGAGGCAGGTCCTGAGGCGGGGGAGCGGAAGGCAGAGGCTGGAGAGAGAGCAGTGTTGGGTGGGCCTGGACCCCAGGCTGGATGAGCAGAGCAGCTGTCAGTCCTGACTTTCTCTCCCAGAGCCTCCTTGCCTGTGACTGGAGCCCCCTGGAAGAATGTGTCCACTCTCACATGAGCGTCCAGAGCCTCCATGGACTCCGCAGCTGGCAAGGTCTGACCTCCTATCCCCAGCCCCGATGTACTTGGTGGTCCAGCCCCTGGGCCCTTCTCCCACTGTTCTTCCTGCCTAGGATGCCCTTCCACACATACTCACACCCCAGGGTTCAGTGCCAAGGTCCCCACTGGTCAGGAAGTCTTCCTACCCGCCTTTGTGTTCAGCACTCTGCCCATGGTTTCTCCGTGAGGACTGGTCTAGGCTCTCAGACTGAGTGGAACAGGGCTCTAGCACCCGCAACTGGTCCTAAAGCCAATGGCAGTGACCCCTGAGCACAGGGATCCCTGCCTGCTGAGGGACTGTTCCCCAGGCCAGGGCTTTACTTGCCCCACATGTTTGCCTTCCACTCCCTAAATATGGCCTGTTACTACAGCATCACCTAGGACTGGTCACCCACACCTGAGCAGGGTCAGTCTCGGCCTTAGTCTGATGTACATGTCTGAGAGGCCACTGTCCTGTCCCTGCCCCCAGGGGGTCAGAAACTGAAAGAATGTCCAATGTCAACAAGTTACCAAAGGGTGGTGCTCAGGCCTGCGCCACAAACAGAGGCCCGGGGGAAGTGCTGGTCCTGGGCAAGGCCGGTTACGAACCGCTACTCTGGCCCTGCTCCAACAGTGGGACAGGACCCCAGGGTGGGAGGGTACTGGATCTAAATGGGACCACTGCCAGGGCCTGCCCCCATGCTCACAGCGCTCCAAGGCCAGCAAGGCGGGCTGAGGCTCAAGAACCCGAGGGTGCAGAGAGGGGAGGAGACCACAGCAGCCCCAAGTTCTCCATCAGGGCATGCACAAGACTGTGCGGTCGCTGTGGACACCGTAAGTGACGTAACTGTCTGCCCGCTGCTGGCCCGGAGCCCAGAGGCCGGGATCCGTTCCGCGCCTACTCCCGGCGCGCAGCGAACCGGAGCAGAGGCAGAGCTGGAGCGCCGTGAGAGAGCCAGGAAGGCAGGGGCCGCGCAAAGCGGAGTGAAGGTGGAGCCCAGGCCCCACGGCTGCGCAGCTCCTTGTGGGCGCTACCTGCCCCGGGCCACTTACGGCAGCCTGCCAACCGCCCGCGCCCCAGCCCAACCTTCCAGAGTGGCTTGAGCCCCGGGTCATCCCTGGGCTCCCCGCGACCACGCTGGCAAGGGGGCGGGACGCAGGGGGCATGGCGACCACCCCAACCCTCACTGCGGACGCGGCGCGCAGCGGGTCGGCGCCCGTAGGTGCCTGGGAGCCGTGGGAGCAGAGCTCAGAGAGGGCGGGCGTCGGACAAGGTCGCACAGCGGCACGGATGGAGGGGGTGCTTACCGAGGCGTCCGGGGATCCGGGCGAGCTCGGGCGCAGGTCGCCGTTGAGCTCGTACTCTTCGGGGCGCGAGTCCATGGTGAGGCACTGGGTCAGCTTTGCTCCGGGTCTCACCGTGGCCCGCTCCCCAGCTGCGCACACAGACCCCGCTGCGGGCCCGCCCACTGCCCGCCTTCCTCCGGCCCGGCGCACGCAACCACCCTCAGACTCCGCCCCCTACTCACTGGCGGAGGCCGGGGGCGGGGCTTAGGCTACCCGGGGCTTGCCCCGCGTGGTCCGCTATGGTAGGGGGAACCAGCGCTGAATTTCGGTTCTGTTAGGTCCCCGGCCTCTAGTGTTCGTGGTAACGCACGTCGTCTTCTGTGTTCCTATCGTGGACACTTTTAATCCATAAAACGAGGGCAAGAACCGGCCTTTCCCTTGCCGCTTCGCTAACTGGCATGAAGGCTAGCGGGTACTGCAGCGGGTGTGGTTTTGTGTTTTGCCGGATGACGCTCACCCCCGGGGCCCCGGTGCAGCTCTCGCCAACACATCGCTCGCCCCGCACGCGAAACCTGAGAGTCGCCTGGGTCTCACACCCTCTGAACTTTGGCCTTCTCTAGGAAAAGGGGACATGAATGCCTCCCACTCACCCAGGAGGGGGCAGACAGCAGATCACTGCAACTTGGGCCCTCTTTGTGCCTGCCGCCCATCATGGAGCAGCCTCTGTGTCTTCAGGCAGGGCCCCTTGTTTGGGGTGGCACCTTGTCTGTGCTGGTGCCAGCCGCTAGGGGTGGCAAAAGAATGTTGGTTCCTCCAGCCCTTGACACTTTCAGCCCTTGTTTCCCGGGACGCAGGCCTCTCCCAGAAGTCAGGAGGGTGCAGAGGCCAAGCATTATCTCCCCAGCCTGGTAGGCGAAGGTCTGGGTCTCTGTGTTCTGCCCTGACCCTGACCTGGCTCCCAGGACCAACAGCTTTTTACTCCTCCCAGTTGCGCTGTCCACTTCCACCCCCATTCCCGCCCCACTTTCTGCCTTCTCTCACAGTGTCTGCTAAATTCTGTTAGCACAAGGCATTTGACCAAGGCCATGTGGGCGTGACCTTACCCCTCCTGTTAAACCAGAGATCAGAGAGAGTAAGCAGCAGTGCCCAAGGTCGGGAGATAGTTACATTAACCTAGAGCTCATTCATTCATCCGGTAACCAGCTGCTACTGCTGCTAAGTCGCTTCAGTCGTGTCTGACTCTCTGCGATCCCATAGACGGCAGCCCACCAGGCTCCCCTGTCCCTGGGATTCTCCAGGCAAGAACACTGGAGTGGGTTGCCATTTCCTTCTCCAATGCATGAAAATGAAAAGTGAAAGGGAAGTCACTCAGTCGTGTCTGACTCTTTGCGACCCCATGGACTGCAGCCTACCAGGCTCTCCATCCATGGGATTTTCCAGGCAAGAGTACTGGAGTGGAGGGCCATTGCCTTCTCCTGTAACCAGAGTGCCTGCTTTATGCTAGGCCCTGTTCTGGGTGCTGTGGCCTGGAACAGGGTTATGGGGCAGATGGGAGGTGATATGGGATAGCCTTGTGAAACAGGGGTTACCCTCTCAGTTGACATGGGAGGAAACTGAGGCATAGATGGGAAGAGACCTAGGAGGGCCATGCTCAGAACCGGGGGGATTGCATGGATCTGCAAGTAGTGGACTTGTTGCTCTCTTGGCTGGTCTGCTGCTGCTGCTGCTAAGTCGCTTCAGTCGTGTCCGACTCTGTGCAACCTCATAGACGGCAGCCCACTAGGCTCCTCTGTCCCTGGGATTCTCCAGGCAAGAACACTGGAGTGGGTTGCCATTTCCTTCTCCAGTGCAGGAAAGTGAAAAGTGAAAGTGAAGTCGCTCAGTCATGTCTGACTCTTCGCGATCCCATGGACTGCAGCCTACCAGGCTCCTCCATCCATGGGATTTTCCAGGCAAGAGTACTGGAGTGGGGTGCCATTGCCTTCTCCACTTGGCTGGTCTAGCCAGTGAGAAATGAAATAGTTCCTGCTGTGTCCGTAAACAAGGATGCCACCGTCATCAGTGATTGCAGCCCTCCAACGTGAGCTAGTGAGCCCTAAGGGAATTCAGGAAGGCAAAGAATACCTGCTTATCTAGCAGCCAGCAGACTATAGCCATTTTCTATGGTGAGCCCGGAGGAAAGGAAGTTCAAGATGTGAAAACACGGGGTACTGGCCCCAGATAGCCGAGGTGCATGTGAAAGGAATGATTTCAGTGAGCGCAGACTCTTGCGTCTTCCTATAAATAGAAAAGTGCTGATTTCCTTACCTTGGGATGTCTCATTTTCTTTAAATAACAATAATCTTTTGATGATCAGACTACCTGCCCTTTGTTGCAAAACTTGGCTCCTCCCCTCGCCTCCTCGGGCCGCTTCTCTCAGGGTTACTTGAGAAGCTGTCTCCCGGACTAGAAGTGCTAAAAGTTTCCACGGAATAAATATAACTCTCAACTTTTAGGCTGTGAGTATTTTTTCAGTCAACACCAGCCAGCAGGTGGGCATCCATGAGCACTGTAACCTAGTACCTGCCTCACCAGTGATTTCCCTCCACACCAAGACCTCCTTGTTTCCCCCTGCCTAATGCCTTACCCATCGGAGAAGGCAATGGCAACCCACTCCAGTACTCTTGCCTGGAAAATCCCATGGACGGAGGGGCCTGGTGGGCTGCAGTCCATGGGGTCGCTAGGAGTCGGACACGACTGAGCGACTTCACTTTCACTTTTCACTTTCATGCACTGGAGAAGGAAATGACAACCCACTCCAATGTTTTTGCCTGGAGAATCCCAGGGACGGGGGAGCCTGGTGGGGTACCATCTATGGGGTCCCACAGAGTCAGACACGACTGAAGCAACTTAGCAGCAGCAGCAGCAGCAACGCCTTACCCTTACTGCTAGAAGTAGCTTTTTTTTTTTAAACGATCTTATCTTTTAAAAATTAATTGATTGATTTAATTATTTTTGGCTGTGCTGGGTGTTAGTTGTTTCATGAGGGGTTTTTCTAGTTGCACCATGTGAGGGCTACTCTAGTTGTGGTGTGCAGGTTTCTCATTGCAATAGCTTTGTTACTGAGTCCAAGCTCACTCTGCCCACTGCACGTTAGGCCAATGAGTCCAAGAGTCAAGGTGTTGTTGAGGCAAGGAATATGACTTTATTCTTATTCAGAAAGCTGGCAGACAGAGAAGATGGCAGACTAATGCCTCAAAATAACCATCTTGTTAGGGTCTGGATGCCAGGTTCTTTTATGAACCAGAGATGGGGGGAGGTGAGGAAACAAATTAAAAGGCCACTTAATCTTGCAAGTATCTCCTAGACGGCAAGCCTCAAGCAGACTGATGTGTTAATTCCTTCTTGCCATCTAAACAAGGACAGGGTTCTGAACAAAGGCACTTTAGTTTAATAGTTAGGCAGAGGGGTAGGATTCTCTGAGGCAGGCCATTATGTGTAATTATAATAATAAAAGCAATGGAAAGCAAGTCAAAGAAACCATTTCAACATGGAGTCAGAATTGACTTCTCCCTGCAACAGCTCCTTAGTTGTGGTGTATGGGCTTAGCTGTCCCATAGCATGTGCAGTCCTCCCAGGGGACAGTGGAATCCTTGTCCCCTGTATTAGCAGTCAGGCTTCCAACCACTGGACGACCAGGGGAATCCCTAGAAGAAGTTTTGAAAGTGAAGCTGAAACCATGGAAAATGTAAGTCACCTTGGAGATTTATCAGAAAAGGGAAACTTCCTCTAAATCCTCCTGACATGCTGGCACGTCTGCACCATTTGTGGTGATGGACAGGCTGGGGGCCTTGGGGCTCCCACAGCCCTGGCTAAACCCAGCTGAGTATTTACCAACTGTATGATGTGACTGTATGATTTCCTCCTCTGTTCAGCGAGCTGTTTGGGCTTGATTCCTCAGGGCTGTGGCCGCGGTGGGACACTGGGGTCTGTATGGGCTAGGCTGCCTGGGAACTTGTCTTGACCACAGCCCTAAAGTCCTGCAGCCACAGCTCAGACCAACAGGCCTCCATTCTGTGCAGGTGTGGGCAGGCCCTGCCCACTTGCAGCACTGCTAAGGACCCAGTGCATCTTAATGGGGCCTCAGTTCTGCCCACTCACAGCCCTCTGGTGAAGGAGGAACTGCTGTTGTCCCACTACTTCATAGCTGAGAAAACTGAGGTTCACAGAGATGGCTATTGCCTCAGTCCTAGCTGACAAGGCTAACATGAGTGGGGAGACAGCAGTGCCTGGGGGTCTGGTCAGACCCAGGCGTGGTGACCGTTACAAGTAGCAATTACTGTTATTCTCACAAAACCTAAATGTAACTAAACACAAGCAGCTGGAAATCTCTGCTGCAGCAGCAGCCTGGCCCCTGGAGAGGCTTGGGAGAGGGCAGCCAGGAAAGAGGGCCCTGAGGGCACAGGGCAGGCTCCAGGTGCAGGGGTGGGGCAGGTGGGGGGAGGTGGGAGGAGAGTGCTTGAGAGGGCTCTGTTCCTGCCTGTTTATTGGGTGAGAGAGTTTCGGTGGGTGTCACCAGGGTCTCTCACGTGGGCCCCATGGCAGCTCTGTGCTGAGGTTCATTATTCCCTCTGTCCAAAAGGAGGAAGCTAGGAGAGATCATGGTTGACTAAATAATAGGCCCGACTTGGGTTTGTAACCATGCTCTGTACTGACCACCAGGGACCCCGGCAGGCACTTCACCTTCCTTGAGTAGAGCTGATGGGGGCATGGTCAGTCCTTGGCAGGGTCTCATCCTCCAGATGTGCTTGTCTCAGGGAGGGACTTTCCCAGTCTGCTTTGTCATCCTCATTTGCCTGTGCTGTCTGTTTACCATACTGTTCCCAGGACAGACTGAAAGGGGCAGTCCATACTTGGATGTCCTCACATCTACTTGGTTTCAGATTCTCCTGCTGGAGAGATCAGCATGGGTGTCCGAAGTTGGTTCCCAGATTCTGACTGAGAGGCTTCGGTCTATGGGGAAGTGACCATTGGGGAATGTCCCAGGAGAGAAGGTGGGCCGGGAAGGGACAGGGCCAGGCACTGTTCTACAGCAAAGAGACACACAAGAGAGGGGCTCATGTGCAGTCAATACACACGTTCAGACACACATATGTCGCATGATGTTTAGTTCACCTGCCCATTCTGATCTGTGTCACTGGAGGTGCATTTCCTGTCTGTAAAATGGGGATGCTCTGAAGATGAAGTGACCCAGCCCGGGTGAAGCGCAGACCAGCTCCCAGTAATGGGGATGATGACAGTCTTGACCTCACTCCCTCCCCGTGCTGCCACCTCGAGCAGGTGCTGAAATCCTGCTGGCCAATGATAGTCAAGAGCCACATCACCCGGAATAGGCCTCAGAATCAGGTGGCTGTTAGGGTGGTAGCTTCACGCTCTGGGTGAGACAGAGACCGGATGCCTGGGTGGCTTCACTCCTCATCAGGAGGGATAGGAGTCTCATGGCTAGAGGGGCCTGGGCCCCGCTCCACCCAACACAGCACCAGGAGGAGGATGAATATTGCCTGTGCCCCTGAATTACTGTGGGGAGAGCATGGCCGTGTCAGCTGGGATCTGGGAAGATGTACATTCAGATAGATCACGTGAATGGGAACCTTCACAAATGGCTGAATCCCTGGCCCTTTTCCATCTCTGAGAGGCAAGGAGACAGGGAGGCCATTTCCATTTACAGAGAGAGAGAGGAGACCAAGTTTGGAAAGGTGCTGTGACATGCATGGGATGCCCCAGGCTCAGTGAGGCAGGCCTGTGCTCAATCCTGCTCTGGGAGGCAGGCTTTGCAACTGAAGCTCCTGCCTCTGCCAGGGCCCAGACCAGCCCACACATGCCCACCACCAGGGAGAACGAGAGGAGGGCAACCAACTGGCAGTCAGCCTGGGGCAATTGGTGCTCCCTGGGAGCTGGCAGCCTGACTGCCTGCTACCCACTCAAGGGGAACCTTGTCATGGCTCTGGGGTGGGCCTAGGATTCTGCATTCCTATCAAGCACTTCCAGGCAGTACGCTTCCCACCAGTTCAGTGCTCAGAGCCAGGCAGCAGGGCAGGGCTGCCACCCCATTTCCAGGACAGAGGAGGGAGGCCAGGCATGTGAGGAGGTTCTGTGTTATCACCCTCATTTTAAGGACGGGGTGGCACTGGCCAAGGTCATGCACGGTAATGGACTAGGTAGCATGAAATGGGCACCCAGGTAGGCATATGCATCACCTCACTCAGTCCTCCTGCAAGATGTGACATGCCTAAGGTCACGGTGTTAGGCCCTCACCCCCCAAACAAAGTGGGTTTCTCCCACGAGGGTGTCGCTGAGTTACGCTCATCTTATTCTGGAATATCACCAACATGACAGTGTCTGGATGTTCTGTAGCCATCAACAGAGTGTGACAGGCAGGTTGGGTGACTTGGAGGCACCCACCCAGTACTGTGGAGAGAGAGCAGTGAGACGCAGCTTCCTCCAAGGAGACTTGATCCGCCCATTTGTCCTGCCATCTGTGTATCCGTCTCTCTCCCCAGTCCCTACTGGGCCCAGCCAAGTCCTTGTTCCCACAGCATGTCAAAGGGCCAGGGATAACGGCCATCCCTGCTATTGGTTCATCACTTCTCCTTCAGTCACAGGCTCCTGAGTTTTAGCTTAGCCAATGGTTTCCCAGAAGAGAGGTCTCTCCTGCAATTCTGAACTTCTCTTGCACTGAAGTGTGGCTGTGTGGCTACAGCCTGGCAATGGAAGAGGTGTGCAACATTAGGAAAGGGACTGAGGAATACCATTTCTTCTTCTTCTTCTTTTTTTTTAATTACTTCTACCTTCCTATTGGCTGAAGCATGAATGTAATGACTGGAGCTCCACTAGCTATATTGGACCATGAGACTGGGCATGGGAATCTCACACAGCAGAGCCAAAGATAGAAGGAACCTATGTCCCCTTGGAGCCCAGGCCTTCCCTAACCTGCCCGCTTCAATACTTCCTAAGTGTAAACAAACAAACAAACAAAAACTATCTTGTTTTAGGATACTGGAATTTTGTTTTATTTTTTTCCTGATACAGCTGATCTTAATCCTAGTTTTTATATATGTTTATATTTTTCATTGATAAATAGGTTTCCCCCCACTTTAAACACAGGACATAAAACAAATTAAAACACTCACCCCTCCTCATAGTCCTAGTTTGAAAAAGTAAATCAGGTTATATCCCTCACCAGGTTAAGTCCCTCTGAATCCTTATGAAAATCCTCACTCCTGGGACCTATAAATCTGACACCCCAGCATCCTCCCCTCTCCTCACCTTCCTCATTGCCCCTCTGTTTGTTCCTTGGACTCATCGCTGTGTCAGGACTTTGCATTTCCCATATTCCCCACCTGAAGATCCTGTTCCCAGGTCTCCACATGTCCAGCTTCTTCATGACATCTGACTGTATCCCATCTGTTTGTTTACCTTCTGTCTGCAGTAGCCTTTGGCCTCCCTCAGCTTGTGCCCTGGATCAGCCCCTGAAAACCCCATGCTTGTTGTTTGTGTGTTAACTGCCTCCTCCCCCACCTGGACACAAAGCCCCAGGTACTGTTGACCCTCAGCCCACGCCTAGTGGCTGCCTCGGGCATGCCCTGGCCGTGCCTACTTTGTCCAGGCTTCGGGAGTCCCTCAGCCTAACCAGCTCAGCTCAGCCTGTGCTTTGCAAACCACTAATGAGGGGGCTCCATATTCTTGGCTCTGACAGTGAACCACTGACTCAAACTATGAAGCTACTGGGCCACAGGTGACTGTGGGAGTGAGAACAGGCGTCTGGAGCGCTGGTGGGGTAGGTGGCTTGTGGTTTGGCAAAGAGGTGTCCTCTGGGAACAGGTCAAGTCTAGTGTAGGTACCCCACTTCCTGTTCCGAAGGTTGATTGGCCTGGCCCTGTCCAGGGAACCAGCTAGGCAGAAAGCCCAAACCCAGGCTATGATGACATCCTATGGACTGACGATGGCTCCTCCATAGTAAACTGGATCTCAAAGCTGCACACCAGGTGCTGAGAGAAAAGTTGCTGAGGGACTGGTGGGGCCTGTGCACCTCCAGCCTGAAGACCACCCTGCCACTTCCTGCCTTCCCCTGCCAGGGTCAGTGTCCTCTTTATCCAAGCCTGGGGGCTGCCTCCTCTGGGAAACCCCAAGATGCCCCTGAGGCATGCTTTCACACCCTCAGGTCTCTCCCACTGCCTTCCAAGACTCCTACCCACATTGAGGGTCTCAAGGCTCAGGCTGGGGGCTGGCTCCTTCAGCACCCACAACTTCCCACAGGTTGTGGACAAGTGGAGACACCGCCACCAAGAGGTCAAGGATAGAACTAGCAAGCATTGCTGAGGGATGCTGGTCTGGGGCTTTGGTGTGAACTCTCTCACTATGCGCCCATTCGGCTTGCTTGGAAACTAAGGCTCCTAGAGCTGAGGTTTGAACCCAGGTCTCCTGAGCCCACCCCACCGGCCCCAGATGGGGACTGGGAGCTACCACGAAACAGGTGAGTCTCACAGGTGCACTCAGCTGCCCCAGGCCCTTTCCGCTCTTCCCTGGAGAAGCGAGGCCCACCTCAGCTGTGGGCTGACCCACGGCTTCACTTTCCTTAGGGAGACCCCTGAAAATACCCTAGGAGCCACAGCAGGGTGGGGAATTTGAGCCTCCCGCTCTGAGGTGGGGAGGGGACAGTGGCCGCTGTGTCTGTGGACATCATGCGGTGCCATCCACGTCAGTGTCCTTGTTCTGACCCTGGTTGGGCCAGCATCAGAACTCCCGAGGGACACTGCTCGCTACCCACTCCCTGCATTTCTGCCCAGGTCCTGGGGAAGCTGGTGTGGCTGCTCTGGGGACCCCACTCAGCCCCAGCTTGGGAATTTGAATCAAGGAGATTTGACTGAGGGGTGTGGAGGGGAGGAGACCCCACTGCTGAGCACCAGCCTTGGCCCTGGTGCCTTTGTGCAGATGCTGTCATCAATGACCCCTCAGCACAGGGCACGTGTATCCTGCTTTGGAAAAGCTAAGACTCCTCAGGGTAACATGTTAGAAATGCCTGTACTGCAAAGGCACCGTTTTATTTCACTTGCATAAATTCATGAAGGAAAGAGTCCTAAGGAGGGATCCTGTTCAGATTTCAGGGTCTGCCGGCACAGTCTTCATGTTGGCTGGGTTCTTGATGACCTGTCATCGGTCATTTCTCATAGTTGACGAGCAAATTCGGTCCAACAGATAGCAAGGTTGCCTATGCCTATGCCGTCAAAAAGCAAGGGTGTCACAGGACTTTGCTTACTAAGAATAACTGCGGTGCAGCCAGGTGAGGGAGCAAGATGGTTTTACTTTAACTTGCTCTTTGCCCTCTGGCTGCTGCTTGCCTGCTGTAACCCTTGGGCTGTGCTTCTCAGTCTGACAATGTTGGTCTCCACAGCCTCTTCTTTCAAGCTGCTCATGAATTCCATTTGCTTGGCTAGCCTCTGGTTCTTTCCTTGCTTCCAGCCTAGGCTAATTGGAAGAACTTGGAAGTTGAGATATTCCATTCGATTCCACATCTGGTATGAAGGTTTGGGGGGTGAATTGGCCTGCCCAGGAAAGGACCCTTGTCCCTTCAGGAGCAGGTTGGAGGCAGGTGTATCCTCCTGGTCCAACATGGAGTGGGATGGGGGCTGGGTATACCCAGGGGCTGGTTCTGGGGTTACCACTGCTTGGGAGTCCAAACCACCAGACCATTGAGGCCTCCAGCTCCATATTCCAGGCATGTATAAGAGCTAGGCCCTGCATGGACCCTTTGTGGTCACTGGCCTCTTTGTGGGGCTAGCTGTGCATCTAGCCCATGGATGTTGCCTGCGCTGTGCAGAGGCTGAAATTTCCAGGGTGTCTCCCCCAAATGCCCTTCTGCTGTTGCTGGCTCTTCTGGTGTCCCAGCTGGCAGGACTTTTGCTGGGCAGAGGCCAGGCAGGGTGCAACCAGCTCTCACTAAAGACATCTCGTAAGTTGATGGAAACCCATCTAGCACAAAGGGGCATTTACTGGACTGGATGATATGTCTCCATCTGAATGCAGGGAGGACAGAAATAGCCTTTCACAGAGTGCCAGCAGGGCTGGGCTCTCCTGCTCTGAGGGTGTCAGTTTTCCAGCTCTTTCTCCAAGCTATGCAACTTGTCCCTTTTTCATGTGAGTTACTCACCCTGTCCTGGACAGAGGACTCACTGATCCCTCTCTTGCTAAAACTGTTAGAGAGAGGGGGAGAAGGGGGAGAGAGTGGAGGGGGAGAAAGAGACTGGAAACATGAAAACACAGATTGAGTTTCTGTTGAGATGCTGTGTCTTGGTGGTTCTCCATGATGGGAGTGACATGCATTAGTGTCTTACCTGACATCCTCTCAGTAAGATGAGATTGGATGATGTCATGCTCCAGGAAGTGACTCTTGTGTTTCTGAAAATGGCTATCATTTCCATGATAGCTTTGCTGGTGCTCCTCCTTCTGCCTATAACGTTCCTCCAAAAATGCCCAATTAAGCAGCAGTTAAGTCTTCCTTGACACCTATACATAATTTTTAAAAATTCAGTTTGCTAAAGCCAATGCTCGTAATGTTTTGGAGAGGTTAAGAAGTAGCTCAGCTGCTACTTTATTGCTAAAAAATGCTAACTATCATCTGATGCAGCATTGCCACAAACCTTCAATCTGTGAAAAATGCAGTATCTACAAAGCGCAGTAAACCAAAGCACAATAGAAGTTATGACTGTAACTTAAATTTCCAGCAGGGAAAACACATGATCCTGTTATGTTATATTCACTTGGTGGGATGTTCAGTCACTGGAAATGTTACTCATGAAGGACATATAGTAACAAAAAGAGTTTTTACAATGTAACTTCAGAGAAAAGTCAGGATATCAAAATGTGCATTGCAGTCATTACTAGTTACTGTGCACCTGCAGAAGGCTGGGAACAGAAACACCAAGTGGCCTTAAGGAAAGGTTTTCTTTGTAAACATCCCAAAAGCTTGTTTTATACATACACACATACACATTTCTTTATATAAAAAAAACTTATATAAATAATAACACACATAAACAATAAAAATGTACATAGTAAAATGTTATGCTTAATAAAATATAATATATAAATAATAAATAAAATGGACTAAATATATATAAAATATATGGAATAAAATATATACTTAGATTAATGTAATATTATGTTCATATCAGAAAATTTAGAAAATGAGGATAAGGGGGAAAAAAAGAAATTGATTCTGTTACGCAGGAATAACAGTTTTTCCTATTTTGATGTTGTGTAATCAGTTAGGAGGGATTGGGGGCAGGAGGAGAAGGGGACGACCAAGGATGAGATGGCTGGCTGGCATCACTGACTCGATGGACGTGAGTCTGAGTGAACTCTGGGAGTTGGTGATGGACAGGGAGGCCTGGTGTGCTGCGATTCATGGGGTCGCAGAGAGTCGGACACGACTGAGCGACTGAACTGAACTGAATCAGTCACAGCCATTGTGAACACTAGGAGGTGCTGGAGGGGAAGGGCAGGTCTTGCTCTTGTACCTATGACTTGGCTAGGGCTCGGCTTCAGCTTCCAGTTTGGTCCAGGTCTGCTCCACAATTCTCCCATTCTCCTGGGACTGCCTGCTACTCGGATGCTCCTCCCCTGCTGAGAGTCTGGAATTCCCAGATTGGCAAGGAGAGCATGCAAGTCCTCTGAAGGTTTGGAATTGGAATTGGCTACTGATGCTGCTGCCAGAACAAGCCATTGGGCCAAGCCCAAGATCAACATGATGGGAAAGTATCCTCCGCTTACAATTGAAGGGGAGGTGTGTGGATACATGCCCATCTATAATCCCAAATTACCCAGATGTGTAGCCTTTCCTACATTTTCTATGCTTTATATAAAGGCATGTTCTTTAGGGGGCTTCCCAGGTGGCACTAGTGGTAGAGAACCTGCTGGCCAATGTAGGGAACATAAGAGATGAGGGTTCTCTCCCTGGGTTGGGAAGATCCCCCGGAGAAGGTCATGGCTACCTACTCCAGTATTCTTGCCTGGAGAATCCCATGGACAGAGGAGTCTGATTCGTAGGCTGTCCTTAGGGCCGCAAAGAATCGGACACAGCTGAAGCGACTTAGCACACATGCGTGTACTTCAGGACCTTCCTGGTGGCACAGTGAATCGGAATCTGCCTGCCAGTTCAGGGAACATGGGCGTGGTCCCTGGTCCAGGAAGACTCCACGTGTCGCGTAGCAGCTAGGCCTGTGTGCCGCAACTATTGAGCCTGTGTTCCGCAACAAGAGAAAACACTGCAATCAAAAGCCTGTGCACTGCAAGGAAGAGGAACCTCTCCTTGCCACAGCTAGAGAGAGCCCACATGTGGCAATGAAAACCCAGTGCAATAAATAGTAAAAGGCACGTTCTTTACACAGCAGAATCATTCTCC
The DNA here is from genome assembly GCF_001704415.2 of Capra hircus. Taxonomy (NCBI): domain Eukaryota; kingdom Metazoa; phylum Chordata; class Mammalia; order Artiodactyla; family Bovidae; genus Capra; species Capra hircus. The sequence continues at coordinate 84,283,264 of NC_030815.1, forward strand.
TCTGTTTTGTCACTTAATTATAAGTACATCTTTCTATGTCATAAAATCATTCTGCAACATATGACTGCATACAATTCTATTTTAATGTCACATGATGCCTTATTCAACTTAATGGACATTATATCCCTTCCCTTTATTTCTGCTTCTACAAGCAATGCTTCAGTGACTATCCTCTCCTGGTACCTAAGTCTTTGTGTATATCCATGATTTTAAAAAATCATTCTTTTTTTACTTATGTTTTTGGCTATGCTGGGTCTTTGTCGCTGCGGGGGCTTTTCCCTAGTTGGGGGAGCAGGGGCTACTCTCTAGTGGTGTATGAGCGTTGCAGTGGCTTCCCTTGTCGCGAAGCATGGGCTCTGGGGTGCACGCTTCAGTAGTTGCAGCCGTGGGCTCAGTTGTGGCTCCCGGGCTCCACAGCACAGGCGCAACAGTTGTGCCACAAGGGCAAGCTCCGAGGCATGTGACGTCTTCCTGGCTCAGGGATCGAATCCGTGTCTCCTGCACTGGTAGGCAGGTTCTTTACCACTGAGCCACCAGGGAAGCCCTATCTATGACATTTTTAAAGAGTAGATTTCTACAGTAGGTTTAGGGAGGGAGATAGTTGACCTCGAGATGGCCGCAATAATCTTCGCTTTCTTATTCACATCCTTCTATAGTGTCTTCTTAAAGGCCAGACTCTATGGCCAATCAATTACAGCAGAGGTGATGGTGTGTGACTTCTGTGGCTGAGTCATAGAGGGCACTGCGGCTTCTGCCTTTCTCTCCTGGCTCAGAGCCACTCTGCAGAGTCACTCTTGAGTTCTTGACCAACAGAAACCGCTGGAGACATTAACTGATTATTTTTTAAAGCCACTTATTTGTTTTAAAGTGATAGATATGTAATAGTGTGAATATTTTGATTGCGAGGCCCAGTTCCACTTTGTTATCAGATAAACCCCAGCGTCTTGGTGGCTAACAGAGTATGGTTTATTTCTCACTCCCACACACCTAATGTGGGTAAGGGAGCTCCTCTGCTTTTCAACTAAGTAGTGCCCAGGGACCCAGCATATTTCAGTCGAGAAGCAGATCACTGCCCCTCACATCCAGATGGTGAGAATTAGGCAGGTGATCACACCCAGATGTATGGGACCCAGAAAATAATTTGACCAACTATTGATGTTGAAGCTGAAACTCCAATACTTTGGCCACCTGATGCGAAGAGCTGACTCATTTGAAAAAACCCTGATGCTGGGAAAGATTGAGGGCATGCGGAGAAGGGGACGACAGAGGATGAGATGGTTGGATGGCGTCACGAATTCAATGGACATGAGTTTGGGTAAACTCTGGGAGTTGGTGATGGACAGGGAGGCCTGGTGTGCTGTGGTTCATGGGGTTACAAAGAGTCAGACACGACTGAGCTGAGCGACTGAGCTGAACTGCACTGAGCATTATCTCTGCTAATGAATCAAAAGAAACTATAAATGGTTACTATATATTTTTAAAAGGTAGACTCAGAACTAAAGATCTATATATTGAAATCATGATTCACAATGAACTACAAATCCTGAGGGTGCTCAAATTTCCAGAGTTGCTACATGACAAACATGTACAAATACAGTGACTCTTCCATATGACAATCTGACAATCTATACCAAGGGCCTCTAGAATATTTATATCCTCAAACCCAAATAGGGGCTTCCCTGGTAACTCAGCTGGTAAAGAATCTGCCTACAATATAGGAGACCCCAGTTTGATTCCTGGGTTGGAAAGATCCCCTGGATAAGGGGAATGGTTACCCATTCCAGTAATCTGGCCTGAAGAATTCCACGGACTGTATAGTCCATGGGGTCATAAAGAGTTAAACATGACTGAATGACTTTCACACTGACCCAAATAATTTTGCTGCTGGAACTCTATTCTAAAAAGATGTTGTTTAATATGACAAAATAATTGTGAATAATTCACCATAACATTATAAGAAGTAATGGAAAATTGTAGGCAACTGAAATGCATGCCAGGGAAAGGATAATTTGTCACCCCCTCCATGATAAAATATTACATAATCATTATAAGAGATGCTTGCTGTGCAACTCGTCATAGCTGACACTATACTGTTATGGGGAGACGTCGCAAAATTAAATTATTTCAATGATACAAACACAGGGAGAAAATACTACATTCTTTATAACCTACCACATTTTATAACCAGAAAAAAGTTGGTAGAAGCAATTTAAAAAGCGTTGCTGGTCTTTCTGATCCCTAGTCAAAGTCACATCTATTGGCTTCACTATCCCCTCCAGGTGAGAGCTTCCCTAAGCTTCCCCAGGAATGGATGCAGGAGAGGGTGCAGGCCAGGCAGGAGCAGAGACGCTTCAAAGCGTATCAGAGTGCTGGTCCTGCATCCCCAGGGATGGGGCTGGGATAACCCACCTGGGCACCACCCTCTTAGGCTGAAGTGAGAGCCCAGCCTAAGGCTGGGGACATCTCCCACCTCACTGGCTCCAGAAGTTGGTGGCCTCCATGATGCTGATAGCCCCCCATGAGGTCCATGTCCTCCCATTACGTCCATGATGTCCATGATGCCCCTGGCCCCCCTGCTGCCTATAGCTCCCATGGTGTCTATAGCTCTGTGGTACCTATGGCCCCCAGGATGTCCGTGACCCCCTGTAATGTAGCCCCAGTGACGCTCATGGCCCCTGTGATGTTCATGACCTTCATGATATCCAAGGCCCTATGAGACCCATAGACCCTCAGTGATACCAAGGGATCCCCCTCAAAGGTGGCCTCTGTTCCCAGCCCACCACCTGCTGAGTGTACTGTCCTTCACAGACACCACAGGGTGTGGGCTGGGTGGACAGAGGAGTGGGTGCAGAAGTTAGTCACCAGGGTTTGGGCTGGGGAGGGCAGAGGGAACCCGGGGGACCCACTCATTTCAAGGCTGGCCTCAGGCCTCGGTCTTACTTCTCTGAACTGTGCTAGAGCTGTCTCTGCAGGCCTGCGTGCTGAGGGACATCAACCTTTGATCCTGGTGAATGGTGTCCTAGAGGGAGGGGGACTGGCTTGCACACATTGCTCATAAGCCAAACTGTGGATACTATTATTCCATTTTATAGATGAGGAAACTGAGGCCCAGAGGATGGCAGAGCTAATGGGTGGAGGAGAGGACTTGAAAGCCTGGAGGTCCAGCCAGAGCTCTCTCACATGATTTCTGTGAGGGGGCAGCTCCACCCTGGTGCAGGCCAGGTTCAAGCGGACAGGGACACAGGATGGGTCACAAGGCTCAGGTCTTGGTCCCAATAGGGGTCATCACCAAAACTCAGGCTGCAGAGAGCTGCTGTGTCAGGCCCAGGGGCTGCCTCCTAGGGAGGAGCCTCCTAGGGAGGCTGAAAGGGAGGAGAGGAGGAAGATGGCCAGGTTGTGGTGCGCCCCAAATCTCTAGAGGCTCTTGGCCTTGGCTCAGGGCCTGCATGAGAACAAGGCAAACCAGGCAGCTGGAGGATTAAAAGTGCCAGGGAGGACATGAGTCCAACGCTGTGATGTGATTGTCAGGAGCAGAGAAAAGCCCAAACCTGCGGGCGCTTCGCAAAGTTCCGCATGTGACGGTCCATTTAGTTCTGTCTCAAGCAGGACCTGAGGCAGAGGGGGTGCTTGACTTAAGGTCACGTGGCTGGTACAGCATGAGGATGGGAGACCCGCCTAATGTGGAACTCAGCTCTCAATCCATCAGTGTGAAGGAAGGGCACACAGTCACTGCCTCACTTCACTGCCTGCATTTATTGTCAAGGATGCTGAGAAGATGGAGATTTGAAAGTGCAGAGATGGACAGAAGCAAGAGGAGCAGTGAGAAAGAAAGAGAGAAGTAGGGGAGTAGGAAGAGAGAGAGAACCTGGGAGAAAGGAAAGGAGGAAGGAAAAGGCAGGGAGTGGGGCAGGTGAGTCTGCCTCTTGCCCCCACCGGTTCCTGTTCTCGGTTTCGCCGCCCCTTGAAGTCACCGCCCACCTCCCTCTGGCTTTGCTCAGGTGTGTGGTGGCTCTGATCTCCAGAGAGGCAGCCAGCTGCTTAGTGACTGACTGGGAAGGGGTGCGTAATGCAGTGAGGGCCTGAGTGACTCTTGCAGGTGGCCCTGTGGCATTCCTTGGTCTGGGGTCTGCTCTCTCCCCTGTGCCCTCAGATCCTGGTGCCCAGCTCCCCACTGAGGTGGCAGTTCCTCCTCCAATACAGCACATACCATCACTAAGGCCAGCAATGGTGGCATCACCCTGGGTCATCCCCTGATGGGTATGCCTCTGGCATGAGGCCCAACTTCACAGCAGTCAATAGTGGGTCCTAACAGCTGCTCTCCCTCCCTGGGGCTCTGATTCAGCTGGCAGCTCACCCCTGAGCTGTGGTGAGAGGCAGGAAGCAATTACTGCCGCTAGGCTACCTGTGGTGTCCACCCTTCACCCTGTGTATCTAAAAGACAATTGGACTGAGAATTTCAGAAGCTCTTTTCCTGTTTAAAAGCATCAGCCATAACGGCAAATGATAGCATTAATTTTTCTGCCTTTTTTCTTATGTTGCCCAGAAATTGCTTTTAAAACGCATGCTGATTAGAGTGGATTCAGGTAAGTGTTTCCTCCCCACCACACTGGGCTCCTGACAGCCCAGCCAGGGATGGAAAGAGGCAGCAGACTGATTGGAGGTGGGCTCCAGGAACCACACAGGCCTGTGGTCATGGATGCGATGGGTGCACCCAAAAGTGGGTGCGATGCTCACTCTTCACCTCGAAATTGGGGCATCAGGAGAAACGATTAAGGCAGTGTGAGTTAGTTTTTAGGCAGCTTCGCAAACTGTGCCACTAAATATGTGTCTTCCCTTCTGGTCTGCAGTCTGACCTGGGTGATAGCAGCCAGAGAACTCCTAGCACTCACCACATCCTCAGAACTCCTCCCTGGGAGCAGCTGTCCTGGCTGGCTTATAAGCTAAGCTTTGTCTATCCACTAGGGATTTATGGGGTATCAATAATAGACATAGTTTTATCCCCCCGCCCTCCCATCACTAGATCAGACCCAAACAGCTGCTGCCTTGCTCATAAGCTTGACGTTGTCTGGACAGTAACTGCAATGATCTTGGCCTTCTCCTTGGAGTTGTTCCCTCATGGTCATAACTTAACTCCCACAGCTTCAGGTATCACATCTGTGTGCAGACCGGGGAGAAGACCAACAGCCACATCTGTTCCCCTTCATGAGCAGAAGTTCTGCCTTTCTCCAGCAGACGGCCCTTTAAATCTTAGGGCCACCCCTCACTGCAAGGGAGGCTCAGAAATATGGAACAGAACTGGCCCAGTCACCTGTCACCTGGGCTGAAGATGCTGTCCCTGGGGCAGAGATTGCCACGCAGTATTCATTCTTTCCTTCTTGATTTTTAGTAACTGAACCCCCACATTTCAACTGGATTAGCCCCAAATAGATACCACCTCTTCCTGTCTTCTTAACAGCCAGATGCAGCTGAGTTCCAAACCGTCATCTCAGCTCACTGGAGTTTTGTTCACAAGAAAGAAGGGAACAGTGGCTGTTCGGGAGGTGTCAGTACAGTAAGCCCACTGCCCTGGTGTTTGCTCGATGGAGTGAAATGTCATTTCATAGCTTGATCCTTGGCTGATTCATCACATGGAGCTGCTTCTCTTCAGACAGAAAATTCTCACCATCTTCAGCCTTTCTCTTCTGCATGGTTGGGTCTCCCTCTAAAAAGGGGCCCACTGGGATATGGCATCCTGTGGGATGGACAGGGCTAGGCAGGGTGAGACATGTTTTAGATTTCAGCAATGGATTATTAGTCACATTGGAGAAGGAAATGGCAACCCATTCCAGTACTCTTGCCTGGAAAATCTCGTGAACAGGAAGAGCCTGGTGGGCTACAGTCCATGGGGTCGCAAAGAGTCGGACACGACTGTGTGACTAAACTTTAACTTTCACTCTATTACTCACATACACCAAGAAAGCACCCATCTTGGAGGTCCAGACTGATGTGTTTTGAGAACTGTATAGACTGATCATCACGAATATCAAGTCTAGAACACTGCTATCCCCAAGAAAGCTTCCCCAGGCCCCTGTGCAGTCAAGCCCTCTCTCCCCACTACAGTTGCTACCCCTGTTCTCATCCGCTTTGCCTGTTCTGAATCAGCAAATAAATGGATTAATTTATTACATGTCTGGCTTCTTTCACTCACAAAATGTTTCTGAGATTCATCAGAGCTGTTCATGTATCAGCAGCCCATCCCTCTTCCCTCTTGAGCCCATCCCAATGCGGGGGCACCCAGCATGTTTTCACATTCACCTGCAGACAGTCATCAAGGTGGCCCTTGTTTGCAGCTGTTATGAATGAAACTACTCTTAGTGCAGTGTGTAAGGACTTGTGCAAGCATGTTTTCACTTCTCTTGGCCAAACAGAGAGGAATCTCTTGTGTATATTTATAAGAAACCACCAGACCATTTTCAAAGTGGCTGTACTATTTTTTACCAACAAAACATGAGTCCCAGTTGCTCCGTGCCTCCCTAACACTGGTTATTTTCTATCTTTAAAATTTTTAGATGTTACAATGATTGGTGGAGGTACTTCATTGATGACACTTAGCACACTTTCAGGGGCCCAGCCATTCATATATCATCTTTTGTGAAGTGTCTGTTAAAGTCTTTGGCACATTTAAAATGTTAGGTTATTCATCTTTTTATCCTTGATTTTCAAAGGAGTTCTTTACACACTATGGCCACATGTGTTTTTTTCAAATACAGGTATTTTTTTCCAAATCTGTGTCTTGTCTATTACTTTCTTAGTCATGTCACTTGATCAGCAGAAGTTTTCAATTTTATAAAGTCCAATCTACCAGATTTTATTCAGATAAGTAAATTCAGATAAAACAATTTTTTATTTTCTGATTAGGTATTTTTTTTAGCATCCTGTCCTGGAGGCCCCTTTACCTGTAAGGCCAGCATACCAGTCCATTGCCTCTGAGCTCCAAATACCCTTGGACATTTCTCCTTCCTGGTGAGCAAAATGTCAGGCTCCCCCAGTACAGAGAACAGGAAGGGTGGAAAGAGGATAGAGCTCTGATACCTGGGGGTCTGAAGTGTGGGATTCAGGACACTTGGTGCCCATGCACCTCAAATGACATTCCTGTGACCTTGCAGCCCTGTCCTGGTGGTTACCTTCCCGAGGCCTCTAGATTCAGATTCCCCACTCTTGGCCTCCAGCTCCTTCTTGATGCTCCGAATTTGCTAGCACCCAGGCCAATAGGCACAGTGCCTGGGCTGTGGTGGTTGCAGACCAGCCTGGCCCACACAGACTAGCAGATTTGCCTGCCAACTAGTGGGTTCAGGCATGCCTTCTCCATTGAGGCCCAGCTCTCTCCAAGCTGACCTCCTCAAGCTCCCTCCCTCATCCCTGGGGTTTCCTAGGGCTTTCTTTTAGGTCTCATCAGTGCTTACTAATTGGGCCTATTAGACATCCTGTTCAGGTCACTGTGTGGTCCCTACCATCTGATTGGACACAGATAAATACAGCCACAGAGATACTCTCCAAGGTCTGTGATCAATGAGACATGAGATCCATCAATACAGATACAGGTAATTGCTTTTTAGCCACTAAACCACTTTTAAATTTGCAGTTCAGCAGTGTTAAATGATTTCACCTTGTTGTACACAAGATCTAGAACTTTTTCATCATTCCAAACAGAAACCGTCCCCATTAAACACTAATTCTCCATTCTCTTTCCCCCAGTCCCTGGCGCCCCCCATCCTACTTTTTGTTTTTATGATTTGATAACTGTAGGTGCTTTATACACGTGGAATCGTACAGTATCTGTCCTTTTAAGACCAGCTTATTTCAGTTAGCACAATGTCCTCAAGGTTCAACTATGTGTCACGTGTCAAAATTTCCTTCTTTTAAACTGAATTATGTTACCAGTGCCCAGAGCAGGAAGGACCCTGGACCCAGGCTCAGATTCAGAGCTGGCAGTCCCTGAGTGCGGCGTGGCTGTGGGGGCCTCCCTGGGAGCCCGCCGTCAGTCCCTCTGCTCCTGGGGTGTTCTTGGAGCATGTTCAATCCGGGCTGCTTCTCCTCTGGCACTCAGAGGACTTTCCTGCCACCCAAACAGCAGATGGTCAGGAAATGAAGGCTCACTCCAATATCAACCAGGGGAAAATCTAATTCAATTGGCAAAACACAGAGTCAGAAAAGCATGTGGCTTAACACATGTCATCTTGTTAGGTGGCGTTGGCTTTCAGAGACTAAGGACCAACAGCTGGGCCAGGGCTGGGACAGGGCAGTGGAGTTTCGTGGTTTTCTCGGTGTCAGCTTCCCTCCCAGGCTCACAGGCCTGGGTGCATTTCTCCTGCACCCCTGTCACACGGTGTGACTGGGCTGGATCCTCAGCCGGGATACCTGTAATTGGCTGGATGCTTATCAGGTGCTTTATACGATGTGCCACTCAGGGCAAGTGCAACTGTGATGGCACAAACCCCAAAATATCAGTCACTTAATCAAGAAAGACATTCCTTCTTATTACACAGAAGACGTCCTAAGGCAAGCAGGATGGGGCTGGTGTGGCAGTTCCATGCTGTCAGAAGCCCAGGTTCCTCCTAATTTCCTGTCCTGCTGTTCTTAACATGTAGTCTCTACCTTGTGGCCCAAGATGGCTGCTTAAATTCCAGCCATCCTGCTTGCATCCCAGCTAGCAGGAAGGAGGAAGAGAGAAAGGAATATGCATCCTACATTGTAAGACTTTATTTTATTTTATTTTTTTGGCCACACTGTGCAACTTGCGAGATCTTAGTTCCCTGACCAGGAACTGAACCATGGCAATGAGAGCACTGAGTCCTAATCTCTGGACCACCAGGGAACTCTCTAAGACACTTCTTAGAAGTTTCTGCACAGTTCCACTCACATCTTTGGTCAGACCTTAGCCACGTGGCTATACCTAGGTGGAAGGGAAGCAGGGAGATGTCCTTTATGTTCCAGGCATCCATATTCCTAACTGAAAGTTCAGGGTTTCTGTGATAGAGGTAGAGAATGGATGCTGGAGAGCACTTAGCCATCTCTGTTGAGTGAGTGAAGTGGGTGAAGTCGCTCAGTCGTGTCCAACTCTGCGACTCCATGGACTGTAGCCCACCAGGCTCCTCCATCCATGGGATTCTCCAGGCAGGAATACTGGAAGGGGTTGCCATTTCCTTCTCCAGGGCGATCTTCCCAACCCAGGGATTGAACCCAGGTCTCTCGCATTGCAGACAGACGCTTTAACCTCTGAGCCACCATTCTGATAAGTTCTAATCATTGTTCAAGTTTAAATCTTATTTATATCTACATTTTTTTTTAATAGGTTGACCACACAGTATGAAATTCAAAACAGTGTGTTGAAAGCTCTTCCTCTCGCTCCTGCCCCCTTCTTGCTCCTGCACTGTTCCTTTACTTTTCTCTCAGGTGATGGGCCTCCTGGCCAGCTCTTGGGGGACTTGAGTGCTTCATGGGCAAAGGGTTCCACTCACAGGAGACCAGTGAGGTCTCTGACATCTCCCTCCCAGGGTTTCTTCAGTCAGCAATCAGGGGGGCCTGGGGGCCTGGCCTGTACTTTCCTATGGCATTAAGGCTGTTTAGTCTGTCCTTGCTGAGTTGGCCAGTGTTCAGCTAGTGTCTGTGTGAGGAGGCATCCTCACAAATGTTTGTTGAGTGAATAAGTGAAGGGTCAGCTCGCCCCTGCAGCTCCATCTCCCAAGTGGCGCTAGTGGTAAAGAACACACTTGCAGATGCAGAGGACACAAGAGATGCGGGTTTGATCCCTGCATCAGGAAGGTCCCCTGGAGGAGGGCCTGGCAATTCACTCCAGAATTCTTGCCTGGAGAATCCCATGGACAGAGGAGCCTGGCAGGCGAGAGTGTGTCTCAAAGAGTTGATCATGAATGAAGCAACTTACGGCGGGCCGGCGGAAAAAGCCAGAGAGTTCCAGAAAAACATCTATTTCTGCTTTATTGACTATGCCAAAGCCTTTGACTGTGTGGATCACAATAAACTGTGGAAAATTCTGAAAGAGATGGGAATACCAGACCACCTGACCTGCCTCTTGAGAAATCTGTATGCAGGTCAGGAAGCAACAGTTAGAAATGGACATGGAACAACAGACTGGTTTCAAATAGGAAAAGGAGTACGTCAAGGCTGTATATTGTCACTCTGCTTATTTAACTTATATGCAGAGTACATCATGAGAAACGCTGGACTGGAAAAAACACAAGCTGGAATCAAGATTGCCGGGAGAAATATCAATAACCTCAGATATGCAGATGACACCACCCTTATTGCAGAAAGTGAAGAGGAGCTAAAAAGCCTCTTGATGAAAGTGAAAGAGGAGAGTGAAAAAGTTGGCTTAAAGCTCAACATTCAGAAAACGAAGATCATGGCATCTGGTCCCATCACTTCATGAGAAATAGATGGGGAAACAGTGGAAACAGTGTCAGACTTTATTTTTTTGGGCTCCAAAATCACTGCAGATGGTGATTGCAGCCATGAAATTAAAAGACGCTCACTCCTTGGAAGAAAAGTGATGACCAACCTAGACAGCATATTCAAAAGCAGAGACATTACTTTGCCGACTAAGGTCCTTCTAGTCAAGGCTATGGTTTTTCCTATGGTCATGTATGGATGTGAGAGTTGGACTGTGAAGAAGGCTGAGCGCCAAAGAATTGATGCTTTTGAACTGTGGTGTTGGAGAAGACTCTTGAGAGTTCCTTGGACTGCAAGGAGATCCAACCAGTCCATTCTAAAGGAGATCAGCCCTGGGATTTCTTTGGAAGGAATGATGCTAAAGCTGAAACTCCAGTACTTTGGCCACCTCATGAGAAGAGTTGACTCATTGGCAAAGACTCTGATGCTGGGAGGGATTGGGAGCAGGAGGAGAAGGGGACAACCAAGCATGAGATGGCTGGATGGCATTATGGACTCGATGGACATGAGTCTGAGTGAACTCCGGGAGTTGGTGATGGACAGGGAGGCCTAGCGTGCTGCTATTCATGAGGTCGCAAAGAGTCGGACATGACTAAGCGACTGAATTGAACTGAAGCAACTTAGCATGCAGCATCTCCATCAGTAACTCTGGACCTTGGACACTTACTGCACTTACCCAAATCTCAGCTTCCTCCCCTATTAGAAAGGGAACTGGAATCCTCACCTTACAGTGTAGTAGGCAGAGTACAAAGAGAGACGGCCAGTGGTCGGCTGTGTCTGGGATTGGGAAGCAGCAATGTTTTCCTCTTTCTTTCTTCCCAGAGAAAGGAGGTTTCCTTGAGTGCAGATGCTTTGTCAAATCTCACATCGATGCCCCTGGCGCCTGATTGTGCCTCCCTGCCTGAGTTGCACACCCATCCTGAATGGCCAAGCGCCACCAGGGGGCGCAGCACACCAGCATCTAAGAAAGGACCTGCTGTCCAGGAGAGTGAGCAGGGAGAGAGGGCACAGGCCTTGGTCTGAGGGGTGTGGGAGTTTAGTCAAAGATTTTGTTGGGCACAGACACATTAAGGGAAAAATAAGGAAACAAAATAAGACACATTAAGGAAAAATCAACTTCATCAAAATTAAACACTTTTGGAATCAAAGGACACTATCGAAGTAGTGAAAAGACCATCCACAGACTGGGAGAAAATACTGGCAAGTCACAGATCTCACAAGGATCCAGTGTCCAGAATATGTAGAGATGTCACAAAGGTCAACCACGAAAAGACAAACAACACAATTCAAGAACTGGCAAAGGTCTCGAAAAGACATTTCTCCCAGGAAGATATATAAATGGCCAATAAACACGTTTTGATGCGCAGCATCACAACTGTTAACCAAAACCACAGTGAGGTGCCCCTCACACCCACTGGAATGGATAGGATAGAAAAACACGGAAATTAAGTGTTGGTGAGGAGACGGAGAAATTGGAGCTCTCATACACTGCTAGTGGAAAAGCAAAATGATAGAGCCACTGTGGAAAACAGTTTGGTGGTTCCTCAAACAGTGAACATAGAATTGCCTTAGGATCCAGCAAGGCCACTTCAGTTCAGTTCAGTCACTCAGTCGTGTCCGACTCTTTGTGACCCCATGAATCGCAGCACGCCAGGCCACCCTGTCCATCACCAACTCTCGGAGTTCACTCAGACTCACGTCCATCGAGTCCGTGATGCCATCCAGCCATCTCATCCTCGGTCGTCCCCTTCTCCTCCTGCCCCCAATCTCTCCCAGCATCAGAGTCTTTGCCAATGAGTCAACTCTTCTCATGAGGTGGCCGAAGTATTGGAGTTTCAGCTTTAGCATCATTCTTTCCAAAGAAATCCCAGGGCTGATCTCCTTTAGAATGGACTGGTTGGATCTCCTTGCAGTCCAAGGGACTCTTCAAGAGTCTTCTCCAACACCACAGTTCAAAAGCATCAATTCTTCGGTGCTCAGCCTTCTTCACAGTCCAACTCTCACATCCATACATGACCACAGGAAAAACCATAGCCTTGACTAGACAAACCTTAGTCGGCAAAGTAATGTCTCTGCTTTTGAATATGCTGTCTAGGTTGGTCATCACTTTTCTTCCAAGGAGTAAGCGTCTTTTAATTTCATGGCTGCAATCACCATCTGCAGTGATTTTGGAGCCCAAAAAAATAAAGTCTGACACTGTTTCCACTGTTTCCCCATCTATTTCCCATGAAGTGATGGGACCAGATGCCATGATCTTCGTTTTCTGAATGTTGAGCTTTAAGCCAACTTTTTCACTCTCCACTTTCACTTTCATCAAGAGGCTTTTTAGTTTCTCTTCACTTTCTGCAATAAGGGTGGTGTCATCTGCATACCTGAGGTTATTGATATTTCTCCCGGCAATCTTGATTCCAGCTTGTGTTTTTTCCAGTCCAGCGTTTCTCATGATGTACTCTGCATATAAGTTAAATAAGCAGAGTGACAATATACAGCCTTGACGTACTCCTTTTCCTATTTGGAACCAGTCTGTTGTTCCATGTCCAGTTCTAACTGTTGCTTCCTGACCTGCATACAGATTTCTCAAGAGGCAGGTCAGGTAGTCTGGTATTCCCATAGACCACTTAGGTATATACAAAAATGTGTACATGATTGTTCATAATGGTCAAAACCCAGAAACAACCCAAGTGTACACGATTAGATGATAGATTAAACAAAATGTGGTGTATTCAAACAATGGAATATTAATCAGCTATAGAAGGGTGAAGTGGTGTGCATGTTACAGTGTGAATAAACCTAGAAAACACGCTGAGTGCAGGAAGCCAGACACAAAAGCTCATATATGTTATGATTCTATTCATATGAAATGTCCTGAATAGGCAGATTCAGAGTCAGATTCATGGATGTCAGGGTGCGGGGGCCCTAAGTGGGGGCTGATTGCCTGTTGGGTACAGGATCTATTTTTTGTTTTCTTCTTTCCCAAACTTTATTGAAGAAAGAGCAACAGTGATTGCTTTCTAGAACATAGTCAAATTTCTGGGAGTTTTCCATTGAAAATATAGCATTTGGTTCCATATATATGCCAGTGTGTACTAGGTAGGGGCGATGCTGAAATTCTAATTTTGGATGAACTTTCTAATAGTCATCTTCCACCCAGTCTGTGATCTGTCTTTGGACCAGCAGTAATCATCTGAACAGTCACTATGGCTGCATTAATCTTTGTCTGCAGCTCTCTGAGCTCTTCTATATGCACCAAGTGCAGAATTTGAGCAGCTTCATTAAGAACCTCAGCTCCTGTGTTAAAACCAAGAATACGCTTGTCTTAAGCAGCAGGCAAGCCCTCTTCTGTTGGGTTTGTGTTAGCAACTGCATGCCATGTCAGGGTTCCTGGACCAAAATGTTAATTGCTTGAAGCACTGCCAGGTAATCACCATGGGTTGACTCTGAAAGGTAGCCTGGGCCAGGACACCAGCCCTAAAATTAGGATTATTTATGTCCAAATTGATCATGGGCTCTGCATTTTTAGTTGTGTTGTCAGCATTTTTTGCATTATCAGTTACCAACTAATTGTATTTTTCAGCATTATCTCCATATCCAAGTCTAACAGCTAAACCAAGAATCCAGCCAATTGCTTCTTGTCCATCTAGAATCTTGAAAGAACAGTGAACATCTCTGAGAAACTTTTCAAAGCATTTGGGTTGGTCACTGTCATGGATTACCTCTGTCTTCAGTCTTACAGTGTCTGAATTTCTGGTCTTCAAGGCAAAAATCAAGTTTCTAAATTTTGTTTTATCTGTTCAGTTAAAGAGGTAGGTTGTGGCAGAGAAAGGCCATCATGCTTCCTGCTTCAGCTGGGAGGGCCAGATCTTCTTTTGTGATGATGAGAGCGTTCTGGATTTAGTGATGATGATTGCCTTAGTCCGTGAATGTGCTAACAACCCCTGAATTGTACACTTTAAAAGGGGGGTTTTTATGGCATGCAAATTATGTCTCAATTTTTAAAAAAAAGGTTTTCTTGGTCAGAGTGAAATGTAGTGGCTGAGTATTGGTCATGTCCTTGCAACTCTGGCCTTCTCCCATCTTGCCCCCTGGGGGCGGGGGAGGCAGGCAACCCGGGGGGGGGGAGGGGGGAAGAGGGGCAGTTTCCAGACAATTTCAGCTCTCTGTCAAATTCATATCCTCATTCATTTCACCCTATGATTCTGTGATTCTTTCTCTAGGGCACAGTCGGGAGATGTGATGGAAAACTGCAGTGTGGCAGACAGAAGCACAGCTGGGGGCCAGGCTGTACGGGTGGGGTGGGGGTATTCACCGTCCCTGGGACTCTGCTTGGCTGTCCCAGGGCAGTTGCGGCATAGGAGCTCTAGGTCTGTGGTCCATCTGGGCATCTTGAAGGCCATGTGCTCCCATCCTGGAGAGATGCCAGCAGAGCTGGCTGACACCCCTCAGGTCCTGAGAGACGCTTCCTGTACCAGCTCAGGGCTGGACCAGATGATGTTGATTTTCTGTGTTATTCACAACATGCATGCATTTAAAAAAGAGTTCCAGAGTTACAAACCGTACCTCAGAGTAGACTAATTTATTTACCTAACAAATAAATGCTGTTTTACAATTGGCTTCCCTATTTGCTCAGATGGTAAATAATCTGCCTCCTGTGCAGGAGACCTCGGTTCAATCCCTGGGTTGGGAAGATCCCCTGGAGAAGAGGATGACAACCCACTCCAGTATTCTTGCCTGGGAAATCCCATGGACAGAGGAGCCTGTGGGCCACAGTCCATGGGGTCACAGAGAGTTGGACATGACTGAGCGACTTTTTACTTTCAGCTACTATCAGCTGCGAAAAAACCACTGAAAGGTACATCCTTGTCATGACTTCAGAATTTTGCCTAGTTGCCTGTGATGACATCTTACCTCTGGCACCTGCGGTGAGGTTAGGGTGAAGTCAGACAGAGGCAGCACCTCCCAACCCTGAGAAACCAAGTGCAGCAGAGTGTTCATCATGAGCTGACCGTGAGCGCGTGCTGAATTTCATGGTGTGCTTCTAAAAGTGCAGAGCCAAGAAAAGTACCAGAACAGCATAGGGTGTGGGAGCTCCGGGTGTTGGGGATGCAGGACAAGCTATCTTCACCTCTATTATTATGGTTTCCATCCTGCAGGTCAACAAGGAAAGCTCAGCTGTTGCTGCTGCTGCTAAGTCGCTTCAGTTGTGTCTGACTCTGTGCGACCCCATAGACGGCAGCCCACCAGGCTTCCCCATCCCTGGGATTCTCCAGGCAAGAACACTGGAGTGGGTTGCTATTTCCTTCTCCAATGCATGAAAGTGAAAAGTGAAAGTGAAGTTGCTCAGTCGTGTCTGACTCTTAGTGACCCCATGGACTGCAGTCCACCAGTCTCCTTCGTCTATGGGATTTTCCAGGCAAGAGTACTGGAGTGGGTAGCTCAGAGAGATCAGCAAATCTGTCCAGGGTTTCCCAGCTGACCATACGGGGGCAACTTTCTAGGTTATCCTTAGCAGATTGTGATCCTGTCTTTTTGCCTATTCATCTTCCCTCCCTTCCCTCCCTCCTTTCTTCCCCCTTCTCTCTTCCCTCCTTCTCTGTATCCCTACCTTCTTCCCTCCTTCCTTTATTTCCATCCTCCAATCCTTTGAGCAGATTCATTCGCTCATGAATGAATGAGCATGAATGAACATGTTCATTCACTCATCTGGCTGTCCTCCTCTCCTTGCAAGTGGGGAAACCAAGGCTGGAGAGAGGCACCACCACGTGCTTAAGGCCGCTGAGCCTCCTGGCTGCCTCCATCTGTGTCTGAAGGGCCTCATGCCATTTGTGTTAAATTCTTGTGAAAGAAGATGAGGGTGTGAGGCTGCAGGTTTGGTCCTCCCAGGCAAACTACTAACCCTCTCCTTGGACCTCTGTGAATGAATGCTGGTGCTTTGTGAACAGAGGTACCCGTGCAGTCCTGGGTCATGCTGGCCCTTCCCCAGGTGCCACTCTGAGAACACCCTGGACTCCAGTTAACACTGTCCACCGCCCTGGGTCCATGTGGTATGGGAGGCACTGGCCTCTACCACCAGAATCAGGCATGGGCTGCAGGCAGGTGTGGGGACCCCAGGGTCAGGGGTCTGGCTGGCAGGGACCAGGCATGCACTAATTGATCAGTCCAACAGCCTCCAACCCAGCTGTGGCACAGGCAAAGTGGGCCCTGGGAACGGAGATGCTGATCCAGCCCAGCATTATCTGGAGAAGGATGGAGAGCTCAGGGCACGTGCCCTCAGCTGCCTAGAGCTGCAGTGACCACTGCTCCTGTGCCTGGGCCTAGGCTGCCCACTGGAAGCACTGCAGATGTCTGTTCTGTCACCCTGACGGTGACCTTGCTGGTTGGCAGATAGGAAACTAAGGCCCAGGGGACGAGCTTATTGCAGTATCCACCCACCCCCCGCCCCCAGCCTAGGTGTCTCTCCCTCAGGCTGGTGTGGCCTAGGGTGGCCAAGGGGCTGGACTTGAGTCCAAGCTGCACTTCTGATGGCCGCCATAGAGGCCTTCATCTTGAGGCCAAAGGCCTTGCTCCATGGGGAGCCCAGAGGAGTGAGATGGGTCAGTTAGCACAGACTCATCTCCAACTGGCTCAGGCCCTGCTGGGGCGAGGGGGCTGCCAGAGCAGAGGAGCAGGGGCTCTGGGCTGCGACCTGAGTGCCTGTTGCAGAGAAGCAGATGCTCTGATGGTGGCTCCACGTCAGGCAGGGCTGTGGGCCCCTCAGGGACCTCACCCCTCTGTAGAGGTGACTTCTGAGCCTAGGGCTGACAAAGGAGATGGAACCAGTCACTCAGAAGCTGAGCGAAGGTGGTCTGGAGGTCAGCAGGGCAGGGAGATGTCAGCCTCTATGAGGACAGTTTGAAGGAAAGAAAGCTGGTTTGAACCCATGGGCAGAGGCTGAGCTCACAAGTGACGGGAGACATGGAAATTAAATCCTTGGGGGGATATAGCGTTTCTCCTAATGCAAAAGTCAATTAATGTGCTCCGTGGGCAAGCCTACAACACTGGTGGAAGTGTAAATTGGTACAACCTCTCCTGAGAACAGTTTGCCAAAATCTGTCACAATTATGAATGCATGAACTTCTGACCGAGCAGCTGGTTCAGGGTTGGCCAAGCAGGTGAGTACATGGTACGAGCTGTAGGCCAGCCATGACTGCCATTTGAAAATACTAGAAAAGCATGAAAACGAAAAATGGAATTCACCCAGATAGAAATAAAAGTGAAAGTGAAGGTCGCTCAGCCATGTCCCACCCTTTGCGGCCCCATGGACTATAGAGTCCAAGGAATTCTCCAAGCCAGAATACTGGAGTGGGTAGCTGTTCTCTTCTCCAGGGGACCTTCCCAACCTGGGGATCAAACCCAGGTCTCCCACATTGCAGGCGAATTCTTTGCCAGGTGAGTCACCGGGGAAGCCCAGATAGAAATAACCACCGCTGATATCTGGTGTATTTTCTTTGAGATTATTCCTTTATTGGCTGCTTTAACAATTGTTCCTTGAGCTTCCAGAATACATCAGGCTTTCTTGTGCCAGGAATCCAGTGTGGAGTGTATCAGTCCACGTTGCTGCAGTAACAAATTATCACAAACTCCTTGGTTTAGGATAACAAAGGGTTACCCAGGCCTCCCCCTGGAACCTTGTCATTTCCAATCTTTTGGTATATATAGTAACTCTGAGATAAACTACTCTAGGTCTAAATCTTTGCTTTCCTCAGGGTAGATGCCAAAAATGAAACAGAGTAAGAAATAAGTGTGAGGCTTTTCCAAGCTGCTTTCCTGAAAGGCTGGGACTGACTACTTGCTCACAGCTTGTCTGTCTGCTCCCCTCTGCCAGCACCGGGCCTTATTATTAAACCAGGACTGCTAATCTCCACATGAAGATGCCAGCTTGTTTTACTTGCCTTCTAACAGTTCCTGGTGAGACAAAACTGTGGTTCTATACATTCCGAGACTTTCTGTGCTTGTTGGCATGACTTTCATCCTCTTTTCTTTGGGGGAATTTGGCTTTTTTCCGCTAATACTGAACCCGTATTGACTCATGTGAATTTCTGTATATTAATGATAACTCTCCTTGCCCTTTGTATCTGCTGTGAATCTTTTTCCTCAAGGGAATGGCTGCCTTTAGATCTTGTTTCTTAATATTTAAAAATTTGATCAATGTTATCTTTCTTTTTTAAATCTCTGATCTCTCCTCCCTGCCCTGCCCCCTTTTGCTTTTGTGTCCCCTTACAACCAATACACACACGCAAACACATACATCTAATAAATGATCACTCAAAGCTCCCTCCAGCAAGAGACAGGGCCTCTTTTGACCCTGGAGGCCTAGTTCTATAGCCTGATCACCGTGTGCTCTTGGGCAGCTCCTTCTTCCTCTTCTAGCCTTGGTATCTCCTGTTAAAAGCCCTACTTTGCTCTTGCTGGTGTCTGTGTTGGCCTCTGCTCCTCAGCTTCAGAACCAAGGCACCCTGCCCCCTAGCCCTCCTACCGCTCACATCCTCACAGACAGACCAGAACTATGTCAAGCCCCCTGCAGCCCACTATACCCCACATCTTTACCCCATGGCATCCAGGGCTCAGCTCCTGCTTGTCTGTCCCTGTGATGCTGATGTAGAAACCACTGCAGGGCCTAGGCTGCCTGCAGTATCCTACTAATGCCAGTTATAGTTCAGGTCTTTATTCAAAGTGGAGTATGATTCTGGCTGTTGGGGCCTGCCCAGTTACTTTGTAAAATGGCAATTTTATCTCTAAGACCAATAAGCATTGGAGTCACTGCTGTGGTTTATTGATCAGTGACTTCATTCCTGGATGTGTAGTTCACATGAAACCTTATAGAAAAACATGTTGCAGCTCAATGGCCTCAGAGGTTGTGACCCACTCCCTTGGCAGGTGTGTGCAGAGTGTTGAGCCTAGGAGGGTGGCATTAATGTTTAATGAGCACCTACTGTGTGCCAGGTTGTTTAGGACCCTCCCACTCTCCCTTGCATGGTCTGATGAGGTGAGCCATTCAGCAGATGAGCAAACTGAAGCCACAAGTATAAGAGGACTGCATGGGGGTTGATGCAGACATTCAAAGAGGAGCCATGCCTCCTTCCCCAAGGTCAAGGTCAGGGTGTAAGTGGGATGCTTCCTCCTTATTTTGGAACAAGACCTCTTCCCACATCCAGTCTTTGGACCAATGGGGGACATGTGCCCAGTCTGGCATGTCAGAACATCCCAGCCCTGTCCCCAGGGGTGGTTCAGGGATGAACACGTGACCTCTCAGCTAAAGACATCCATCTCCAAGGCTTTT
The DNA here is from genome assembly GCF_001704415.2 of Capra hircus. NCBI lineage: Eukaryota > Metazoa > Chordata > Mammalia > Artiodactyla > Bovidae > Capra > Capra hircus. The sequence continues at coordinate 84,303,026 of NC_030815.1, forward strand.
CCTAGAGCTGTGGAGGGAAACACTGGGAATGTCAATGTGGAGCTACTGGTGGGCATGGGTGCTCCTCCAGGAAGAGTCAGACTGTACGTGAAGCCAACAGAGAAGGAAGCATCGCTGAAAGACAGGCAGTGCCTCTTCTTATGATGTGGTCATTTTCCAAAGTGTGCACTAGGCCTGGCCACCAGTGAATCTGTTTGGGCAGCAGGATGAAAGAGGCAGTAGGTCCACAGCAAGCAAGGGCTGGCATGCGCCAACAGGACTAGTAGGAGAAAGGCCAGAATTTGGGGCCTCACTAGGATGAGACTTCTCTAGAGGACTCAACAGGTGTTTGGTGATGATATATTTTATGACCCGGACACCTTTTCATTCTGAATGAACAGGCATTCCCAGGGGCAGGTATTGCAATTTAAACTGGGTCTGCTGGAAAACCCCAAGTCAAGTAGGCCAAGTTTCCAGCCAGTGGAAAAAGCCTCTTTGGCATCACATGGAGAATTATGTGTCTCCTCTGAGAGCTCATGGGGGCTGATGGGGCCCACTGAATGTAAAGAGGAAACTCTGGGTGAGTGTGACCCCTGTGAAGCATGGTGGCATAGCCCACCTCGGCCACTTGTCAGAACCTGTTTAGACAGTGGCCTGGCTCTGCTCTGAGGACTCCAGCCAAGGCCTTGCGGCACCTGGCTCTCCACGCCCACATGTCTGTCCTCCCTCTCCTCGCTAGTTCTGCGGTCCTAAGCAAATTGCTAAGACATCCAGCCTCCACGTCCCCTTGGGGAAGTGGGGATTCAGCGGCTCTCTTGAATCAAGGGCCATTTTTCTCTGTCAGGTCCCACCAGCAAGGAGATAGGTGGCAAGGTAGGAGGTGGTCAGAGTCCAGGATGGCTACAACGTCTCAGTCCTACTGGTCTGCTAGAAGCCCTGGGGATTCGTTTAGTGATTCTGTCACAACCCCAGGAACTGGGTGCTGCCACCACCCTGTGACTAATCAGGAAACGAGTTCAGAGACATTAATTAATGAATTGCAGTTCATGGCCAACAGATGGTGCCAGGATTCGAATCAGATCCAGGCTTCCAGACCTTTGCTGAATCAGTGCGCCCCCTTTTCCAAAGACATGGGCCACACATTAAGTGAAGCTACCTCTTGTACAAAGTGCAGAAAAATGCACAAAAGCAAGACCATCTACTGCTGACATTTTGGTGTGTTCTCTTCTGGTTTTTCTCCAGTACATTGTCACTTCAAATTTTCTCTAATCACTTCCTGCCTCATTATAAAACTCCAAGAGCATTTAAATGGCTTCGTCATATTTGATTATGTCAGAATAACACAGTTTACTGAGCCATTTTCCAATTGCTGAAAATTTACATTATTCCTAATCCTTATTATAAACAACCCTTCAGTGAACATCTTTATGCACCACTATCTGCATAGCTGCTCACTTCATTTGTGACCAGGGAATTACTGACTTAAAGGGTATAAACATTTTTTTACATTCTTGCTCCAACTATGAATTGCTTTCCAGGAAGCTTGTGCTAGCCTGCTCAGTGGATCCATTTGGGCAATAGGATAAGAGAAGCAGTGGGGCCATGGTAAGCAAGGGCTGGCGTGAGCCATAAGGACTAATAGAACACAGCCCAGAATTTGGGGCCTTAACTGGGATTTGGCATCCCAAATCCCAGGCAGAGGACAATAGATAGATGTGGTTGGGGTCAAGCTAGAGTTGAGGGAGGGTCAGCTCAGTCGGTAAAGAATCTGACTACAATGCAGGAGACCAGAATTTGATCCCTGGGTCAGGAAGATCCCCTGAGAAGGAAATGGTAATCCATTCCAGTATTCTTGCCTGGAAAAATCCCAGGGATAGTGGAGCCTGGCAGGCTACAGTCCATAGGGTTGCAAGTGTTGGACATGATTTAGTGACTAAACCACCACCTCTCACTCCTCAGCCTGCCCATTAAGACAGATCCCCCAAGAGTTGAGAGTTGAGGAGAGAGCTGAGGCCGAGACTGGGCAGAGCATCCATTCAATCCTAGGGCTTAGATACCAGGTGTTGACAGGCTGATTGAGCACACTGGGGACTCTGCTCCCACTGAAACCCAGACAGCAGTGCATACTCCGAGTATGGACAGAAGGAAGCTGTGGAGCTTGGATGGGTGGCCACCTCAGGGGATGCTCAGCCTCGGGGACTGGGAGTGTGGAAGGGGGCTCTGCTGTGCTCTGGCTGCTCCCTAGGAGAGGAGTGGAGCCATGTGACCGGCTCTGGGGACCAAAAGAAGTCTGATGGAGAGTACTGTATACCCCCTGTTCAGTGGATGGGGACAGGAGCTCCTTTCAATCTGCTGCTGCCAGCAGTTCCTCTGACAATGCCTTTCTGAAGCCACTGGAGGCTGGGAGAGATGGAGCGCAGATTCCCAGCCTCAGTGCTGTATGGGGTGGAGCTGGAGGTGGGATGGATTGTGGGCATGTGACAGAAGAGCCAGCAGAGTTAGAGCTCCAGGGGCCACATAGGCAGAGGTGTTAAGAGAGGATGCGAGAGAGCTGCGTGATGAGGCATGTACCAGCTTGCCGAAGACCAGCCCCTCGAACTAGCAAAAAGTCAATGGGGAGGGACTAGCCACAAAGCTCTGAAAAGGCTAGAAGGCAGCAGTTTCAGGCTGAGAGGCAGCTCACAGTGAGGTGTGAGCTGGTTCACCTCCAGATCAACTGCCTGCAATCAACAAACTAAGGCAAGACTCAGCCTCTCTTGCGCTTCCCATCTGATAACAGGGCCCCCTAGGACAGTGTGGGGCAAGACAAGAGAATTCCTGCAAACTTAGCTCAGCACTGGGGATCATCATCATTATCGTTATTTCAGCAGCATGACTTACTTCAGGCCCCATCACCCACTGGGCTCAGTGACTCATCCCTATTTTCGATGGCTATCGGGTACTCCACTCACGCTATGGCAGAAAGTGAAGAGGAACTAAAGAGCCTCTTGATGAGAGTGAAAAAGAAGAGTGAAAAAGTTGGCTTAAAACTCAACATTCAAAAAACTAAGATCATGGCATCTGGTCCCATCACTTCACGGCAAACAGATGGGGAAAAATGGAAACAGTGACAGACTTTATTTTCTTGGGCTCCAAAATCACTGTGGATGGTGACTGAAGCCATGAGATTAGAAGATGCTGGCTTCTTGGGAGGAAAGCTATGACAAACCTAGGGAATGTATTAAAAAGCAAAGACATCATTTTGCCAACAAAGGTCCATATAGTCAAAGCTATGGTTTTTCCAGGAGTCAAGTACAGATGTGCGAGTTGGACCATAAAGAAGACTGAGCATGGAGGAATTGATGCTTTCAAACTGTGGTGCTGGAGAAGAAGCTCTTGAGAGCCCCTTGGACTGCAAGGAGATCAAACCAGTCAACCCTAAAGGAAATCAACCCTGAATATTCATTGGAAGGACTGAAGCTGAAGCTCTAATACTTTGGCCACCTGATGCAAAGAACTGATTCATTAGAAAAAACTCTGAAGCTGGGAAAGATTGAAGGCAAAAGGAGAAGAGGGCAGCAGAGGATGAGGTGGTTGGATGGCATCACTGACTCAATGAACATGAGTTTGAGCAAACTCAGGGAGATAATGAAGGGCAGGGAAGCCTGGCACACTGCAGTTCATGGGGTTGCAAAAAGCCGAACATGACTTAGCAACTGAACAACAACAATGTCACTCAAGATCCCTGATTCAAATTCCTGGGGCTTTAGGAGAGATGAAAACATGGAAAATAGCCTGTGTTTTCTTCTGCCCTTTTCCCTATGATCCATGCAGGTCTCTAGAGCCATGAGGACCCTCTTCTTACAAAGCAAAGTCAATCCTGCTCTGAGGCACAAAAAGAGTGCTCATTCAGTGGGTCTCAGGTGGTGGACACAAGCATCATCTCTTTTGTGCAACCAGGAGTTGGGCCACACTCCATCTATTTCCACCAGAGACAGAGAATGAAGGGCAGGCTGTGACCAAGGATGATGGTTGGGAGCTGAATGCACTGCTTCAGCTCCAGAATTTACCATGACTCCTGCCGAGGGTGAAGGCTGGTCTGAAAGTGTGCAGGTTCCCTCTGTGCCCACCTAGTAGTTCCCGCTGAGACTGATCTGCACACAGCTCAGGCCACTGAATGGGTAGGAATGATCATTGAATGGTCTTAGCTGTTCTTCTTCAGACTCTTAATCATAAAATGGAAATAAACTGTTTCTAAAAGTTGAATTCATTAAAAAAAAAAAAAAGCCTGGGGTCAGGAAGTGAGCTGTGCAGTTTGGGGGTGGTCCCTGATGGGAGACTGAGGGCTGACACAATCTCCCACACCTGGAGGCAGGCTCACTTCACAGCAGGGTCATAGGGAGAGGATTTCAAACACTTGCACATTCAGGATATCTGAGGGCTAAAGCCGTGTTCTCTGGACTGAACCCACACGGATATATGATGTAGCATCTGGTACCAGCCAAGCTGAGTAAAGTTAAATAAATTTAAGTCATTCGCTGCACAGGGGAAAAAGGTTTGAATCGTTATTCAGTTATTTGATGCAAGCCTGATGAGCATCTTCTGAGTGGACAGTTGCATATGGAAAGACGTGCCTGCTACAGGTGGCGCAGTTGAAGTCACACTTGTTGTCGTTGTTCAGTTGCCAAGTTGTGTCCGACTCTCTGTGACCCCATGAACTGTAGTACACCAGGCTTCCCTTCCTTTCCGAGAGTTGGTAATAGACAGGGAAGCCTGGTGGGCTGCAGTCCATGGGTGGCAAAGACTTGGATATGACCGAGCGACTGAACTGAGGCTTCCCTGTCCTTCACTATCTCCCTGAGTTTGCTCAAATTCATGTCCATTGAGTCAGTGGTGCCATCTGCATCTGTATATGCTGAATGGAAGAAGCCAGTCACAAAGTACTGTCGTATGATTCCATTTCTATGTGATGGTGCTGTTATTTAGTTGCTAAGTCATGTCTGACTTTTTTGCATCCCCATGCACTGTGTAGCCCATCAAGTTCCTCTCTCCATGGGATCTTCCAGGCAAGAACACTGCAGTGGGTTGCCATTTCCGTCTCCAAGGGATCTTCCTGATCCAGGGACGGAACTTGCATCTCTGGCATTGGCAGGCAGATTCTTTACCACTGAGCCACTGGGAAAGCTCATATGTGATGTTATAAATTAGCAAATCTATAGAGATAGAAAGTAGATCACTGCTAGCCTGGGACTGAGAAAGGGGTAATGTGGAGTGACTGCTAATGGGCATGGGTTTCTTTTGGAGGTGATAAAAATGTTCTGTAATTAGACAGTGGTGATGGTCACACAACTCTGTGAATATAGTAAAAATCACTGACTTGTACACTCTAAAAGAGTGAATTTCATGGTAACTAAATTATATCCTAATAAAGTTGTTATTTAAAAAAATCAACACATATTTTCAAATTTGGGAGTAAAAGAAATGTTATATCATCTTATTATAAAAGAAGAAAACAATGCATTATAGAACTGCTCGGCCCCCACTGGATGGGGAGACTTCCCCAAGGAGCCAGAGCCCCAGGTGCCCCACCATTTACCTTCAGTTGCAGGAGCCTCCAGGGCCTCGGAGCTCAAGCCTGGGAGTCCCATATGCCCCGACTCCATCTCCCTGTCCCAGCATATGTTCTTCAGTCCCCAAGAAGTCTGCTCTGCCCCCATTACCCCAATTCTGCTCTCCTGACACAGTCCCCTCATTTGCCCCATCCCCTTATGGGACCTGGCTCTCCACTATATCACCTGTGCCTGGGGTGGACCCCACATAGTCATCAAGTGAGGGACTGCCTCCCCATGCAGTAGCCTGTGGGGGGCACTCAGGGAAGTGGCCTGGCTGCACTGGGTCTGACCGCTAGACTGACCCCAGGCTGTCTGAGCCCACTTAAAGGCAGGCCCACCCTCAAAAGTACCTCTTTTTTAAAAAATATAAATTTATTTATTTTAATTGGAGGTTAATTACTTTACAATATTGTATTGGTTTTGCCATACATCAACATGAATCCACCACAGGTATACACGTGTTCCCCATCCTGAACCCTCCTCCTTCCTCCCTCCCCGTGCCATCTCTCTGGGTCGTCTCAGTGCACCTTGACTGGGCTCCCTGGGGGCAAGGCCAGACCCTGACCTTCCTATCAGTGGGCTGTGCTGGGAACTGGTTGGAGCAGAGGCAGAGGGTAGGCCTTGTCTCCACTCCTCCCATTCTGTAAGCATTTGTTGAATACCAGCTGTGACTAACCATTATGTTAATCTCATGGATGAGCAAACTGCAACATGTCCACTAGCTGCTTAGCTGTGTACTCATGGGTCATGGGTCAGCAGAGAGAGTGAGCTCCCTGTCAACGAAAGTCAGGCAAGCAGGGCTGCCCAGAAGTACCCCTAAGGGCACAGAAAGCAAGCTCAGAGCACTCGGTCAGGGACAGGTTCTCTTCGATCCCCCAGCATTTAAGTTGCCCCTTCGATGTATGGGGATACTTGCTGTCATATTATGTACATCTGCCAGGTGTGGGTGGGCAGTGGTCTGCCAGCGATGACATGAATTGCCTGTCATCTCCTCCATCACCGGGCAGGCATGATGCCCGCATGCCACCAGCATGTCCTAGGGAGAACGGAGGAAGCCAGACTGACTTGCATGTGTGTCTGGAACATGCTTAGCTTCATCCCTTGATAGGCCTAGGCTCGTCCGTCATGGACAGGCTTGAAAAGGATAGGCTTGTAATTTAGGATGTCTTCCTGGACTGATTGAATCTTGATGAAATCGGCAGCCTTTCCAAAAGGCGGACAAACTAGGATGGTCAAGCCATTTCTGCAGGGGGTATAACAGACCACTCGCGGCCAGCAGTCCGGTGAGGCATTCCTAAGATCCTCAGAGGCCAGCAGTGCCCCCTGGAGGGAGAACAAGAGGGCTGCAGCGGGCCTGCGCGGCCCCGGGGGCTGGCCTGCAGGTGGCCGCGCGCGCCCGAGGACAGGTGGGCGTGCCAGGCCCCGCCCCGCCGCGCCGGCCGGGGGCGGGCAGCCGAATGCCCCGCCCTCCTCGCGCGCCGGGTCGGATCCCGTGCCGGAGCGCAGCCGCGCGGAGCCGGAGCAGCACGCGGGAGCGCGGCCCCGGCGCCGGCCGGCCAGAGGGAGTAGCGTCGCGCCCTGGTGCCGAGGGTGACCCGGGCCTGGAGCGCGGACCCGGGCCCTGAAAGCTACCCAGACCGAGCGCGGATCACGGCCCTGAGAGCGGCCTCGCTCGACCCTGCTGCCGGGCCGCGGGCATGGACGGCGCCCGTTCGCCCTGTGAGTGCAGAGCCCCCCGCCCGCTGCCTTTGTGTGCGCGCCGCGTCGCCGCAGCCCCCTCCCCGCGCGCCCCTCCTGCGCCCCGGGCCGCGTCCTTTGTGGAGCCGCCGCCTGGCCAGTACCTCCTTCTTCCCCAATCTCCTTCACCCCTCCCCGGCCCAGGGTTGAGCAGGGCACGGCGCCCCCACTCCCCCAGCCCCGGCCTCCCGGTTCGGTCTTCACCATCTCCACCTCCCAGGGACATCCCAATAGGCCCCTTTCCCCGCGGTTGGGCAGGGCACAGGTGTGCTCTCCTCGGCCTCCTGGTCCCCTCTGCAGCCTTCCCCGGTCCCCCGTGAGACAGCCCTGCAGGGCTCCTCCGCGGCCCAGGCCGGAGCAGGGCACGGCCCCCTCCCACCCAACCCGGCCTCCGGGTCGGGTCTGCAGCCACTCCCCACGGACAGCTCGGCAGGTCTCCCTCCGCGGCCAGGGAGGGCAGGGTGCGGACTCTGGGGCGGTGCTGTTTCATCCCGCGGCCCGGGCAGGTGCGGCGAGGCCAGCACTCACACAGCGCTGTGTGTCCTTGCCCGCAGAGATGGACGACGATGGCGGCCGCCGAAACGCCCCGGGCGCACTGATGGAGGCCGGGCGCGGTGCGGGGCCCGCGGGCATGGCGGAGCCCGCGGCAGTGCCGCGGGTGCGGGCGGCGCGGCCGGGGCCCCAGCGCTTCCTGCGGCGCAGCGTGGTGGAGTCTGATCAGGAGGAGCCGCCGGGCCTGGAGGCTGCCGAGGCGCCGGGCGCGCAGCCCCCGCAGCCGCTGCAGCGCAGGGTGCTGCTGCTATGCAAGACGCGCCGCCTCATCGCCGAGCGCGCCCGAGGTCGCCCGGCCGCCCCGGCGCCCGCCGCGCCTGCTGCGCCGCCGAGCAACCTTGCCGACCCCGGCCTGGAGCCGGCGGGAGCGCAGGAACCCGGCCCGGACCCCGCGCCCGCTCCCGTGCCCGCCCCCGACGGCGGTCCCCGAGAGGAGACAGCGGCCACGAGGAAGGAGGACACGGGGGCTCCCGAGGCCAGGCCGGAGCTCGGGCGCGCACGCCGGGAGGAGCCCGAGGAGGAGGAAGACGACGAGGACGACCTGAAGGCTGTGGCCACCTCCCTGGATGGCCGGTTCCTCAAGTTTGACATTGAGCTTGGCCGCGGCTCTTTCAAGACGGTCTATAAGGGGCTGGATACGGAGACCTGGGTGGAGGTAGCCTGGTGCGAGCTGCAGGTGAGGGATGCGCTGGCCGCAGGTGGGTGGTGGGTGAGTGCAGTTCCGGCATGGCGCCATGCCTGGCTTAAGCCAACCCTGGCGGCGGCCGTCTGTCTGTCACTCTCTGTGTGGGTGGTTGGTTGTGCTGGCGGTCTGTGTGGTGAAGGTTTGGGTGATGGAGGTCGGACCTCCCAGTGTGCGGTGTGTGACTGGCACGATGTGAGCCCATGATGAAGAGTGGGCACTTGGAGGGTGTGTCTTCCAGTGTGTGTTAGTGCTGCTCTTCTGGGCTGTACTGACACAGACAGTGGGTGTGGGGGCTTCAGAGCCCTGTGTCCAAGTGGTCACAGGGTGGTTTGGGGGACTCTCAGCTGCTCATAAATGAACACCTTCCTGTATCTTGCAGAGTGTACACGCCCTAGTTGGGGATATCTGAGGGGCTTCCTTTGACCTAGGGTCTGTCTACAGTGAGGCCTGGGGGACAAAACTTGGAGGTGTTGTCACTAGTTAGTTCACGATGTGGATGTGTGAGAAGTCCTAAAGTTAAGTCACGCAAAATGCAGGTGGGGTTTGGTTTTGTTTTGTTTTGTTTTTGTGGATATAAAGGCTCTGGACATGCATTTTTCATAACCTTGCCCTCCTGTTGGCTGTGTCAGCCCCAGCCCTAGAAGATTATATAAATGGTAACTCAAGCTGCCCTGGGCCAGTCCTGGAAGCTGGGGCAGCGCCTGTCACAGTGGGTGTTTATGGGCCCTCCCTTGTTTGGGGGAACAGCTGTCAGGCACTGGGCTGGCCTATGCGAGAGCTGGCCGTGAGGGTGTAAGCCTACCTCAGCACCCTGTAAAGTTATAATAGCTGGGCCTGCCAGTCCTGACGCAGGCTGCCTGCCACACTGCAGGCAGCTTTCCTTTTTGGCTCAGAAATGGGATTTGGTTGCTTTGTCCTCTGGGCCCCTGCAGGGTGGCGTGTGTGTGTGTGTGTGTGTGTGTGTGTGGAGCTGGCTAATGTGTCCAGTGTCCACCTGTCTTCAGCCTTTCTCCTGACACAAAGAGCTCTGGAGCCTACCCTTCCCCACAGCTCCTTGGTTCTTTGGTGGAAATACAGGTTTTTCATGGTGAAGCCAGTGGTGTTCTATTGAGACCCTATCCCTCATGGCTGCAGGTTCTGGGCCCTGCTGAGGGCTGGCCTCAGTAGTCTGTGGTCTGGGGCCCTCGGGATGGTGTGCCGGGATGGCACAGTCGTGGGCTGGGCATCACTGCTGTGTGTGAACACATAGGAGAGAGGGGACCCGGAAAGGGAAGATGGGAGAGGAAAAAGGACTCCTGATTCTAGAGTGCGGTCATGTGCCTTCCCTCCCTCCCTCCCTTCTTACGCTAGCCAAGTGGCCTCTCGTGTGGTGCTCCAGGCACCCACTGGTGCTCTGCCACGGAATGCCTCTGCAGGGTAGAGGACAGGAGTGGGGTGCTGCAGCAGGCAGGAGCTGAGTTAGACCTCAGCAGCAAAGCCCAGCTGATCTCGCTGAGGCGCTGCAGGCTCATGTGACCCTTGGAGGAGGTTGTTAATTCCCATTCCCTTTAAGGCAAGGCAAGCTGTTCTGCCTCTGGGTCCCTGAGCAGAGCGGCACCAGAGTGTAGCTATCCAGGGGGCTTTTCCTCCTGTCCTCTTGGTGGGAGTGGGAAGGTGGGAGATTTGGCTTCTACTCTGTCTGGTTTTGCTTCTTCTACAGTAATTACTGGGGGCCCCATGCCAGCCAGAAAACTGTTCCTGTATCTCCGCTAAAAAGAGGGCTGATGGTGCAGCATTTGGGTTCAGCTGCTTTCTGCTGGGCGGGTCTGAGAGGGTTTTATACCAAATGGGGCTGGGACCCAGCTTAGGGCAGCAGCCAGGCGTCTGCTGTGTGTACTCTCCTCTTTACTAAACAGGAGGCTGCTGTCACCCTCATTTGGTTGTTGAGCACCCACCAAGGTCACCTGTGAGGATCCAGATGATAGAAGGGATGGCAGCGTTGTGGGAAGAGGCCACCAGCCGTCCTTAGGAGAGGAGAGAAGGGTGGAGGGCAAGATGCCGAGTCAGTCCTCTTAGATCACCAAGCACCGGGGAGGGTGACAAGTGGCCTGCTGGCTTTGTGTGTGGGGAAGGGGTTTCCGAGTGCACAGGGTGGAGATGTTCATCTTCCACCCAGCACCCAGAATTCCCCGGCATCAGGGCTCCGGGGAGGGTGGGTTGCCGGGAGCATTGCCTTCAGTTCGGGGTGCTTTGCAGGATTCCTCCTGCTCTCCAACCCTCCCTTCCCCAGTCCCCACAGGCTTCTCAGCAGGCAGCTTTGGAATGCCCTGGAAATCAACCCTCAAAAGTCTGCTTCCTCCTCTCAACCTTGGGGTCGTGGGAGATGTTGGCACCTGCCTGCCTCCCCCAGAACTGAGACAGTGTCGCCTATTTGATTTTTCCAGGGTTCCCTACCAAGGGAAGGAAAGGCTGCATTTTTGGACCTAATAAGTCTGGCTTGGAGGATGTAAGATCCCCATGACTTCCAGTTTCCTTCTAGAATTTAGTTTTGAAAGAGCTTTGCGGAAAGAGCAATATGTGTTCACGTCACAGTGAAGCGCAACGATATGTTTTTACCTCCTGAATTCTCCAGACATTCAGAACTGATACAGATTTTGAGGGGGAAGCCATTTTAAAGTATTACCTCCCCTTCTGTTTTATTTTCAATGAACGTGTATTTCTGGCACCAGGACATGTTACAGTAGCAACAGGGACCTAGAACCACTGGCTTTAACTCACGTTTCCCACGTCTGTGTGGCCAGCTCTGGCCCCTCTCAGACCCCATCCTGTCAGACAGTGCATGGGATAGCTGGGGCTTCTGGTTGACTCTGGGTTGCCGTGGAAGGATAGATGTGGATCACTGACATGGTCCCAAGTGACCCAGGCACCCTGTTTCACCTGCTGATGCCGCCGAGCCATGGGCGGGGCCTCGGAGCAGAGAAAATGCAGCCACCCCAGATCCCAGCCAGTGTCCAGAAGCCTCGTGGGAGATGGCCTTTGGACCACCTGCTTAAGCCTCTTTCTCGAGAACTTGGAAGGAACCTTGGTTTTCAGCCCCCTTGGTCAGTACTGCCCCTCCCGTCAGCAGGCCCCTGCATCCAGGGAGACAGGTCTCAGGTGCCGTGTGCTTCCTCCTCCCCACAGAAAGCTGCTGTTACAGGGCTGGGCACTGCCTCCGGGGGATTCCACCTGGAGCTCATGTTTCCTGCTCTTGTTCCTGGCCTGCGCCAGTGCGGGAGACATTTTGCCTCATGGAGGTGTCAGGTCTTGACCTTTCTGGAGTACTTGAAGGGGCTTTGAGGGCCATGGGAGCCCTAAAGAGATACCATAGGGCCTGAGTCCCCATCAGCCAGGGACGGGTGCCTGGGTCCCTCAGGTGTCATCATGAAGCTGTCCTGCTGGTTGGTACTGTCCAGAGGTGACTGTACCCCCATGGGCTGGTGATGGCCTGGACTCCAGGCCTGAGAGTCGTGAGGACCGCAGGACCTACTGCCATCTCCTTCCTGTGGCCGTGGAGGACTTGTGTTCCCAACCCACCCACTCCAGCCAGACCTCTGTCCCATTCGCCTCCCCGCACCCCGGATGTGGATAATGCTTCTAGGGGTCTGTCGGGTGCAGCCATTTGAGGATGCTGGTCCCCTTACTGTCCTCAAAGGGTGACCAGGTCTTCCTGCCGTTGGTGTGGCCTGGAACCTCTCCCATGGCTGTACTGGGTGCTGAACTCATACTCTGATCATACAAGCGTACCGTCATCTTTCATGGACAGACCAGGCACTGTCCTGCTGTGCTGGGCAACCTCAGGCCTGGGATTGAGAGGTGTTCCCTGTGGCCTCCAAAGCAGACTCAGGTGCTGCCTCATCTGCTTTCAGAGGAGCCACAAGCAGCCGGATCCGGCTGACATGGGGAGTCAAGGGGATGTGCAGAGGAGATGGTGCTTGCTTGCTGTAGTAGGATGCTTGGGTGCTGTGCTTAGTCCCTCAGTTGTGTCGGACACCTTGTGACCCCATGGACTGTAAGGCTCCTCTGTCCATGGGGGTTCTCCAGGCAAAAATACTGGGAAGCCATGCCCTTCTCCAAGTGATCTTCCCAGGCCAGGGATTGAACCCAGGTCTCCTTAATTGCAGGCGGATTCTTTACTGTCTGAGCCACCAGGGGTGCTTAGAAAGGGCTCAGCTCAATTTGATTGGCAGTCACTGTACTTTTTTATTTTTATTAAAAAAGAAATCTTTTAAGAGCTTAATTTTGTTGTGAGAGGTATATTTTGAAAGCAGCTGGGTGTTGGCACTGAATTTGCTTTCTCAAATGACGTTCCATGTGCCACCTTGACCACAGTTCTGGTCTGGTTGGTGAGAAAGGTGGGTGCCAGTTGCCTGAGAAGCCTGTGGAATGCACTGGGGAGGGGCCCACCAGTGCTGAAGTGTCCACGTCCAGAACCCAGAGGGGCCTCCCCTGTCCCCAGGCTTTGTTGGGGGTGTGGTCAGAGTGTGGTCAGCAGTGATGGACAAGCAGCCTGAACTGTGGGTCACCACTGTGGGCACATTGGGCATTGTGGCTCATTCCCCATTGGAAGAAGCTGCTTCTCTGGCTAAGTATGTGTGTCCCAAGGTGTTCTCAGGGCTCTGGCATATACCAGGCTGAGCGTTTCAGGCCTGAATTGCCCAGTGACTTGGAGCCCAGAGGGAGGATCCTCAGACTGTCTAACTTGAGTGGAGGGGTAGTGGGCATTTCTCCGCCCCCTGTGCCATTTCAGGTGGTAGCTGGGGTGTAAGTCTGAGGTGGGTGAAGCTTTGCTGGTGGACTGTTACGTTAAGCTGGAATAGGATGGTGGCAAGAGAAAGAATTGCTGAGAGGAGGGCAGAGAGTGGATGTTCAAGAAGGTTCCCAATGCTGGGTCTTGTGTCTGGGCTCAGCAGTGCAGGGTGGTGTGGTTTATTGGTTCAGTTGGCGTTTTTTGAGCACATGAGCTGGTTCCAGCCCTGGATACTACAGTGAACAGGAGCATCTTGATGGGAGAGCCAAGTTCTCTCGGAGGAGGGGGTGTTTGCGAGAAGAATGCAGGAGGCAAGAGAGTGAGTCTGTGGAGAGACTGTCCTGCGGCCCTGGGCTGGCTGGCCTTGTTGGGTGCTTGCCACTCACCTTTCAGAATGGCTGACTCTAGTAGCCCTCTGCCTGGCTGTAGGCATCTCTTGGGGTTGTTGGCTTGGGTTGGAGCTGGATGATGCCGGAGGTGACACCACAGAGCTCCAGGTCACCACTTTGAAGCAGGAGAACTTGACCCAGTCCTGCAGGAGTTTGGGCCATGGGCTTGGATCTCCTTTGTGGTCTGCCTTGGCTGAACAGTGAGATTGGTGCTGGCATCTGCCTGAGGTGGTAGGAAGGCAGGGCACACTGTGTGAACCCACTCTGGGAGCAAGGTACCCTGCTGCATTTGGGTCCCAGCCCCACAGCTTCCCAGCAGAAAGGCCATAGAGAGGGCGCCTGCCTCTTTGTACAATGAAGATAGTGCTAGCCAACCCTCACAGGGTTATGGGGAGTGTGGAGAAGTACATTCAGCACTGAACGTAGAGCAGGCACTCTTCTCACCCCATGTGAAGTCCCTCAGTCGTGTCTGACTCTTTGCAACCTCATGGACTGTAGCCTACCAGGCTCCTCGGTCCATGGGATTTTCCAGGCAAGAATACTGGAGTGGGTTGCCATTTCCTTCTCCAGGGGATCTTCCCGACCCAGGGTTCGAACCCAGCTCTCCCGCATTGTAGGCAGATGCTTTGCCATCTGAGCTACCTTTGGACCCATGCGTGTTGGTCTAAACAGTTTTAAGAAGCTGAGCTTGAGGTGGAGAGCAAGCTCTATCTGGAGGAGCAGGGAGGCTTGCCTGAGGCTGGAGGGCCTGTGCCTCTGCCTGAACACCTGACTGCTGCCATCTTATCATCTGAGCTGCAGATAAGGAAAGGGTGTGAACGAAGCAGCTGCACTCTCCCAGAAACAGATTAGGATCTGCTTCTGGGCACAGACAATGCAGGAGCTGTGTTTTGGGTGGAGAGGCTCCCTTGGTGAGGATGCCGAAGCCCAGTCTGTCTGAGGTTGGCCTCCTGAGTCAGCTGTGGGTTTTCATCCTTCAAATAGTTTTCAAATCCAGATCTGCTCCTGACTTAAATTCTAAGATTTTCTGGAATACTTGATCACTGCCTTCGATTTATGTCAGCATTCTCTAAGTAAATGTTAAAGTTTTTAAAAAAGAATTGAATAAAAGAGGCAATGTGGTATAGAGAAATAGATCATTGAAACAGAATAGAGAGCCCAGAAAGAAATGCAAATAAATATATGACCTGACCTTTGACAAAGGAGCAAAGGCAACCCAATGGAGAAAAATGGGTCGTTTAAACAAACATTGCTGGAACAACTGGACATCCACATACAAAAAAAGGAATCTGTGCTCAGACTCTATACCTTTCAAAAAAGTTCACTCACAATGGCTCATAGACTTAAATCTAAAACACAGAACTACAAATCTCCTGGAGGATCACATAGAAGAAAACAGGTGACACTGAGTTTGACAATTACTTTTTAGATACAGCACCAAAGATATGATCTGTGAAGGAAACACTTTTTAAGTTCAACTTCATTAAAATGAAAAACTTCTGCTCTGCAAAGGCCTATAAGTGAATGAGAAAACAAAATGCAGACTAGGAGGAAATCTTTGCCAAATGCATATCTGATAAAGGGCTGTTACCCGGAACCAGGGAGTCTTGCATTGCAGGCAGATTCTTCACCATCTCAGCCACCAGGGAAGCCCCAGAATACGGGGGCTCTTAACTCTTAAGACTTAACAGTAAGAAATCAGACAACCAGATTAAAAAATGGGTCAACTGTGTTTTTTTATGAGTCAGGGAAGGTGAACATAGACCCACAGTCTTCTCCTTGTTTCTGACCTTGGCTTCTAGAACAGAGGGAAGATCCTGGAGGGAAAAGTAGGATAAAGACCTTAACAAACATCTCATCAAAGGAAATATACTAACCATTGAACAGATACATCTTATTTCACTGGGGAAAATGCAAATTAAAACGAGATACCACTAAACAACTATTAGGCCAAAATGCAGAACATGGCATCACTGAGTGGCAGTAGTGGTAAAGAACCTTCCTTCCAGTGCAGGAGATGCAAGAGACGGGTTCGATCCCTGGGTTGAGAAGATCGCCTGGAGGAGGGCATGGCAGCCCACTCCAGTATTCTTGCCTGGTGAATCCCATGAACAGAGGAGCCTGGTGGGCTACAGCCCGTAGACTTAAGTGTCTTAGCACACGCATGCACGGCATCATCAAATGCTAACAAGGATGTGGAACAGGTGGAACACTCATCTATTGCTGGTGGGAATGCAAAAGAGGACTGCCATATACTCTTACCATACGATTCAGCAACCATGCTCCTTCATATTTACCCAGATAAGTTGAAAACTTATGTCTGCATAAAAACCAGCATGCAGATGTTTGTAGCAGCTTTGTTCATAATTGCCAAAAGTTGGAAGCAACCAGGATAGCTTTCAGTAGTTGAACAGATAAATTATAGTACACCCAGAGAGTGGAATATTATTCAGTGCTAAAAAGAAAGGAACTATCAAACAGTGTAAAGATATGGGGGAATCTTTTTTTTTAACTTATTTATTTTAATTGGAGGCTAATTACTTTACAACATTGTGATGGTTTTTGCCATACATTGACGTGAATCAGCCACCGCTGTACATGTGTCCCCCATCCTGAACCCCCTTCCACCTCCCTCCCAATCCCACCCCTCTGGGTTGTCCCAGTGCACCAGCTTTGAGTGTCCTGCTTCATACATCAGACTTGGACTGGTGATCTATTTCACGTATGCTAATATACATGTTTCAATGCTGTTCTCTCAGATCGATATGGATGACTCTTAAATGCATATTAGTAAGTGAAATGCATAAAGTAAGTATGTCAATTTGAAAAGTCTGCATACTATATAATCCCAATTCCATGGCTTTTTGGATAAGGCAAAGCTTTATGCAGGTCTCCTGTGTTGCAGGCAGATTCCTTACCGCCTGAGCCATCAGGGAAGCCCATAATGATGGATACATGTCATAAATTTGTCCAGACCCAGAGAACGTGCAACACCAAGAGAGAACTGAAATGTAAAATATGGACTTTAGTTAATAATAATTTATCAATATTGACACATCACTTATAACAAAGTACCACACCAAAGCAAGGTGTTAATGATAGACAATACTGTGCAGGTATGAGGGCATATAGGGGAACTCTGTTTTCTGCTCAGTCTTTCTATAAGCTGAGAATGTCTTTAAAAAATAGTTTATTAATTAAAAACAAAACAAAGCAGTGTAACAGCTACATTAAAGAAGTTTGCAGAAATGAAAAAACTCATAATTAAGTGATTATAATTACTTATTTTTGCATATTACCTTCAAGTTCTTGTTTCCCCATAAATAGCTTTTATAAATACCATTATAGTCTCTAGGTGTCATTGCTTTTAAAGTTTATCTTTATGTTTCTGAGTGTTTGTTAATCCTATGTATTGGTTTGCAAGGAGAGTCTGTGGTTTAGGGTCCATTCCTGTCTTTGTGCTTCCTGTTCTGGTCCTCTTGGAGGGGTTTTCCAGAAAGCCCTGCTCAGCTGTGCTCTGAAGGTAGGGAGCAGAGTGCAGCCTGGGCAGAGTATCCCTATCCATGGCAAGGTGGTCTTGAATTGTGGGCTCCCTAAGCATCTGCTTCCAGGAGCTTCTGTGCTCCTGGAGTGGTCTTTATGCCTTGTGCACAAATCAGGAGGGTCTAGACAGTGGACCCCCTCATGCCCCACCTCCTAGGGACCAGGGATGGCCAGCTCCTGAGCTGGGATATTCCCCTGGTGCTCAGGAGTGGGGTCTCTTTGGTGGCTTCAGGAATTAAAGATGGCATGGCATGAACCCTGCCCAGGCACACAGGCAGAGGAGGCTGTGGAGGAAAGAGGGGTGCCAGATGAGGCCTGGTGCCCCTCTATTCTGGTGGTTTGCACAGAGCTGTCCTCACTTGGCTTTGGCAGGTGGGGGGGTGCTCCTTGGCAGTGAGGTTCAGGCCTGACTATCGGCTGGCCATGAGCAGGATGTGGGCACAAGGGTAGGGAGGAAGCTGTGGTGTGGGGAGAACTTGAAATGGATGTGTAGACCCGTATGTGAGTTTATTAGGTCCTTGGAACCTTTGAGAGGTCTTAGGACTCTGTTTCCACTGATGAGAAGGAGACTCAGGGGAGGTGGCACCCTAAGCTCACACTAAGGGGCAGCAGCTGGTGGCATACCTCAGGCCTCTCCCCTGGATTGTCATTTTCCATGTGTGTTCAGGGGCTTCCCTGGTAGCTCAGCTGGTAAAGAATCCACCTGCAATGCAGGAGACCCTGCTTCGATTCTTGGGTTGGGAAAATCCTCTGGAGAAGGGATAGTTACACTCTTCAGTATTCTTGGCATTCCCTGGTGGCTCAGATGATAAAGAATCCGCCTGCAATGCGGGAGACCTGGGTTTGATCCCTGGGTTGGGAAGATCCCCTGGAGGAGGGTATGGCAACTCACTCCAGTATTCTTGGATAGAGGAGTCTGGCAGGTTACAGTCCATGGGGTTGCAAAGAGTCGGACACGACCAAGCAGCTCAGTATAGCACAGCACGTGTGTTCAGAGGGTTGCTGTGGAAAGGGAGGTATGACTACATAGGCGTGGGGAATGCTGGGTCAAGCATGAATTGCTATTGTGGGACTTCTCAGAGCCTTTAAAATACTCACTGTGTTGTGAAGCTCTCAATGGGGCATGGGAGGCCTTGCATCCCCTCCACCTTTTCTTTAGCTCTTTGAACATCTCGTGGGACCAGGATGGGCTTTGGGGGGGCATCCTGTTGGCTGACTGTTGGTCGAGATACGTATATTCCCGTGGCATGTCTTGGCTTCATTTCAAACACCATGGGAGTTCCCATCTCACTCACTGCTGGTGCTGTTGGCAGCACTTGGATCTAAACATGGAAAGCTGGCCTTGCCCTTGAGAGTTTCTACCTGTCTCAGGCCAGAAGCTACCCTGGAAGGACCTGTCCTCCTCCTGATGTCCACCCCCAACTCCCAGGCCTCCTGCTTTCCTGACTCTCTCTGTGCTTTCTCAGAAGTGGATAAACTGGGAAAAGTCTTAGCTGTAAGCCAAGTGTGGCTAAGCAGGGCAGACCTTTGATAATTCCCTGAATCTGAAATCTGGGGATGGCCAGTCCAAGACTTTAGAGACTCAACAGTGTCAATAGGGTACTTTCCTCAGCTTTGTTGAATTTGTCCCCTGTCTCATTGTCTCATGGTGGCAGAAAAGCTGCCATGATTCCAGGTATCACAACCATATGTGAAGACAGGAAGCAAGTAGGTGGTTAGGTGGCAGTTAGGTAAGATGTCCATATTTTAATCCATAAAGGGAAATATTTGCCGGTAAGCTTCTTTGGTTTTTCTGGTTTGCAGTGAGATAGTGTGGTCTCCTTTAGTTGTGAGGGCATCTGGGAAAGGCTCGATGGTGTAGATGGGTTGTGATTTGTTTCCTGGGGTGGGGCACAGTGGGTTTTGTTGGTAGAAAGGTGTGGCAGGCAGTGGGCAAGTGCAGAGGGGTGCCTTCCTATGTCTGTCTGGGTTACCTTATCCTCCCAGGATCTGACTGGTGCTCATGTTTGATGAGGCCCTCCTCCACCTGGGCCTGTCTTCTGGACAGAACAGCCCACACACTCTGCTTCTTTTAGGTGCCTCCAGGGGCTGCTATGCCATACTCCTCCCACCTCTCACTTCCAAGAGTCTGTGGCTGGGATCCTGTGACCTGGGAGCTCTCTACGTGCCCTCTTTCCTTTTTCTCTGAGCTTTACATTTCCCCACAAACATTTTATTTTGAAAAACTTGGACAGAAGAGTTGAAGTTATCAGCTGTTAACATTTTGGCATGTTAGCTTTGTCTCTGTACCTCTGCGTGTGTTTTATTTTGGCCCATATACAGCTTGCCCTGAACACTTCAGCACGTGTCTCCTATAGGAGTGAGGATATTTTCCTGCAAAACCACAGCTCAGTGTCCCACTCAGGTCTAACTCGGATGCTGTCAGCCACACGTCTGATGTGGACTGTGCCTTCCTAATAGTTTTCCTGTTTGGATCCAGGATACAGTCAAGAGTCATGCACTGCATCTGGTTGCTATGCTAGTTCTCATCTAGAACGGTCCTCCCCCACAGCGTGCTGGCACTGGGCCCCTCCAGTGTGTCGGGCTTGTGAGGATGGAGGGGGTTGTGGACAGTGGATGGGGAGGCCACTGTGAGCTTTTAGGGGAACATTTCCCGCTACCTAATTTCTGGGAGGGTGATGGACATGACCGTGCTGAAACCTAAAAAAGGAAAAACTGCCGCAAATGTCTTTCCTCTGACATAGCAGTTTTCACTTTGGTACGTGCCCTTTTTGTCTCTCTTTTTATGTTCTTGGGTATTTTGCAAAGTCATAATTGTAGCGTTTGTACTAACGTGTGTGGTGATGGTGAAACACTGCATGCCTGCAGTTTCTACCTCCTTAAGTTTTGGTGAGAGCCCACCACAGGGATGAGTGGGTCTGGCAGCCTCCCTCTTCCCTCGGGGGTAAGTTCAGGGTGGGCTCACCCCCTGCCCTGTGCACAGCTGGGCCCAGGGTTTGGCATGCCCCTCTCATCTCCAGATTGGGGCCAGACTTGCCAGGGTGCCTGCCCCTGCACCGTGGAGGATGCAGCGTCTCTGCCCTGGTGCTGCTGTGGTCTCTGGGGCACCCCACAAGGAGCTGGCTGTTGGGCTGTGTCTCAAGCCAGGAAGATCAGCAATCCCCTGACACCTGCCCCAACAGGTTCTGAGGCATTTCTTCTCTTTAATTAAAAGTTTCAAGTGGGAGAATAAATTCGGCTTTTTTGGAAGAAGTGTTGTAAGCCTGAAGGGTGAAGGAGCAAGGACGGGGGACAGGGAGGGCAGTGGTGTAGTCCCCAGGTATATTGCTGGGTGTGGTGAGGGCCCATGTGTCCTTGCATTTTAGAAATACCCTATCATCCTGAAGTGTTTTGTGGTAATAGGATTGACTTAAGGGGACTGCAGGGTCATTTGGTTAGCAGCAATGCGAGGGTCCTCTGCCACTGTTGAAAGCCTCCCACACCCCCCGTCCTCTCAGGTCTTTGGGACCATCCTGTGTTTCCAGTTGGAAGCAGATTCCCAAAGGTCTAGGTCTTGATGGCCACAGCCACAGGCAGAGTGAGCTGGTTCTAGGGGACCCTGTGGAACAGTCTAGATGTCTGCATTGTCTCGGGCCCTGGGGACACAGGTAGCACCCCGCCTCTCCCTAGCTGTGCACTGGACCTGTGACATATGAGAATGATCTGCTCTAACGTTTGCTGGGGGTTGGTTGGTCGTGTTCCCCCCACCCCTGCCAGTGTAAGTCTTGACTTGGTCACCTGGACTGTTGGGCTCCTAGGGGGAAAAAAGTGGCCCTCAGTGGTGGCTATCTGTCTTTTGGCAAGCTTCTTAGGGGCATCTGGTTGGAGTGGTTCTGCCTTTGAGGTTTCTGGGTGAGGACCCTGGGTTGAGGACATGGGCCCTGAACTGTGGACCTTGTGTGGGTGCTGACTGGTCTGGACCCTGGTGCTGCCATGTGGGAAGAAGGTAATCAGGGGGGTGTTATTTCCATTTCACGGAGAGGGACAGCAGCTGTGTTGTGCGGGGAGGGTGGCGGGCTCCTGATGTCTCGGTTGGGTCCTAGTTTTCCCGTGGGGTGATGGTGAGCACTGAGGCTCCTCTGTCAGCACAGGTGTGCTGCTGTGAGTGATTTGGAGCCCCTCAGAGGGGGCTGGTTCCAGGGATGGCAGGGGTGTCCCCAGGCATTGGCGACCCTGACTGTGAGTGGGATTCTTGGCCAGTGGACCCACCTTCCCTACCTATGCTGACTCCTGGGGTTTGGGGCCCAGTCTCAGGAGGGCTTGCCTTGCCTCTGCCCATCTTGCTTAGTTGTCTTTGCAAGTTTGAGGTTAACATCCCCTGGACAGTACCCCTGGGGTACCTGCAGAGCTAGTGTGGGTTTTTAGGGCCCTTGGGTGGTCTGCCCTGGCTGGGGTCTGGTTGTCGTGGCTGCAGGCCCAGCTCAGCCTGAGGGGAGGTATGCACAGGTGACTGCATTTGCTGTTTGTGAAAAGAAGGTTAAAAGGGAAACTGGGAAGTGAATAAATCAGCTAGGCATACTTCAGAGGAAGAGGACAGGGTGAGTTTAGGGAAAATGGTAAAACATGTTAAAAAACTGTCAGAAATAAAATGAAGCAACAGCAGATGAAAATAAACAGTGAAAGTTTTTTAAAAAGAAAGGGATACACGATACTGTTTGAAAGTAAAGGAAAACAAAATGCTGAATGATGGAGGGGCATTCGTTCATTTTCGTGGAAATCAAACTGCTGGAGCCCACAGAGCAGGTCAGTGTGTTGTGAGCCCCACCTGGCAGAGGAGACGTTTCCCTGTAACCCCGGCCCCAGGGCCCCTTGCCCGGCTGCTATCTTACGGATCGCCTGCCTGCCCTAACATTTCCTGCACGTAGATCACACAGTGTATGTTCAGCCTTTTGTCTGCTGCCCATGCACGCCAGTATGCCTCTGGGACTCAGCCCTGGCTGCACCAATCACAGCCAGTCTCTTTTCTGCTGTGTAGGTGTCCTCAGTCTGTCAGTCTGTGGACAGACTTGGGTGGTTTCCAGTCTGGACTGTAACGGATTGGAGGGAGGCCGCAGAGGCGGAGGTGGCGGTCAGGGGCTGCTCTCTCCTTGTCCTCAGCGGCATGAGGCCCCCTGCTTGCCCGGGCTCTCGTGGATGCCCACTCATGCCCTTGGTCTTGACTTCCTGGGAGTCCTGAGTATGGAGAGCCCTTCTGTACTTGCAGTGGGGTCAGCGTGGAGGCAGCCTGCCCTGGGGCTCTGTGTCCAGACAGCAAGGACCCAGACCCATAGTGGGCATGCTTGTTCTGGTTGGAGAGAGCAGCTGCCTGGCAGGAAACCCCAGCCCTCTCGCCGCCCCGCCTTCTCACCTGCAGCTCCCCGTGTCCTGGGAAGCGTGGTGTTTGGCTCACGGCTGGCCTGCCTGAGATGTCCGTCAGCCTCTGTAAATATTTGATGACGGCGATGATAAAAAACAAAGCCCTGCTCTGTTCCTGGAGGGGAGCAAGATGGTGACTCTGGAACGTTCTGGCCCTGCTGACTGCTTCCTGGAGAGGTTTATAGACGCATTTTTTGAGGCAGGCCCTTTGTGTTCTCAGTCTGGCAAGGCAGAACGGAGGCAGTGTAGCCAACTTTCCACCTGGAGCCTGGCTGGGCCTCTGTGAGTGCTGCTGGCCAGGCCGAGGCTCACAGTGGGATCTTGCCCTTCAGATGTGACCTGGGACAAACCCCTGGCCACAGGTCCTGGGGAGGAGCTCAGAGAAGCCAGGGGACTAGGATTTGGCATAGGCGCCAGACCTTATAGCAGAAAGGTTAGTGGCTGGCCAGTACTGTTGGGCCCTGTGGGCTTAGCTGGAGTGTCACAGGTATATCACATGCCTGCCCCTGTGGTCCTGCTCCCTTAGTCCTTACCTCGTGGCCCTGTCCCCATGGCTCTGCCCTGTGGTCCTGCTCCCATAGTCCTTCCCTCGTGACCTGGATGTGGCAGCAGCGGTGCCTGACTCTGGCTTCCCCGCCACTGTCTGTTGCTCGTGTAGGCTGTGAGTGTGGTGAAGATGCCCCGTCAGGCTGTGCTGGCCTCTGTGTGCACTTAGACCTGTCGCCTTGGGTCTGTGTGCCAGAGTAGAGGCCTCCCTAGCCCGTGGGTGCTTCCGTGGGAATGACAAACCCTTTGAGTTAGCCTTGCAGAGGGGGAGCAGGCCTCCAGGGTTTTGGAGTCAGGGCCACAGCCCTACCAGACAGGGAAGGCCCTCTCTTTGGGTGGGGCAAGAACTGCTAGTGGGCCTCTGTGCTCCTGAGGGTGGAGGAGGGTGTTCCAGGTGGGTGTTTATGGCTGATGGCCTTTCAACGAAGGGTTTCTGCTGTGTTTTCTCTTTGGAGGAGGGGAGATATTGTGGGCGGGGTGGGGGCAGGTATAGTTTGGTGGAGATTGAATTAACGAGGGTTTCAAAGGACCTTGTCTCTGAGTATAATTATTAATGGTCATGATAAGAGCTATGGCAATTTCTTGAAAGCTCACCGAGGACCTGTGTTAATGTGTGTGCTTATGTTTCTGAGTCCCGGTTGCTGCCTCAGGAGGCTGGTTTATCTTCTGAGGCCCAGGAAGGCTGTGCTTGCTGGAGCTGTCCTCCACTGCCCTGGGCTGCCTTTGTCTGGGATTCCTGTTGGCCACTCAGAATACTCTCAGTCCTGCTGCAGGGGCGAGGCGGGAGCCCCCGCTGCCTGGACCTGGAGGGGCCGTTTCTGGGGGCTGTGGGAAGAGGGCCAGCCAGTCTGACCCAGGCAGAGGGGCAGGGCACTGTTGGGAGCCTTGAGCACGCTTAGCTGAACCTGGTTTGTGATGTGAAGCTGGAGGGAGGGCCCCCGGGCCTGCTGAGCTGGGTGTGGCTGGAGGAAGGTGTGGAGGCCAGGAGGGGGCTCAGGTCTTGGCAGCGTGGACAGATGGCCCCATGTGGGCAGTGATAGATGGGATGTAGATGGAAGAGGTCCCACGTGGGGCTTCCTTCTTCATCTAGAGAGGGAAAAGAGGAATTAAAAAGATGGCATTACCGCTTGAGTGTCAGTTGTGAGACTGGGTGACGGCGGGCTTGGGGAGAGACGTGTCTGGTGTGAGTGCTGTGGACAAGGGGCTCCGGCCAAGGAAGCGCACTGGCAGTCTTAACCTGGTCAGTGCGCGTGAGGGGGTGTTGCAGGCCCTTGCAGGGGTGATGTGAAAACAGGGTTCAGGGACAAGGGCTTGACAGTTGCGTGTGAGATGGTGGGAACAGTAGCGGCACTGGGTGGCTGTGGCCCTTTCTTGCGATCTGTCCATGCGGGCAGTCTGCTGCCTCACATCAATGTTGGGGGTGGCAGAAAAAAAGAAGGCCCCACCTGTGGCATGTGATGAACTGCCTGTGGCTCCAGGAAGGGGTGGCTTTGCTCTCGGGGGAGGCATGTGCAGCCAGCCCATGGGCTCTGAGGGGTCTATCCTAAAAGCTCCTGCCTGGGGCCTGGCTCTGGGCTGATGGCACATGTACCCCCTCTACGTGTCACAGAGCTGCGTATGTCCTGTGGCCAGAGAGTTGAGTGGACCTTACCTGCCAGATGGGACCTCCCAGGGCTGGGGTCTCCATGGCAGGGAGAGGGATTGCAGGAGAGGACACAGCTAGCTGTCCTGTGGCCATTCCCTCGGACTCCCTCCTGGAGGGCTGTCCTGCTACTTCCTACCGGCCAAGAGTAAATTCAGCCCGTAGGAGGTAAAGGAGTCAGTGAATAGTAGGAATCAAGGCTCTCTGGGGAAATATGTTAGACTGTGCTCAAATCAGAAAAGTGGTTGCATTTGTGGGAGATCCTGTTTTCCCCCCTCCATTCTGGTACAAATATTATTGTTTAGTGACCTCCCTCCCCAAAGTCTGTATTTGCAGATCAGCTTTACCAATGGTGGGAGGCATGAGGGCCAGGGTTGGCCAGGTGCTTCCTTCCGGCTGACCAGCCTTCTCTCCTGCCTGCTGCTGGCACTGTCTGTACCCCACCATCTCTCTGCAGTCTCGTCTCTGTACTCCCCTCCCCCAAAAGACCCCCTCCCCCATCTCTGTCCCCACCCCCTGCTTAACAGGAGCTCTGTATCCATAGCAACAGTTGCTGCTGTGGAAGCCACTGCCTGCCTCCTCATCCCATGGGGAGGTATTTTTGGCACTGCAGAGAGATATTTATTTTATTTTTGGTTTGACTTTTCCTCTTTGAGTGAGCACTACACAGACAGAGCCGGGGGCAGTGTTCAAGGAAGGCTTTGCACTGGGAGGGGCCCCGGGCTCAAGAGCCGCCTTGTGTAGACGCGGGCCCTTCCCTAGGGGATTCTGTAGACCCAGTCAGAGATGATGGCTCCTTTGAGCAGCCTCTGGGGATGTAGATCATGGGATCACAGATTGTACTGGAGGTTTGGGGCAGTGACTCTGGACAGCAGGAGAAACCAGCGGGGTAAGCCTGGACTTGAGGAGTGGTCTTACTGAAGCCTCGAGGCCTTGGGCCTGAGCTAGTAGTCACAATAATAGCTCACTGGGAGCATGCAGGGCATTGGCCTTTTGGGCACCAGCCAACCTAGTGCTGGCCCTGGAGCCTGACGCTGTAAGTTCCCATGATGCTGCCTGGGTTCCATTTTACAGGCTGGGGGTACTGATGCCACCAGGGTCGTCTTGAGCACCTTGGCTAGACATCTCCTTCTGAGACGTCTTCCTGTCCCCCCAAGACCCACGGATGGCAAAATATCTGGGCTCAGCTTCCTCCCCTAGTGTGTGAAAGTGAGAGTTGCTTAGTCCTGTCCGACTCTTTGTGACTCCATAGACTATATAGTCTGTGGAATTCTCTAGGCCAGAATATTGGAGTGGGTAGCCATTCCCTCTCCAGGGAACCTTCCCAACACAGGAATCGAACTGCACTGCAGGCAGATTCTTTACCAACTGAGCTATCAGGGAAGCCCTCCCCTAGTGTTTGTGGGCCCCCTTATTTCTTTGCGGGTTGGGACTGTACCCTTCGTTTGCTCTAGTCTTGGCTGCTGCGAGTAGAGGTGACCCACACATATGGCACCTGCCCCGACACAGCTTTGCTCCTTACTGGGAATGCCAGTGGGATGCCTGGGAGACCCCAGGGGCATGGGATCTGCCCCGTCTGGCCCAGGCACACCCTGGCATGTGGCTGGGGGCCGTGGGTTTCCAGTGTCCTTTACTGAGACAGCAGGGGGGCTGGCAGCCAGATGGATGACGGAATGGACAGGTTTTCCCATGAGCCAGTGCTGGGGTTGATGTGTGCTGGTTTGTCCTTGGGGGACTGTCACTGAGGGTGGCCCACAGTGCATCTGCTGCCATTGGTGGGGAGTTGTGGCCTCTCGGGGAGGGAGTCCAACCCCCTCTCATGGGTTTCCTTGTTGAGGAGGTGGCTGGGTGTGCTGCACCCCAGGGTGACTAAGAGCTGCTCCCTGATCCTCCACATGGGCATGATGGCAGCTTGCAGGGGGCCGTGGCATTGCTCATGATGCCCATGCCTGGCCAGGTTTCCTGCAAGGGTCATGACAGGGCATCCAAATCAGAGTCAAGGGTACTGGTGCTGACTGAGGGCCAGACAACCCAGCTGCTATTTCTGATCTATCATCATGGAAATTCCATATACGTCAGAAAGTAGACTAATAAACCTCATCCCACCCCAAATTATTATCAGGAGGTTCCTATACTTTATCTCTCAGTTTTGGATAAGCTCTCAAGTACAGACCTGAGGGGTTAGACCTGCCCAGATCTCTGGAGGGACCTTAGCTACCATCATTGACAGGCAATATCTGCCAGTTCCCCCCAACCCCTGCCGAAGGTTGCATTTCCCATTAATCAATACACAGTAAGTGCTCAGTGCACACATGGGAGGATTGGACTGGTCCATCTGCCCCCCAGAGGAGATGGAGCTCAACAGGAAGAAGCATTCAGGGTTTGTGGGTTTTACAGAATCAGGAATTCTGTCTCCAATGAGTGTGTTTGGGGCAAACCCAAAGCCATTTATAGAACAGATGCCAAAGGGAGCACTTGAAATAAACGCCATGGTAACCTCACCCTGGGGAGGAAAATAGCCTTGCAGTAAGCATTGCTGCTGCCCAGAACATGATCCGGGGATGTAGCTGGCGAGTGCTTTTTGTGTTTAGTTTCGTGAAGTTTAGCAGATTGCAGAGAGTGGGGGAAACAGAAGGAAGGAAGAGAAAAGTCCCTATGGCCTCCTCCCTGAACTCAGCCCCTCCCCCCGCCCCCCCCCCCCCCCCCCCCGCCACCGCGCCCCGTTCTCACTGGTCGTTTTGTTCTCACCATGTGAATTTTATTAAGTACCCCCATGGTGCTTTTCACCCTTGGCTGTCTCACCACTTTTCTTGGTAGTTGGGGATTATAACTGCCCTGTAGACCACATGATCTGAGTCACTGCCGCCAGGCCTGTCCTGGGATGTCCGGTTATTTCTCAAAATTATAAATAACCATCCAGTGAAGAATTCCAGACACACACACACACACACACACACACACACACACACACACACAGAGGCATTGTGGTTTTGGATGGTTTCCCTGTGGAGGAGCACAAGGCTGAGAATCCCAGGTGGGTTCTGCAGGACTCACAGGCTGTGGGTGCATTTCTGGGTTGCGGTGCCTGCTGGACAGTGTGAACAACTGCAAATGAAGTTTTAGTGTTACCATTATCTGCCGCCCTCTTACGTTGTATTCTCTGAGAAATATTGTAAATACAGTAGAGGAAGTAGCTTTTTGTAGGGAAGAGACACCTGACTCCTGTCTGCGGTCCGAGGGTGGGAACGTGCCCCTGCCCGTGTCCTTCTGTGTGTGTGCATTCACACACGTGCAGTCGGGCTGCGCTCAGCACTTCCCTGGCTGCTCAGACGGCGGGTTGGGGGGCGTTGCTGAGGAGGAGCAGCTCAGAGGAGACAGCTGTGCCTGGCAGAGGGAACCAATGCTGCGTTGCTGGGAGCTGGGTGTATGTCTGTGTGGCCTCTGGCAGTCAGTGAGGGTGCTGTGAGCATGGGAGTCACCATTGCCCAGTGGCCTCAAACGGTGCACCCCACTGCACCCCCCGCCCCCGGCTTCCTCCTGGGTCACGGGTGGGAAGGGGAATGGCTGCAAAGAGTTTCGAGATGATGGTGACCCTGGTAGAGGAGGCTGCGAGCGAGTGAGTTGACTGTGTCCTGTGGCTTACACTGGCCGAGTATCTACACCTGTCTTAGGCATTTCCTGTGCAGCCAGACCACACAAGAAGGTTCCCCGTGTCAGTAGCTAGGAGGCTGATGGGGCTGGTTCGTGTGGGTCACACAGTGCCTGAGCCCTGACCCTGTCCTAGGGAGTCATGGGTGCCTTGAGGCACAGCCAGGGAGGAGCCCACACTGGCCTGAGGAGTGGTGTGCCAAAGGTCACTGAAGAGCACTGTCACTTGGTCAATGCCCTGGTCTCCAGTGGGAAGGGGAGTTGCGTTGTGTGAATGGTGGAGTTGGGGAGAGTCAGGGCTCTGACCATGTGGCAGGGTGGGCAGGCCCCATGGCCAGGTGGCCGACGTGCTGATTGCTCCAGGCACTGTCCCTGATGGAGAGTGGCATTCCACCCTCTCCTGGCCATCTCTCTACATTGTGATGCCCCTGCCTGTGGATTTGAGGACAACTGGGGGTGTGGGTGAGGTGGAGCTGTTTATGTTCACAGGGCTATGGTTAGAAGACTCTGGAGTGAGTGTAGCTGGGATGGGTGGAGGGGGGTGCAGGTGCCGCATGGTCCTGGGGCCTGTGCTGATGGCTGTGGTCCCTGCCACAGTGTGGGTGCTGACTGAGGCAGGCTGTCTGGCAGAGGGTATGTGAGGGACTTGGTTATCTGTTGAGAGGCCTGGGGGTGGGGGAGCTGAAGGGTGAGCTTCGGGAATTCGCCCTGCTCTTTGCTTGTGCAGGGGTCCTGGGTTCTTTCAAGGCTCCTCATTGGAGTGATGTGTTCCCCCCACTCTGAGATCTGCCTGTCTTCTGCAGTCATGCTTCGCCCATGTTCAACCATGTCCCCAGGAGCCTGCACACACCTGGAGGGAGTGGTAGCCAGGGTGGCTGAGCATCATGCTCTGACCTGCTGCTTGTGGAGGTGTTGGGCTTCTCTGAGCCTCAGCTTCCTCTTCTGTAAAATGGGGCAGCACCAACTTGCAGGGCTTATGGGGCTGAACAGCAAAGGCAGAGGTCTTGTCTTAGGGTCACCTTAGCTCAGTGTGTGGCTGTCCAGCAGGGCATGGCTATTGGTAAGTGTTTGCTTCAGGGAGAGAGGTATGGAGGAGGTGGAGGTATTTCTTCACCCATCAGGGTGTTAGTGACAGGAGAGAGACTCCCTGACACTGGTTCTTCCGATCCTGAGTTCTCAGGGTGTCAGAACTCAGAGTTTGCTTCTGGCCTCAGGAGTCATTCCTAACTGTCCAAGGTGAGATATAACAGATGGAGGCAGAGCAGCCCCTGTGAGGTGCCAGGCCTGGCATCTGTAGGTCTCAACCGTGCAACGGGGAGGTGGCTTTACCATCTCCTGGGGAGCAAACCCTCCTGCAGAAGGGAGCCCCACTGAATACTAGCTCTGCATTGGATTTGGGATTCTTTTCTATCTTGGGAAGATTGTACCATCATCCTATAGGTGATTGGGGTCACAAAGATGTTGTCATTTGTAGGCATGCCCTGGGGAAACTTGGGTGGTAGGGCTGCATAACTG
Source organism: Capra hircus (assembly GCF_001704415.2). Lineage (NCBI taxonomy): Eukaryota > Metazoa > Chordata > Mammalia > Artiodactyla > Bovidae > Capra > Capra hircus. The sequence goes on from NC_030815.1 coordinate 84,333,015, forward strand.
AAGAGGGCAGGATGAATGGTGACAAAGAGCAGGGTAATTGGGGTGGTGTGCTTATTTCAGTGGTATTTCATTTTACTTCATTTGGCTGTGTATTTGCGATTTTCGGTCATTATTTCATTACATACTTGTGTATCCACACAGTGGGAATTTTAACAACTGAGCTGTGGTTTCAGGTGTGTATGCCTTGTAATTGGATGAACCAATCTTAGCTCTCTAGGCTTTGAGCAGTTTAGATTTTGTACTTAGAAAGTTTCTCATGCATTCTTTCCTAAGTTTTTTAGTAGTCCAACTAGAGATTAAGGCACCTTACCTGTCTCCTGAGAAACCTGTATGTGGTCAAAAAGCAACAGTTAGAACCATACATGGAGTAACTGACTGATTTCAAATTGGGAAAGGAGTACACCAAGGCTGTATATTGTCACCCTGCTTATGTAACATCTATGCAGAATATATCATGTGAAATGCTGGGCTGGATGAAACACAGGAGGAATCAAGATTGTCAGGAGAAAATATCTACAGCCTCAGATATGCAGAAAGTGAAAAGCAACTAAAGAGCCTCTCGATGAAGGTAAAAGAGGAGAGTGAAAAAGCTGGCTCGAAACCCAACATTAAAAAAACTAAGATCATGACATACAGTCCCATCACTTTATGGCAAATAGAAGGGGAAAAAGTGGAAGCATTGACAGACTTTATTTTCTCGGGCTCCAAAATAATTGTGGACAGTGCCTGCAGCCATGGAATTAAAAGATACTTGCTCCTTGGAAGAAAAGTTATAAAAAACCTAGACAGTGTATTGAAAAGCAGAGACATCACTTTTCCAACAAAGGTCTATATAATCAAATCTATGGTTTTTCCATAAAGAACAGAAACAGTAAACCTAACAGAATCAGAAGAGATTAAGAAGAGGTATCAAGAATACACAGAAGAACTGTATCAAAATAGTCTTAATGACCTGGATAACCACAATGGTGTGGTTACTCACCTAGAGCCAGATATACTGGAGTGTGAAGTCAAGTGGGCCTTAGGAAGCATTACTATGAACAAAGCTAGTGGAGGTGATGGAATTCCAGCTGAGCTATTTAAAATCCTAAAGGATGATGCTATAAAGTGTTGCACTGCACATGCCAGCAAATTTGGAAAACTCAGCAGTGGCTGTGGGACTGGAAAAGCCCAGTTTTCATTCCAATCCCAAAGAAGGGCAATGCCAAAGAATGTTCAAACTACTGCACAATTGTGCTCATTTCACACGCTAGCAACGTAATGCTCAAAATCCTTCAAGCTAGGCTTCAACAGTATGTGAACCAAGAACTTCCAGATGTACAATCTGGATTTAGAAAAGGCAGAGGAAGCAGAGATCAAATTGCCAACATCCGTTGGGTCATAGAGAAAACAAGGGAATTCCAGAGGAACATCTACTTTTGCTTCATTGACTATGCTAAAACCTTTGACTATGGCTCACAAAGAACTATGGTAAAGTCTTAAAGAGATGGGAATACCGGACCACCTTACCTGTCTCCTGAGAAACCTGTATGCAGGTCAAAAAGAAACAGTTAGAACTATACATGGAACAATTGACTGGTTCCAAATTGGGAAAGGAGTATGTCAAGGCTGTATATTGTCACCCTGCTTATTTAACTTCTATGCAGAGTATATCATGCAAAATGCTTGGTGGATGAATCACAGGCTGGAATCAAGATTGTCAGGAGAAATATCAACAACCTCAGATATGCAGATGACACCACCCCTATGGCAGAAAGTGAAGAGGAACTAAAGAGCCTCTTGATGAAGGTGAAAGAGGAGAGTGAAAAAGCTGACTTAAAACTCAGCATTCAAAAACCTAAGATCATGGCATCTGGTCCCATCACTTCAAGCAAATAGATGGAAAAAAAATGGAAACAGTGACAGACTTTCTTTTCTTGGGTGCCAAAATCATTGTGAACGGTGACTGCAGCCATGAAATTAAAAGACGTTTACTTCTTGGAAGAAAAGATATGGCAAACCTAGACAGCATTAAGAAACAGACGTCACTTTGCTGACAGAAGTTGGTATAGTCAAAGCTATGGTTTTTCCAGTAGTCATGTACAGATATGAGAGTAGGACTATCAAGGCTGAGTGCCAAAAGATTGATACTTGTGAACTGTGGTGCTAGAGAAGACTCTTGAGAGTCCCTTGGACAGCAAGGAGATAAAACCAGTCAATCCTAAAGAAAATCGACCCTGAATATTCCTTGGAAGAACTGTTGCTGAAACTGAAGCTCCAATACTTTGGCCACCTAATGCAAAGAGCCGACTCATTAGAAAAGACCCTGATGCTGGGAAAGATTGAAGGCAGGAGGAGAATGGACGACAGAGGATGAGATGGTTGGATGACATCACTGACTCAATGGACATGAGTTTGAGCAGGCTCCGGGAGGTAGTGGAAGACAGGGAAGCCTGGCGTGCTACAGTCCATAGTGTCGCAAAGAGTTGAACATGATTTAGCAACTGAACAACAACAATGAACTAGAACTTTGACCGCATCCTGGGCACGGAAAGCAAGGGTCTTAGAACATTGCACTGTATCTACCTACCCCTGCCTGCCTTTGGTGATATTGTATCTAATATTTTCCTCTGTGTTTGTTCTGTAGGAGTTTTATTTGGCTGCAGTGTGCCCGTGGGTGATTTTCCTTATATTTAACGTGATTAAGGTCTATAGTACTTACTGAATCTATGTCTAGATGTCTTGTTTCAGTTTTAGAAAACTTTGGGCTGTTATTTTAGACACATTGCTTTTGTTCCATTCTTTATGCCCTCTTGTTCCAGAATCCCTTTTATGAAAAGGTTGGACCTTTTCACTGTGTTCTATGAGTTTTTAAAAATCCTCTTTCCTGTATTGTCTATGCATTTGTCTCCACGTTTTCAGTCGGTATATTTTGTACACCCCTGTCTTCTAGTTTTTTGATCCAGTCTTTAGCCATGTCTAATCTGCTGTTAAACTTGTATATTGAGTTTCCATTTTCATTTCTTAGTTTTAGATTCCATCTGATTTCTATTCCGTAGATTTTGGTTCTGGTGAAATTATCGGTCTCACTATCTGTTTTCTTGACCACACTAATCAGGATTTTAAAGTCTGTGTCAAATAACTATAATATTTGAGTCCTCCTGGAGCTCCTTGTCACTGTCTTTTTTTGGCTGTTGCCATTGTTTTCCCTCTCGATTTCCTATCGTTTGACCTTGTCTCCTAGTCTGCCTGGCCATTTCTGATGGATGTGATGAAAACTTATGGAGATATTTGAGGGAGGCTGTGGGTGATTTTGTCTTTCTCTGGAGAAGATTTACTGTTGTTCCCAGAGGCAGTTAGAATAAGAGGAGATCATATTAATCGAGTCTGGAATTAAGCTGATTCAAAGTGGAGCTTCACCCTTTGTGAGGGCTGCTCTGTTCCCTTTTATCCATGTTCCTAGCACTTAGCACTTCTGGGGGGACTAGACTGAAGCCTGGGTGTTCACTGAGGCCTCTCTGCCTCAGCAGACCCTGTCACACTGCTGCAGCTCTGCCAAGCCCTTCAGTGTCTAGTCTGTGGTGGTAGTGCCGATGCTCTAAGGTAGAGCACACTGCTGCTGCTGCTAAGTCGCTTCAGTCGTGTCCGACTCTGTGCGACCCCAGAGACGGCAGCCCACCAGGCTCCACCGTCCCTGGGATTCTCCAGGCAAGAACGCTGGACTGGGTTGCCATTTCCTTCTCCAATGCATGAAAGTGAAAAGTGAAAGCGAAGTTGCTCAGTCGTGTCCGACTCTTCGCGACCCCATGGACTGCAGCCCACCAGGCTCCTCCATCCATGGGATTTTCCAGGCAAGAGTGCTGGAGTGGGGTGCTGTTGCCTTCTCCGAGAGCAGCACTGGTCCTGTAGAAATTTGTTGTGAACCATATATGTAATACATAGTTTAAAAGCCACTTTTAAAGTATAGAAAGAACAAGTAGAGTTAACTTTAATAATATATTTTCCTTAACTTAATATATCAAAAATATCTTTTTAACGTGTATAGTTGACCTTTGAACAATGTGGGTTTGAACTGCATGGGCTCACTTACTATGTGGATTTTTTATTCCAGTAAATACATGTGACAGTATTATATGATCTGTGGTCGGTTCAATCTGTAGATGCAGATTATGCAGACCGTGAGTATGGAGGGCCCACTGTAAATTTGAATGTGGATTTCCAACTGTGTAGAGGATCATCGACCATAACCCCCATATTGTTCAAGGGTCAGCTGTAATTAAAATGAGATTATTAACCAGACTTAAAAATTACTTTTAAAAATGCTATGTCTTAGAAATCTAGCGTGTATCTTAGGTTTAGATAGCATCTCAGTTTGCACTAGCCTCATGTCACGTATTCATAGCCACATGTGACTCATAGCTATTGTCTTAGGCCGCACGACTCTAGAGGAGGATGTGGCTGAGTGTGGGGTTCCCTTCTCTTCAGAGGAGCAGACCCGGCTTATTGCCCGTTTCACATGCATGTGCCCTTTGTGCCTGCTCTCTTGTTTTCGTTGAGGCCCCAGGGCTCTTGCTGCCATCTTGAGGAGGAACCAAGGAGTTGGTTCACAGGACGGGGACAGATGGGAGCCACTAGCCTTTCTTTCACCCCAGAGAGCCCTGAGCCTCTGTCTGCGGTCCTTTGTTTTCTTGATCCCCTGCATTGTCCATCTGACAATGCCTCCCTCCACCTTGCATTCTGGTGCACCACCTGACCCAGAGGGACATCTCCAGCTTCCTGACCTGCATCCTGGTATCCTGGTAGCGTCTGGCCCAGAGGGGACACCAGCTCTCCCCTCACCCTGCTTCCCCCCCACCGCCCTATACCCTGGTGCAGAGTGCCTGGCCCAGAGGGACACCATGGATGTTCAGGCCTGGGAGCATGTTCACTCAGCAGACACTAACCTGAGGCCATCAGTCTGCCACCTGGCCCGTGTGGTCATCTTACCTCTGATGGTTAGATTACTTGGACTGCCCAGGGCCTCTGGATAGCAGTGGAGTGAGTCTGGGCCACATTTTTTGTGGGGTGGGGCTTAGAGGACTTGGCTGGATGGGACCTTCCATAGTACGAAGCATTGGGTTCTCCCTCCTTTCTGCTTCTGTGAGCAGTCAGAGCTGCAGGTCTAGGTGTTCCTGGGCTTGGAGGTATGTGGGGGAGGGTCTGTTTTCTGGGGGAGTGTCCATAGCATTCAGCAGATTGATACAGGACCATGGACCCTGCTGTTACAGCAGGGTGCCCCAGCCGCAGGAAGATCCTTTATAGGAAATGGGGCCAATGAGGAGGCCCCAAAGGAGTGACCAGTCAGCAGCCTGGCCCTGGCGTTTGCTGCAGTGTTTGCCGTCCTGTCCCACTTCTCGCACAGGCACTGTCCTCGGTGAGGTACTCACCTCAACTGACCTTTGTCCGTGGTGTGTCCACATCTATCTTTAGGTGTCTCTGTGCAGATGTGGCCTGGGCTAGAGCCGGCCCTTCCTAGAAACCAGACACGTGGTGTGGCCACGTACAGTGAGTGACTGCTCCCGAGCTTCTGCCTGCTGGGCCTTGGGGCCACCTCAGATGACTTCCCCTGCTTGAAGGGTAGAGGGGGAGCTAGGGCAGGGGCAGGGAGTGGCCAGTGGGATTGGCATGGGCCAGGTACTAGCTCCCCTGCTCACTAACCTCCTATTTGCATTTCACACCACAATGGATGGCCCACTGCTCTGGCCCAGGGTACCAGGGTTACTCCATTACTCTCTTCTCTCTTGTCTGCCTGTTTCCAGGAGAGAACAGACCTGAGCTTGTGGTGCCACCTGCATAAGACCTCCATCCTTCCCCTTTGTATGGAGAGGAATGAGGTGTGGCGAGACCACAACTGTATAGTTAAGACCCCATGGCTCGGCCAGGAGGGGCGAGCTAGACCGTGAGGGCTGACTCCCAGGACTTGCCAGGGAGACCTGCTCAAGGCGGCTGTGATAGGAGGAAGTGTGTCTTGGCCATGACCATCTGTCATAATCTGAGACTATCTGCAGGGCTGGGTCAGGTCTGTCTGTGGCCTGTGTGAGGCCTGAAGTGAGGTGAAGTGAATTCGCTCAGTTGTGTCCGACTCATTGCGACCCTGTGGGTAGTCTACCAGGCTCCTCAGTCCATAGAATTTTTCAGGCAAGAGTACTGGAGTGGATTGCCATTTCCTTCTCCAGGGGATCTTCCTGACTCAGGGATCGAACCCAGGTCTCCTGCATTGCAGGCAGATGCTTTACTGGCTGAGCCACCAGGGAGGTCCCATGAAAGATTTTATGGACTGGAGGGCTTGGGGTTGGATCCTGCAAAGGGGCCGGGGCCTGCCTGGTGAGCTCCTGCCCTTGAGGATGCCAGTGGGCTCCGTCTCTGATCAGGTGCTGTCCTCAACGCCCCTCTCTCCCCCCGCAGCCTGTCTGCTCTCTGAGATGATCCCCACCCTGTGTCTGGTCCTCTTCCCCGTTTGGCTCCTTTTCTCCACCTGTCCTTACCAAGTCGTGACAGCTCCTGCCAGTTTCACTGTGGCCCTGCCTGTCCTGTGGTGAGGAGGATGAGCAGGCCTGGGGTAGGGTGTAGCCTGCCCATGACCCTGAGCCTGGGGTGGGGCATGGGGCAGAGGCCTCCACCCCAGGAGTGCCCAATATAAAGAGCCGTCTCAAAACTGACCCACTGTGTTCATGCCTGGAATAAGGGCTTCCTAAAGGGTAGAAAGGGGCCATCTCCTATATCCTCCCACCTCCCACCAGACCTCACCTCTAGCCCTACCCAGAGTAAAAAGTGACAGTAGACCCCAGTGAGGGTCTGGGGAGGGGTTGACACACTTTGCTATGTTCACAGAAATGAAGGCGGGCCTGATGGGGCTGCCAGCTGGTCCTGAAGAACTGGTCTGTGCTGGGCCCGTAACTGCTCCCTCACCCCATCTGCTGGCTGATTAGAGCCAGAGGTGAAAGAACTGATGCTGGCTCAGCCTCAATCGAGTGATAATTAAGATTCAGTCATGGAGAGTATGTGAAATGGTAGGGAAAAGGCTCCACCTGGCTCAGTAAAAAATGCATGTTCAGTCACATTTGGTATCTGTTTGATCAACTATGCACTACTGTTTCATAATAATAACTCGGTGCATAAGAAACATGTTTGGACCTCAAAGTTACGTGACCATAGGAAATAAAAATCCTAAATTCCAATATGCATCATTTTGTGACAGAGAAGTGTGGTCAGGTGATCAATAAAGGCTTTTAGGAAAAACCTGTATTATATTAGGTCTGTGGAGTGAAAATAAGAATCTGAACTGTATTAGAGATGCTTTTCCTGGTGTATTTTTATAATATAGCTGGGATACTATGAAGTTCCATGGGAGCCATTTCATAGAGCGTTGAAATAATGACACTGTTTCCAGTATGCTGCAGATGACGTCCTTTACAGCTCGTTAAACTTGTGACATAGTTGTATGCCAGCTTGCGTGTGGTGAGGGCACCTTGTTTTACATAGTCCTTCTGTAGGTGGCAGAAGGAACGGGGCCCGGTGAGGCTGGCCACCGGTGGCTCTGCCTTTTGTGGGAAGGGCAGTGGCCTGGGTGGCCTTGAAAGAGCAAAGGCCCTTAGAGACTCTAATTTTGAGTCATTTGTGTACCTAAACCTCCCTCCACCCCAGAGAAGACAGTATTGTTTACAAAGGCAGTGAGAGGCTGGATGGTGATGTTCACGCTTCCTTCTCAGCAATTATAAGCTTGCTGGCACCCATGACAAAGAAAGTGTGAGTGTTGGAGTGTCCAGCCCTCCCTGACCTGTCTGTCTGCTGAGATTTTACTCTCAGCCCGTGCCCAGTGGGATCTTCCTTTTTCTGAGACTCCATGGACCCTTTATGTTGGGTCTGTACTTCCTGAGAAGCGGGATTCCATCGTATGGTAGCAGTGGGAGGACTTTTCACTTCAGTAATGGTGCCTTTATTTTAGTTCAGTTTAGTTTATCTTGTATTTCTTCAGAAGCAAAGGAAAACTGTATTCTTTGATCAAAGAGTGGAAAGGTGTGAGCTCATACTCTAGAGTACATACTATTTGATGCCTTTGTTTGGAAATGATTTAGAAAAAAACATCCCTCCCTTTTCTGTGAGCTTGTGTATTTTTTTGCTTAGATGCAGCTGAAGAGAGCACTTGAGTTTAAAAGAAGTAAATACAGTAAATATTAGAGGGAACAGGTCACAGCCCAATGTATGTGATATTACCGTCTGTCCAGGGCTCTCCTTTGCTGCCCAGGTGGAGCGTAGCTCTTGAGAGAGGTCAGGATAGCCCCACTGAGCCACCTGCCTTGGGGGCAGAGCCAGCACCTGGCTGCTGTCCCTGTAGCCACCAGCCCCTGTGGTGGGTTGTAAACCACAATCAGCCTACTCTTCTGGGACCTCACACCCTCATATAGGATGCTTCCTCCCGGAATCCCTGCCCTGCCAGTGCCCTGGGTAGGTGGGGGCGGCCTTCTCCCCAAGCCATTGGGAATGTTCTCTGTCTCATGGTGCCTGCAGCTGGCACACCCACCTATCCCTTTGCTCTGATTTTGGTGCAGTGTAATTGCGTGTTTTTCTGTTGCCTGCCATCCCTGCTGCACTTGAGGTTGTCCACGGCTTTTCCTGCATGCCTAGAGCCTCAGTGACCATTGGTTGACTGAGCGAGGTGCAGGGATCCTTGCCTGAAGTAGGAGTCAGGGACAGAGCAGTGTCCTCTTCTCCACTGACATCTCCACTCCCTGTGTCCCACTACTCCTTGGACCCGAGACCCTGTGCCTTCTCTCTGTTTTATGGTGAGAGAGTGGTGAGGAATGGGCCAGCTCCGCAGCAGCTTGAGCCTGGGTCAGGTCCTCTAGACTTGAGAAGGCTCTTCCTACCAGTGGTATCCAGGGCCTAGAGTGTGCAGAGGACTGTGCAGGGCCAGTGACCCCCGCCCTTGGGCCCGCTCTATTCCTGGATCCCCTGTCCTCAGGTGACTCTCTGTACATGGGACTGTTCTCAACAAAGACCCTTGACACTTTGTTTTATGACCAGATGGGGTTGAAGAGAGGTCCAGATTGCTAACCCTAGGACTCTGGCTGTTCTTGACACTCTCCCAGCTGCTCGTGTCCCCTGTCTGTATTGTGTGTGTGGATCCTGCCTTTCCCTGTCTGGACTCAGGGTTGCCAGGCAGCTCTGCTCCTCATGGGGTTGGTTGGCTTTGCATGGAGAAAGGAGATGGTTGCAGAATCCCCTGAGAACAGCCAGGGTGACCCTCTGGGTCTGATGATTTCAGCTCTCACTCGTGTGATGTTGGGCAGATCTGGTGACCCCTTGGTGGCTGGGAGGGCCTATTAGATCCAGGGATTTCTTCCTCTGACCACCTTGGCCATCTTTTCTCCCTGCCCCTATTCAGAGGGTGCCATCTGTGACTGGCTGGACCTTTTTCCTGTAGGAGAAAAGGGCTGGCATTGTCCCAGAATGGATTTATCCTTTATCATCTGGTTGACTTTGACCATCCTTACCCGATAAATTATTTACCAATAATTTACCCTCCACCAGGGATCTGGTGGCAGAGAGGCTGGTCTAAGAGACCTCACCTTCTTGTGTGGTGGGGGTGAGCTGTCCCGTAGCGATACTATGTGACCAGCCAGAGCCCACCTCCTCAACATCAGACCTCCAGAACAACCTGACTCTGGCAGGATTTGGGGGTCTCAAAGGGATTATGTGCATTCTTCCTACCCTGACTTATGACTTGAGCCCCCAGCACATCAAAGAATGAAATCACTCCACAAACAGTGATAATGCGTCAGTCACTGTGGTGGTCCTGCCTTCATGGAGTCACTGAGCTGATGGGGCCAGCCAGCAATCAACAAACTGGAAAGGACCCCAGCCAGCTCTGAGAGAAGGGACGCTGGGCAGCATACTGCAGGCAGCTCTGGACAGTGCTCTGAGGACATGCCAGCTGACCTTTTAAATTATCGAGCAGTGTGTCACCTAGTTAAAAATAGCCCAGTGGCTTAGAACATAAAATAAGGTCGGCTCCCTCCCACTTCCACACCCAGTCCAGCTCCAAGTGGCGCTGTTGTTAAAGATCTGACTTTTGTGTCATACTTGAGTCTTGGCTTTACCATGTTTAGCTGGCATCTGCAGATCAACGCTGTAGCATATGCAGGGCACTCTCCTCTCCCTCTCAGTGTTGTTAGTTAGGTTATTTATAACATGAACCTTTGGCTCTGCACTAAAATGAAATCTTTTGCTTTACTGTTGGTTGATACTGAAATACTGGCAAAAATAATTTTTATTGTAAGTAATCCTGTGAGTTTGCTTTAGAATAAATGACTAGACCATTAGATGGTTTAGTAACTGAAGTGTCGTTGCCCAGATGGCTGCTGGGTCTGGGAGTGGCACAGTGTTGCACCCCGTGTCCTTTCAGGCTTCTGTCACAGGGTGCAGCCAAGTTCAGTCACCCCTTGTAGGCCAGCGGGGCTTCACCGAGTTCCTTTTTGTGTTCTCTGCTTTGCAGAAACGCTTCCAGTAGCTGTTTCACCTGGGGTGCTGTGAAGTAACCTCTGGCTTCTCAAGTGTCTGAGAATAAGTCTTTGGGCCTCATGGTTTGATGTCCCTTTGGCAGATGATAGAATTGCAGGTTTGAGTCGGCATTTTGAGGATGCTGCCAGTATTACCTGTGAGACTGGGTGCCTGTCTGGGTGTTCCTTGGAAGGTAGGACTTACTCTCAGTCCTTGGGAATCTGATTTTTTCTGGAATGAGATTGGAGGTGGGTCGTTTCCCATTGATTCGGCCGTGGCGTATGCTTTTATTCTAAATAGTTCTCCTTTTAGCTTGGGGAAATGTTACTCTGCTATCGTCTTCTTTCCTGATACCTGTTCTCTCCTCCTGTTCCGTGTTGTTAGGACTTCCGGCTGGTTCTTTCGTGTCTCTAGATGTTTTTCTTCTCTTTATCTATTTGGCTTTGTGATGCTTTCGTTTTACTTTTTACATTTGAAAAATTGAGGTATAACTTACATATAATGAAACACAGATCTCAAGTGTATACATGATGAGCTTTGACATATGCGTGGGAAGGTGTAACCTTTGTCTTCAGTTACAGTGTAGAATGTTTCTGTCACGCCCTCATCCCCCACCACTACCCCCCCATCCTTCACCTCCCCCCACCCCCGCCAGGTTTGCAGCTTCTGCATTGCCCCTCACCCAAGAGGCAAGCCCTTGCTCTGGTTCCAACCCCATGTGTGAGTTTTGCCTTCTCTGGAGTTCAGGAGATATTAGGAGTGGAGCTGGGCTTCCCTGGGGGCTCAGTGGTAAAGAATCTACTTGCCAATGCAGGAGACGCAGGTTCAATCCCTGGTCTGGGAAGATCCCTGGAGAAGGAAATGGCAACCCATTGCCGTATTCTTGTGGGGGAAATCTCATGGACAGAGGAGCCTGATGGGCTATAGTTCATAGGGTTGCAGAGTTGGGCATAACTTAGCAACTGAACAACAGCAACAAAGTTGAAGGGGAGTAGCTGGACCTAGAGCAGGGATGAACCTGCCAAGGGCTCTCTGAGGCTTGTACCAGCTTGTGTTTCCAACAGCTGTGTGCCCAGAGAGCTCAGCTGCTCTCGGATGCCCAGTGGTTGGAATGATCCATCTTTTTATTTTAGCCCTTCTGGTGGGTGTGAAGTGGTGTCTTGTGCTTTTAATTGACATTTTTCTGGTGACTCATGGTGCTTTACACATTTTCATGTACTTATTGGCCTTTTCTGCATCTTTTGTGACTTTTCTTTTTATGTCTTTATTGTTGAGGTGTGGGAGTTCTATCTATATTCTGGATGTAACTCCATGTCAAAAGCACCTATTGAGAATATGTTGGTGACTTACTTTCTAAAACAAAGTATTGCTTTCGATGAGCAGAACATGTTTCCATGTTATTGTCTTGGTGAAATGGTAACTTTTTTGTATTTACTGTTTCATTGGGTTACAGAATACCTTATTCTTAAAATACAGAGCTTTAATTTGCAAAAGCTCTTCCTTGATTGTTCCTATTTAAATAGAAGCTGCTCTTATTTATTTGTGTCAAGCTCTTGGATTTTTATGAGGACATGAACTAGATTTTTGGGGAAGTGGCTTTTGTGCCTGAATTGCTTGTTTTTCTGGAATCAGTCTTGCTGTATCTCTGCTTTGTTGGTGATTATTCTATTCAGTCCTGCTTGTACCTGGAGTGTCTGATGACGGTTTATTGAGGTGGGCCTGGTGGGTGGGAGAATGCCTAATGGGTACAGTGCTACTTGGGATAGAATTCCTTAACCAGCTAATCTTGTCATGACCCTAGGGCCCTTCTCTTCTTTTGGATTGGTTGGAGTCTGGCTTGATGTCCTCTGGGGTCTTTCAAAGGACCTGAGAGGTCTTGGGCTGTGTTTTTTTCAGCTCTGATTTTTGAAATGTATCCATTTCTGTCTTCCTGCTGCTGCTGCTAAGTCGCTTCAGTCATGTCCGACTCTGTGCGACCCCAGAGACAGCAGCCCACCAGGCTCCCGCATCCCTGGGATTCTCTAGGCAAGAACACTGGAGTGGGTTGCCATCTCCTTCCCCAATGCATGAAAGTAAAAAGTGAAAGTGAAGTTGCTCAGTCGTGTCCGACTCCCAGCGACCCCATGGACTGCAGCCCACCAGGCTCCTCTGTCCATGGGATTTTCCAGGCAAGAGTACTGGAGTGGGGCGCCATTGCCTTCTCCTAAAACTCCTCAAAAACTTGATGGTTTGTGTTCATTTGTATTTATGTTTCCTTCTGAGAGTTCTTCTGGTGGGAAGGTGAAGGGTGGGCTTTGTAGGCTGATTAGACTGTGATGGAGGTGACACTGGGGGCACATACTCAGGCTTGGGGAGAAGGCTGTGCTGGGGCCTCTAGGGGTAAGATTCACCCATGAGGTGAAGTTGAAAACAACAGAACTCTGGTGGAAATCCACTGGAGGGATTTAAGAAGGGAAGGGCCAGGATCTAGGCTGCAGAGGAGGGATGAAGACAGGTGGCCGGGTTGCTGGTGTATTGGGATCCGGGTAATGCTGGAGCAGATGGATCAAGGGCAGGGAAGGTGCTTGATGTGTGGGACTGTGCTGAGGAGTCCGTGTCTTCCTCCCAAGATGTGGCTGGGCATACTTATGGATGACACCCCAGGGGTGCCTCCCCGTACCGTGATGGTGGGCTATAGTTCCCTACTTAACCTTGCGGTCCCAGCTCAGTGCCCGAGCTGCAGGTATCCCCAGGCCCCAGCGAGTGTGTCTTCTGTGTCCTCTCGCGTTGATGCAGATGAGCCTGGGACTCTGCTACTCGTCTCTACCTCTTATGCCATTGTTTCCTTATTTTCTGGTTGTCATCTGCTGTGGTTGTGGACATGTCCTCAAACTTACGGGTAAATTAGAAGTAAACAGATGCTTCTTTCTCTTAATAATACTCAGTAAGTGGGTGTGGAGGGAGCAAGGTTTCAGAGGTTTTTTTTTCTTTTTTAAATTTTGATATAGTTGCTTTAAAATGTTGTATTAGTTTCTACTGTACGATGAGGTGAACTGACTATATGTATGCATATATCCCCTCTGTCTTGGCCCTCCCCCACCCATCCCACCCGTCTAGGTCACCACAGAAGGCTGAACTGAGGTCCCCACGAGCAATATGCATGTCAGTCTCAATCTCCCAATTCAACCCACTCTCACTTCCCCTCCACCCCCCATGTCCACAAAGATTCTCTACTTCTTTATCTCTATTCCTGCCCTGCAGATAGGTTCATCTGTCCTGTTTTGCTAGATTTCACATATATGTATTAATATACAGTATTTGTTTTTCTCTTTCTGACGTACATCACTCTGTATGACGGATTCTAGGTCCATCCACGTCTCTACAAATGACTCAGTTTTGTTTCTTTTTAAGGCTGAGTAGTATTCCATTGTATATATATACCGCATCGTCTTCTCTTTTTTCCTTGGCCACACCACAGGGAGTGTGGGATTTTAGTTCCCTGAGCAGGGATTGAACCCATGCCCGTTACAGTGGAATCATGGAATCCTACCACTGGACTGCTAGGGAATTCCCCTGTCCCACATGTTCTGTATCCATTCGTCTGTGATGGATGCTTAAGTTGCTTCCATGTCCTAGCTATTGTAAATAGTGCTGCAGTGAACATTGGGGTGCCATGTGTCTTTTTAAACTGTGGTTTTCTTGGGGTATATGCCCAGTAGTGGGATTGCTGAGTCATTTGGTAGTTCTATTTTCAGTTTTTTAAAGGAACCTCCATACTGCTCTCCATAGTGGTTGTATCAATTTACATTTCCAGTGCAAGAGGTTTCCCTTTTCTCCATACCCTCTCAAGCATTTATTGTTTGTAGATTTTTGATGAAGGCCATTCTGACAAGTATGGGGGGATACCGCATTGTGGTTTTGACCTGCACTTCTCTAAAACTTAGTGATGTTGACCATCTTTTCATATGCCTCTTGGCCATCTGTATGTTTTCTTTGGAGGAATATCTATTTAGGTCTTCCACCAGTTTTATGATTGGCCTGTTTATGTTGAGCTGTGTGAGCTATTTGTATATTTTAGAGATTAATCACTTTTCAGTTGCTTCATTTACAAATATTTTCTCCCATTCTGGGGGTTGTCTTTTTGTCCTGATTATGGTTTCCTTTGCTTTGCAAAAGCTTTTAAGTTTAATTAGGTCCTATTGTCTATTTTTGTTTTTATTTTCATTAGTAAAGGAAGTGAGTCAAAAAGGGTGTTGCTGTGATTTATGTCAATGAGTGTTCTTCCTGTCTTTTCCTCTAAGAGTTTTATAGTATCCAGTCTTAAGTTTAGGTCTTTATCTATGTTGAGTTTATTTTTGGGTATAGTGTTAGGGAGTGTTCTAATTTCATCCATTTACATGTAGCTGTCCAGTTTTCCCAGCACCACTTATTGAAGAGACTGTCTTTTCTCCATTGTATATTCTTGCCTCTTTCGTCATACATTAGGTGACCATGGGTGTGTGGGTTTATCTCTGGGCTTTCTGTTCTGTTTCACTGATCTGCGTTTCTGTTTTTGTGTCAGTACCATACTGTCTTGATGACTGGAGCTGTGTTGTATAGTTTGAAGTCAGGGAGCCTGATTTCTTCTGCTCTGTTTCTCTTAAGATTGCTTCAGCTCTTTGGGTCTTTTGTATTCCCATATAAATTATAAAATTTTTTGTTCTAATTCTGTGAAGAATGCCATTGGTAATTTGATAGGGATTGCATTGAATCTATAGATTGCTTTGGGTGGTATAGTCATTTTCACAATATTGATTCTTCTAATCCAGGAGTGTGGTATCTCTCCATTTGTTTGTGTCATCTTTGATTTCTTTCACCAGTGTCATATACTGATGTGTACTAGTTTCTAAGTACAGGTCTTTTACCTCCTTAGGTAGGTTTACTCTTAGATATTTTATTTTTGTTGCAGTGGTAAATGGGAGTTTCCCTGATATTTCTTTCTCAACTTTTGTTGTCATAGTATAGTAATGCAAGAGGTTTCTGTGCATTAATTTTGTATCCTGCAACTTTACCAAATGTATTGATTAGCTAAAGTAGCTTTCTACTGACATCTTTAGGATTTTCTATGTATAGTATTGTGTCATTTACATACAGTGTCAGTGTTACGTCTTCTCTTCCTGTTTGCATTCCTTTTATTTCTTTTTCTTCATAACTAGGACTTCCAAAACTATGTTGCATAATAGTGGTGAGCGTGGACATTCTTACTAAGTCTGTTTCTGACGTTAGAGGAAATGCTTTTAGTTTTTCATCACTGAGCATATTTGCCGTTGGTTTGTCATATATGGCCTTGATTATGTTGAGGTAGGTTCCTGCTGTGCCCATTTTCTGGAGAGATTTTATCATGAATGGATATTGAATTTTGTTAAAAGCTTTTTCTGTCTCTATTGAAATGATCATATGGTTTTTATTCTTTAATTTGTTGATATGGGTTATTGCGCTGATTGGTTTATGTGTATTGAAGAACCCTGGGATAAATCCCACTTGATTATAGTGTATGATACTTTTTGTATGTTCTTGGATGCTGTTTGCTAGTATTTTGTTGAAAATTTTTGCCTTTATGTTCATTACTGATATTTGTCTGTAATTTTCTTATTTTGTGCTTTTTTTTGGTCTGGTTTTGGTATCAGGGTGATCGTGGCCTTGTAGGATGAGCTTGGGAGTGTTCCTTCCTGTGCAGTTTTTTGAAAGAGTTTGAGAAGGGTGGGTGTTAGATCTTCTCTAAATGTTTGATAGAATTTGCTTGTGAAGCCATCTGGTCCTGGATTTTGTTTGTCAGAAGATTTTTAATTGGAGTTTCAATTTCATTACTTGTAATTGATCTGTTTAAAACAATTTTCTATTTCTTCTTGATTCAGTCTTGGGAGATTGTACCTTTCTAAGAATTTGCCCATTTCTTCCAGGTTGTCTGTTTTATTGGCCTATAGTTGCTTGGATAGTCTCTTATAGAGAAGGAAATCAGAGAAGGCAATGGCACCCCACTCCAGCACTCTTGCCTGGAAAATCCTATGGACGGAGGAGCCTGGTAGGCTGCAGTCCATGGGGTCACAAAGAGTTGGACATGACTGAGCGACTTCACTTTCACTTTTCACTTTCATGCATTGGAGAAGGAAATGGCAACCCACTCCAGGGTTCTTGCCTGGAGAATCCCAGGGACGGGGGAACCTGGTGGGCTGCTGTCGATGAGGTCGCACAGAGTCGGACAGGACTGAAGTGACTTAGCAGCAGCAGAGAAGGAAATGGCAATCCATTCCAGTGTTCTTGCTGGGAGAATCCCATGGACAGAGGAGCCTGGCAGGCTACACAGTCCATGGGGTCACAAGAGTTGGATACGACTTAGCAACTAAACCACCACCACAGTCTCTTATGATCCTTTGTATTTCTGTGGTATTAATTGTAATTTCTCCTTTTTCATTTCTAATTTTATTGACTTGAATCCTCTCCCTTTTTTTTTCTTGATGAATCTGGCTAACAATTTATCAGTTTTGTTTCTTTTCAGAGAACCAGCTTTTAGTGTCATTGATTTTTGCTATTATTTCATTCCTTTCCATTTCATTTATTTTTCTTTGATTTTTGTGATTTCTTTCCTTCTACCGACTTTGGGTTTTGCTTGTTCTTTTTTCTGTAGTTGCTTTAGGTATAAGGTTGTTTATCTGATATTTTTCTTGTTTCTTGAGATAGGATTGAATTACTATAGACTTTCCTCTTAAAACTGCTTTTGCTGTATCCCATAGGTTTTGGGTTGTCATGTTTTTGTTGTCATTTATTTCTAGGTATTTTTACAATTTTCCCTTCGATTTCTTCAGTGATGTCTTAGCTACTTAGTAGCGTATTATTTAGCCTCCATGTGTTTGTGCTTTTTACAGTTATTTTTCTATAATTGATTTCTAATCTCATAGCATTGTGGTTGGAAAAGGTGCTTAATATGGTTTTAATTTTCTTAAATTTACTGAGACTTGGTTTATGACCTAAGATGTGATCTATCCTGAAGAATTTCCTGTGTGCGTTTGAGAAGAATGTGTATTCTGTTGCTTTTGGATGGAATATCCTCTGAGTATCAGTTAAGTCTATCTGGTCTGTTGTGCCATTTAAAGTTTGTATTTCCTAATTTATTTTCTGTCTAGATGATCTGTCCATTGGTATAAGTGGGATGTTAAGTCCTCCCACTGTAATTGTAATCCTGTTGATTTCTCCTTTGATTGCTGTTAACATTTGCCGTATGTTTTGACATGCACCTATGTTGGGTGCATAAGTATTTACAGTTGTTAGATCTTCTTCTTGGATTGATCCCTTGATCATTATGTAGTGTTCTTCCTTGTCTGTTGTAATAGTCCTTATTTTATTTTAACGTCTAGTTTATCTGATTGCTTCTGCAGCTTTCTTTTGATACCCATTTGCTATAGAATACCTTCTTCCATTCCCTCACTTTCAGTCTGTACGAGTCTCTAGATCTGAAGTGGGTCGCTTGTAGACAGCATGTATACAGGTCTTGTTTTTGTATACATTTAGCCAGTCTTTTGGTTGGAGCATTTAATCCATTTACATTTAAGAGAATTATTGATATGTATATTCCTATTGCCATTTTCTAATTGTTTTGGGTTTGTTTTTATAGGTCTTTCTCTTCCCTTGTGTTTCCTAGAGAAATTCCTTTAGCATTTGCTGTAAAGCTGGTTTGGAAGTGCTGAATTCTCTTAGCTTTTGCTTTTCTGTAATGCTTTTGATTTTTCCATCAAATCTGAACCAGATCCTTGCTGGCTAGAATAATCTTATTTGTAGGTTTTTCTCTTTCATCATTTTAAATGTATCTTGCCACTCCCTTCTGGCCTACACAGTTTCTGCTGCAAAATCAGCTGATAATCTTTTGGGGATTCCCTTGTGTGTTATTTTTTGCTGTTCCTTGCTGCTTTTAATATTTTCTTTGAATTCAATTTTTGTTAGTTTGATTAATATGTGTCTCAGTGTGATTATCATTGGGTTTGTCTCCTTGAGTAGGGAAGTCTCTGTGCTTCCTGGACTTGGGTGGCTATTTCCTTTCTCATGTTGATGTTTTCAACCAATCTTTTCAAGTATTTTCTCAGACCCTTTCTCTTTTCTTCTTCTGAGACCTCTATAATTCGAATGTTGTTGTGTTCAGTGATGTCCCAGAGGTCTGTGAGACTGTCCTCATTTCTTCTCATTCTTTTTCTTTATTCTGCTCCTCAGTAATTATTTCCAGCATTTGATCTTCCAGCTTACTTATTCATTCTTCTGTCTCAGATAATTTGCATTGATTCCTTCCAGTGTATTTTTCATTTCCCTTGTTGTGTTGCTCATCACTGTGTATTCTTTAGTTCTTCTGGGTCCTTGTTAAATATTTCTTGTATTTTCTTGATCCACACCTCCATTCTATTTCCAAGATTTTGGATCATCTTTATTACTGTTCCTCTGAATTCTTTTTCAGGTTGGTTGCCTGTTTCCTCTTCATTTATTTGGTAAGGTTTTTACCTTGCTCCTACATCTGTAACGTATTTTTTTTTGTTATCCCATTGTTTTTGATGGGCAGGGCTGTGTTCCTGTCTTGCTGGTTGTTTGACCTGATTAGTTCAGCACTGGAGTTTGCAGACAGTTGAGTGGAGCTGTGTGTTGGTGCTGAGATGAGGACTTCTGGGAGACCTCACACTGACTAATTTCCCTGTGACCTGCAGTTCTCTGTTAATTCAGCAGTTTGGAGTTGGCACTACCACCACAGGAGCTCAGGCCCAACCCCTGGCCTGGGAACTAAGGCCCAGTAAGCCTTAAAGTGCAGAAAAAAGAAAAAAAAAAAAGCAAGCAACAAGCAGAAAAGAACAGAACAATACCAAACAATAAAGTAAGGTAATTAGGAAAGTAAAAACTATATTTAGCGAAATAACTCTAAAAATTAAACAGGACAAAATAAAACAGAATGATAACAGCAAAAAAAAAAAAAGAAAAAAGAAAGGCAAAAGAAAGACAATAAAGCAGTTTAAAAACTAATTAGAAAAAGAATAAAAATAAAAGATAAAGACATAAAAATAAGACTTCCCTGGTGGTCCAGTGGCTAAGACTCTGTGCTCTATTGCAGGGAGCCTGAGTTTGATCCCTGTTTAGGGAACTAGATCCCATATGTCACTTGCTAAAAATTCCACTTGCTGCAAGGAAGGTCAAAGATCTCGCTTTCACGTGACACAGCTAAGACCCAGCACAGCCAAATAAATAAATAAAAATAAGTAATTATTGAGAAAAAAAAAATAAAATACTCTCCATGCCTCCTCTTCCAGTCTTCTTCCTTCTACTGTGAGCTATAGCCTCCCCCTGCCTCCCCAGGGGACCCTCCAAGACCTCCAGATAGGTCTCTGGACCCGCTTTGGTGTTCCGCTCACTAGCATCTGCTCCTGAAGCTGGCTTGGAGCACACATGCCATGTAGGCCAGCTGGGGCATAGGCCTCCACTGGCGTGCCCATAGGGGCTGGCGCAGCCAGGGAAGAGGCCTTGGAGGCGGGTGGCGTCCGGCTTGCCTGTACCTACATGGCCAAAGGAAGCTCTGTCAGGGGCGGGACTTGGGCTGCCAGTACTGTGTGGCTGGAAGAGGCCTTCGTGGGTGTGAGGGCTCAGGATTGGGATCCACACAGCTGGAAGAGGCGTTGGGGCTGGACTCAGGCCTAAGATGCAAGCGTCTGGAAGAGGCTTGGGGTGGTAGGGGGGCCGGGTGGTCTTAGGCCTGAGATCTGTGCAGCTGGAGGGGTCCCAGCGGGTGGTGGGGCTTTCAGGCCCAGGACCCCCACAGACTCACCAGGGCTGAGTGGGCAGAGGAGACGCTGGCTGTGTTCCCCTCTATTCCCAGCCTCCCACAGGTTCCTCCCTTGGTGGTGAGTGGGCTCCTCTGAGTGCGGAAACCTTCCCTCTCCTCCAGACACCCTCAGTGGTGCCTGTCTGGTCCCACCGCCACTCTTCTTCTCTCCCTCCCTCCCACATCCTATCTGGTTGCTCAGGAATTCCTCCCACCCCTCAGGTGTCCAGGGTCCCACACCAGGGCCTCGTCAGTGCCCTAGCTGTGAGCAGATGCAAACTCTACGTCTTCCTACTCTGTCATCTTGATGCTGCCCCTCAGAGGTGTTTTTGGGGAAAAAACACATGAGTATTACAGTGTGGGGTTTGGCGGTATCTCTGATTCCCAGAGACCTTTTTGCTGAGCTTCTTGAGCAGAGAGAAGCTAATTTGAAATTGATGAGATATCAGGGTCTGATGGTCCAGATGTTGGAGAACCGTGAACAGTTGTGCTGGCTTCATGAATCAGAGGCCTGTCCTGCTCTCTGTGGGTAAAGAGGGGAAGGACTTGAAACTGGGTCAGATTTCCCTCAACTCCAGATATCTAGTCCTTTCCTCCTGCCGTGTTGTGTGTTAAGAGCCGAGAGAGCTGCCTGGCAGAGTCCTGGCCCCGGCTCCCTGCAAGGCCTCTGCCTGAGGCTGTGCCAAGTGTCCCTCTCAGTCCGTGTGTGTTTCTCTCTAGGACCGGAAGCTCACCAAACTGGAGAGGCAGCGGTTCAAGGAGGAGGCCGAGATGCTGAAGGGCCTGCAGCATCCCAACATTGTGCGCTTCTATGACTTCTGGGAGTCCAGTGCCAGGGGGAAGCGGTGCATCGTGCTGGTGACCGAACTGATGACCTCGGGGACACTGAAGACGTGAGCATGCTACCCACCCAGCCAGCTGGGGCCTTGGGGTGGGCTTGGCCTGGGGCTCAAGAGTTGCAATGACTGAGGCCCTGGGCCTGCGTCTGCTCGGGGTGGTCCTAGCTGGTGTGGCCAGCAGCCCTTTCTCAGAAGTGCCCCTGTTTGGGAAATAAATACACAGCCCTCAGCAACTGGGAGCCCCTTCCCCACACGAGCTGTGGGTGAGCCTCACCCCCACCTGCAGGTATCTGAAGCGGTTCAAGGTGATGAAGCCCAAGGTTCTACGTAGCTGGTGCCGGCAGATCCTGAAGGGCCTGCTGTTCCTGCACACCAGGACGCCCCCCATCATCCACCGGGACCTCAAGTGTGACAACATCTTTATCACTGGGCCCACAGGGTCTGTGAAGATCGGCGACTTGGGCCTGGCCACCCTCAAGAGAGCATCCTTTGCTAAAAGCGTGATAGGTGAGCCCGTCTTGTCTCTTCATGCCCCTGTGCTTCAGGGCACCTCCCCACCCGCCTGGGATCACCATCCTGCAAGTGCTGGCTCTGCTGCTTGCGCCCCCTATGCCTGGCTGCAGCCCTGGATGCCCTGTGTGTGTCCCTTGGGTGCTGAGGCTGACTGGCACCCAAGGGCCTGTGGTCACTAAGGGTATTTGGGTGTGGGAAAGAGATCTGGAGGACAGAAGAACGTGGGGACTTTGTGGTCATTGAGGCTGGAGCTGCCTTCAGTGGACTGAGGGTGGGGAGGGTACCCCAGACCCCAAGACCCACAGAGGGAACCTTTGGGGTAGTTTGGGGTATGGAGTGAGCATGAGGGGTGTGGGGGCTGAGGGATTTCATGTGGATGGCAGTTTGCTGGCTATTAGCCTCTGCATTTCTTATCCTCCTCAGAGAAGCTCCTCTGTGGCTGTGGCTATCGTGAGGACATGGTCTGCAGTTCATGCCAGCCCCATGTGGGGTTGAGCTTTGGTCCTGCATGCAGCAAGCACTGTGTGTCCACCAGAGCTGTGGGGAGCCCTTCCTAGGTTTTGCAAAGAATGTGCCTGAAGGGGCTGTGGGGCAGCCATTCATAGGGTTCAGGATGTTGGAAAGTGCCAGTGAGCTGCAGGGTCAGGTGGCTGTAGGGTATGGCTCTGGAAGTTTGGATCAGGTAAGATTGGGAGAGGCTTTCCTCCATGCCATGATGCGACGGCTTCTTCCCACATAAGCAAAATGAGAGAGTGATTAGGGCTTGGCAAGTTCATGGTTTTGTTGTATGGTTGGAGACAGAATTGACTTGTTTGTGGAACATGGAACTGCTGGGAATCTGAAAACTTCTCTGGCAGCCTAGTGGTTTTGGAATGTGACAACATCTGGGACAAGGTAGCCACCAAGTGTCCTGCGGATGTGAGGCCTGTGGCCTCTGGCTGAATAGGGGAGCTGAGTGGTGATGCAAGGGTTGACTCGGGCCTCAGTTCCCTGTCTGTGAAATGGGTGGAGCAGGTGAGGGCCTGGCTGTGGGACCCAGGGATTTGGGGGAAACACCACCAAGCCTCCGAGCTGCTAGAGGTGTCCAGGCAGGTTTGCAGGTTTGGCCTTGGAAGTCAGGGCTTCTTTGACAGCTTTTTCCTCTTGGAAATGGACTTCCAGTTGCTGAGTGATGCGGTGGGGTGAGATGAAGCCTGCATGTTTCTGGAGGCACAGTGAGCCCCACTCAGTGTCTAGCTCCACAGGGCTCCCTGATCACCCCACCTTTTGCTCAGCTGGAGCCCTCGAAGTTCCATGCTCATTGTAAATGGGGGCTGGTCAGCACATCTAAACAGGTGGGCAGCAAGACCCTGTCCCCAGCAAGGGGCCTCAGCTGAGTGGGGGTCTGTGGTCAGGTGAGGGATCCCCTAGGCCTATGAATGAGGCTTTTCTCTCCATGCTGTGTCCAGGGTACCTATGGGGGCCTTTGATACTGTGGACCCATTCTAGGTGCAGCCGTCAGAGAGGTGTTGTGCAAATAAGACATGACTTGAGATATCTGGCGGTGGCAGCCTCCTAGAGGCTCCCCATGACCCTTGTGGGGTTTGTCCCTGAGGGCTGCTTGGATCTGACGCTGTCATGGTGTGCTCTCACTGCGTTTGTGCTGGCTGGGCCCTGAGTGGGTGGAGGTGAAGTTGTCACAGTCCTTCCTGCAGGTGTTCACAGCCATGGAGGCTGGGACTTGGGGGATGCAGAGCTGTGGGGCATAGGAGGTGCACCCAGAGGTCCCTGGACACATGTGTGTATGGGTGCCAGCATACATACATTCTTCTTAACATTTAGATTTAAACAGCTGTGTTGTAAGGAAAAAGAAAAAAGTTTGGTGTCCATGGCCCTCGCACAAGTACAAAATTGGCATCACCACCATCCCACCTTGCAGCTGGGCCCCACACACACCCATTGTCCACTCTGCTCCCACAAAGTCAGAACATCTTGGGTCCTTGGGGTATTTCTTGCAAAGCAGCATTTCTGGTTCCCAAGGGTCTCAGAAGAGACTAAGCTGAGTGATCAGGAGTCCTGGGCAGGTAAGTCGGGTCCTCTCTAAGCCGGCTTTGCTCCCAGCTGCTTGCCAGCAGCCCTGAGGCTCCTCTCTCTTATCCTTGTAGATGGACATGGCCAAATGCCAAAATTTTCAGTATTATCGTATGGTCCAAAAACCCAAAAGGATGAAAAATGGCCAGTGCAAGGTCCCTTGAACTCCAGTTCTCTCTCTATTCATCATTATTTCTGATGCAATCTTTGAGACTTCTTCATGCATGTTTGTAACTCAACATAGATTCTTGTGTTTTCCATTTTTTACCCAAACTGTTAACTTTTTTTTTTTTGGTAAATATATAATACATCTTAAGTTGAAATTATGGGTAAAGGAGAAAAAATTAAAATCACCCTTAATCTCCCTGCATGCCAGGTACCCCAAAACCTCATGCTTTTTAACACACTAGTTTGTACTGTTTTACATCTGCTTTTTGAAAAAAAAACTGGAACGTTTTGAGAATCTTCCAAGGTCAACAAAGATGGAGAAGTTGAAATTAAAAGCAGTCTTATTGAAATTGATGGCCCCATTTCTTTGCATTCAGCTTGACAGATGCTCAGTTGGACCTTTAAAAAAAAAAAAGAGTTTGTGATTTTTAAAGCAAATATTTGTTACAGAAAAATTAAAAACACCGGACTAAAGGAAAAAGCCGTAACGCCACCTTCTAGATGAGTCATTTTTGTCTGTGCTTATGGTCTTATATGGGATGGCCAGCATGCATGTACAATCATATATTTTGCTTATTTTACTCAGCCTATGTGAGTCTATCATGTCCTTACAAATTCAGAGTGAGCTTTGTTTTAAAATCTCTTGTGCTTAGAATGGACGGGCAGTTCTCACCATAACACGTTGCTGGTACCTGCCAGATGATTGGCGCGTGCCCAGCTGTCCCCAGGCAGCCATCTTTAGTGAAGAGGATCACTGTGCTGCCTGATGCTCTGCCTGTCTAGGGACATGGGGGCCTTTCTGGGCTTTTACAACCTACGTAGCTCTGTGGTGACCCCAAGTTTTTGTCTGCTCTGGGTTATCCGGGCCTGTAGCCAGGAGGGATGTGCTCAGACTTCTGCCTCCTCCAAGAGAGGCACCTCCATCATTTCTGGCACAGACCCTGTCTCCTGGGAAGCAATGGTCTCCCACCTCTGTGATCAGGGGATGGAGCTATAAACTGATCCACCCTAGAATTGGGAGGGTATGCAGGGGGTGGTGGCGCGGATTTGGGGAAACTTCTATCAGTAAAGCAGAATCCTGTTTGAATCCTGGATTCTAGAACCAGTGGCGAGGAGCCTGGGGGCAGGCCCATCCTGGCTTGTGGATGGGGAAGGAGGTGTGGGACTCTGATGAGAGGCCCAGGGGGCTCCGAGGCCCAGTGACCACTGACCCTACGTCTTCTGCTCCTGGGTGCAGGTACCCCCGAGTTCATGGCACCAGAGATGTACGAGGAGCACTACGATGAGTCCGTGGACGTGTATGCCTTCGGGATGTGCATGCTGGAGATGGCCACCTCGGAGTACCCCTACTCAGAGTGCCAGAATGCCGCCCAGATCTACAGGAAGGTCACCTGTGTGAGTCCACCGGCCACTGTGATGGGCTGGCCGTGTGTCCCACGTTGAGCTCTGTGTGCTGTGTAAAATCCTCACAGGAGCCATGTGAGGAAGGGAAGGAAGCCATTTTACAGATGGAGAATTAGAGGACTAGTAGGGGGTCTCCTAGCTTCTGTGGAGTAGCAGCGGTTGTAACGTGGGCTGTGGGTGGACCCTGGAGCCTTCACCGGGGCCTCAGGCAGCGCTGCGGGGCTGGAGCACCAAAGGGGCCTCTGCAGGAGGCCCAGGCTACCTGTCCATAGAGACCCTCCTCTGTGCCACCTGGAGGCTGCTGGCCCTCCCGCCTTCTAGCACGTCCCTAGACTTTGATCAGGTGGTTGCAGCTCTGAAAACGGCATCCTGTCCTCCCGCTGTGGCTGTCCTGCTGGGTGGGGAGTGCAGCAGGAGCATCCAGCCCAGGGCAGCTGGGGCTGTGCCTTTTCTGGGCCCTGGTACCTCACTGTCCATCTGTACCTGCAGGTACCAGGCCCCACCGCCCGAGTGCTGGCTGCCTCTCCCCAACCCCAGCCCCCACCTCCCTGTAGCCTCCTCACTTCTGCAGAAGCGTGAGGCGCCACGGCTCTTGGAACCCCAGAGCACCTGCCCTCATCCCGTCCTCTACTTTGAGCCCTCCCCGTAGGTCACAGCTTGTTTCTGTCCTTTGAGTCTTCCTTTTCAGTTATCTATCAGTCATTTTTTTCACTCTAAGCGCCTCCTGTGTGCTGCTGAGGGTGCAAGGTATGAAGAGAGTCCTTGGTTAGTGGCGCTAGTGGGTGTGAGTCAGATACCCATGGAGGTGCGCAGCTCCCCAGAGGTGCTTACCAGAGAGGTGACCCATCGGCCATGGGCAGGTCCTCCAGGGGGACAGGGACTCAAGGGAGCTTAGGGCTTCATTGCCAGGCCTTGGAGGAGCGCTGGGGCCCAGGGTGCAGGTGGAGCTGCTGCTGACCTTGGTCCTGGTTGCGTGTGTGGATGGGGTGGTGGTCCCTCTGCTGGGCTTGGGGAGACAGGGACTGAGTCTCCTGGGCACATTCTCCTTAGCCACCTGGGTTCTTTCAGTAGCACCTCTGCCCCCCATTTAGGCCCTGGGAAACAGGACACTCGTCAGGGTCCCAAGGCTCCTATGTGGACCCGTGTTGGTCTGAGTAAAGCAAGGCCCTACCTACCCTGCCTCCTTGAGGAAATCTGATGAAAGGTGCATTCCCTGATCCTTAGTGTTTCCTCTGTTTGCCATGACACCCTCGTGCTCTGGGTCCCCTGGGCCCTCATGCCACACCCACACACAGGTCCAGCCGCCAGCATCTGCTCCAGTCCTTGGAGGGTCTTGGTACCCTTTGTTCTCAGCTGCCCCGACTGTGCTTCTAAGCCCAGAGATGTGAACCCCTTCAAAACAACACCTTGTTCTGGCACATTCTGCCACAGGCTTCCAGAGATTTAAATGCTGCTTCTGTGCACCTTACCTATATTTATAGTTTCTCAGACCACTGGTTCCCACCCCTGGTAGGATTGTGGCCTTTCTTTCTGGCATAATTAAATTTCTTTTTCTGTTGGCTTCAGTGGAGTACCACGGGGGTCTCATGTTCAAGGAGGACCCCTCGCCCACTTTTAAAGCCAAGGGCTGTGTCTGTTACTGCACAAACTCCCCTGCATGTCAGACACAGCATGACCCATTGGTTATGGCCAGGTGTCCTAGGCAGGAGTTTGCTGGGCGCTTTGGGGCCTCACCTGCACTCCCAGGGTACACTTCTTCTCTCCCCCATCCCTCTCTGTGGGAAAATGTATGCTTAAAAAAAAAAAAAAAGCCAGGACGAGACCTTTGAAGACAGTTTTCTTGAAGAAGGAAGAACATGATGGTTGAGCCCTCACTATGTTCCAAATCTTCAAAAGCCAGGATCCCCTCCACCCAAACCCCTCCCTGGGCAGATTGCGAATAAGCCCTGCCATCCAGCCCCTGCTTCTCTTGGAATCCCATCTGCTTGTGGGATCGGAACCCTGCTCCCCCCATGCCTCTGGCTGCACACCCCTGGTACCCGCTGGCTTTCTGGTCCGCTTTAGTACTCGGCCACCTCCTGCTCCTGCTGCCTGAAAGTCATCTGATCTGGCCGCCGGCTCTGGACCTTCATGGTGCAGACACTTGTTTGCAACCCTCTCCAGCCACTAGGTCTTGGAAGTCAGCCCTGCCTGTGACCGCAGTGTGGCCAGAGTCTCTGTTGGCCCTTGGCCAGCAACAGAGACCACAGAGTGACTTCTGCATCCTCCGGGGAGGTATGGCAAGAAAGGCCAGCTCTTTAGGGTTCCTTGTCCAACCTCTGAGACCCTCTGGGCAGCTGGCATGGGAGGTCCTGCCTGGCTGGTGTGTGGCCTTGGGTAGGTGTGCCTTCCCTCACACCCACCTTCTCTGTGCAGCAAGAGTGCAAATGCTCCCTTGTGTGGAGCTGGATTGGGCAGAGCGAGCATCCTGCGTGTCTGTTCCGAGTCTCCCCTGAGTCTTTCTCATCCTCAGACCTCACTACTCCCAGTAACCCTTCAGTGGGGCCTTAGAATGAAATGATGCCCCTGCCCTCCAACCCCAAGCAAGCCTCTTGCACTTCCCATATTCTCTTCTACGGGGGTGAGTGTGAGGTGAGCAAGAAACAGACCCCAATTCGACGTCAGGTGACTCTGCTCATATCATCTTCAGGGCATCAAGCCAGCCAGCTTTGAGAAAGTGCACGATCCTGAAATCAAGGAGATTATTGGGGAGTGTATCTGCAAAAACAAGGAAGAAAGGTGAGTTCCCAGGCAGCGCTGGATCTGGGCTATTGCTCTGCCTGAAATCACATCCCAAGAGAAGGCGAGAGTTGGGAGACAGGCCACTTCAGGCCACAGATGTACTGGGTCCCAGCAAGCCCACTGGGCAGTTGGAGGGCAGCCCCTGGCTGACCTCTGCTGCCTGGAATACGCTCCCTGGCTCTGGGTACTATCCTAGAGTCCCCATCCCCTTTACTGGCTGCTTCTCGCCCACCCAGCCTGGAGTGTGGGGGCTACTGGGGCCTCATTCTGCCCTTGTTGCTTTTTTTCTGTGTTGTCCCTCTCAAGCCTATCCATCCCCCCAATCTGGAGGACACCCCCATACCAGGGTTCCCACCGAGCCTCATTCTGCCCGCTCTCTCACCTCCAGGCTGCGTCTTTCATGTGCCTGTTGTCTGACCCATTTCAAAGTCCCACATTCAAGTCAGAGCCCTCCAGGTGCCCCCAGACCAGCTCCCTCCTCAGATCAAGGCTGTTCCTTCCTCAACTGGTCAGCCGGGAAGCTGGGTGTGTGTCCGAGCCTTCCTCCTTCCTTCCTTCTTTCCTCCCCCGTCTCTCTTTCCTCTTTCCCTCCCTCTCCCTCCTCTCTGCTCCTTCCTCCCTCTGTCTCTGCTTTCTTTTCTCCCTCCTTACTCTCTCTCTTCCCCACTCCTCCTTACCTTCCTTCCTTCCCTCCCGTCAACCCTCTATGCCTCCTCTTTCCTCCCATCTCCCTCCCCCGCTTCCTCCTCCCCTACCCCCTTATCCTGCCCATTCCCCACCTTCCCCATTCCTCCGTGTCTCCCCTTAATACCTCTTCCTCATGGCAACCCACTCAGTATTCTTGCCTGGAGAATCCTGAGGACAGAGGAGCCTGGTGGGCTGCTGTCGATAGGGTCGCACAGAGTCGGACACGACTGACGCGACTTAGCATGCATGCATGCATTGGGGAAGGAAATGGCAACCCACCTTGCCTGGAGAATCCCAGGGACATGGAGCCTGGTGGGCTGCCATCTATGGTTTGCACAGAGTCGGACATGACTGAAGCGATTTAGCAGCAGCAGCAGCAGCACCCCCTCATATTCCCTCTCTGCCCTTGCACAGCCAGCTCATGCCTTTTCCCCCATGTTACTGTGCCCAACACTGGGCAGCACTGTGATTCTGTCCTTTCTGTCATCTTTCATGTAGGGGCCTGTCCTAATCTCTCAGGCCTGACCTGATCTCCTGAGTCTTCTCTTTTGCCCCCTGCACGTTATGTTTTGTTTCTTAGAGAAAATACTAAAAACCTGTGCACTATAGCTCACATCAGAAAAGTACAGAAGCCACCTCCCAGACCAGGACAGAGCCCCCAGGGCCTGTGCCCTCTGCACCCCTAGGGGCCCTAACTTCTGGGCTTCCCCACGGTCTCCACAGGCATTTGTCAGCCTGTGTGAGAGTTGCTCACCCTACTCTCCCCTTTTCATGCATGCAGCTATCCAGTTGGCATGGTTCCACCGCCTGTGGGATGTGTTGCCCTTAGTAGAATCGGTGATGGGCCACTGGAACTCAAAGCCCACAGTGACCACAGACAGGAAGCTGGGAGGAAGCCAGGCCCTGGACAGCACTGGGATCTGTTTGTGCCAGAGATCAGAAACTAGGCAAGCATTTAGGGATGTGGATTTGGGCGGCAGAGTGGTTAGCAGGGCAACACGCCACCCCCCGCCCCCAATTCCCATCCTTGGGAAGCTCCAAAATTATCCCTGCTTCTTGGAGGCCAGGGTCCCTCGGGTGGTGAACTGGGGAGGTTGGGACTTGCCTTGTCCTGGTCCAGTTCAGTTTTACCTGGATTCACGGTATCCTATGACAGCTGAGAGCTCCCCAGCATCTCAGCAGGCTTTGTCTGGACAGTGCAGAGCCTGATTTACAAATTCTTTTTGGAATTACCCACATTTCTTAATAGTGGAGATTTTTTTTTATAATGACAGGAAAAAAAAGGTCTTATATAGTATGTAGTTAGATGTGTTCAAGTAGCAGATTTTTCATCTTCCCCTGAGAGTTAGGGAATGCAGAGGTATGCTGCCCTCGGGGGCAGAAATGCCCAGTGAGTAGGTCAGAGGACTTTCCAGGGGGAGCTGGGCAGGTACAGGACCCTCTCAGCTAGTGTGCCCGTGCCCTGCCTGACAGCTGCCTCCTTCCCAGGTATGAGATCAAGGACCTGCTCAGCCACGCCTTCTTCGCGGAGGACACAGGTGTGAGGGTGGAGCTGGCCGAGGAGGACCATGGCAGGAAGTCCACCATTGCCCTGCGGCTCTGGGTTGAGGACCCTAAGAAACTGAAGGGCAAGCCCAAGGACAACGGGGCCATAGAGTTCACCTTCGACCTGGAGAGGGAGACGCCAGATGACGTGGCACAGGAAATGGTAATGTGTGCTTGTTCCTCGGCAAATCTGGGTGCGTGCCTGGCAAGTGTGTGGTTTCCAAACATTAGAATGAAGTCAGAAAAGGAGCATGGTCCCTCAGTGGGTATGCAGTTTGGGGAACAAGGACCCCCAGTTGTTGAGTGCAGCTGTGAAGGACAACATAGGTCACAATCACAATGCTGCACAGTAGGATATCACCTTGGAAATGGTGCAGTGAAAGGATTTTGTGGACCAGTGCAGAGATGCCCCTGGGGACTTTCGCATATTAGGGAGAGCCCTGTTTTAACCAGATTCTTGCTAACTTTGTGCAGATGTAGGCCTTTGAGTTTTGATCTTTATTTCACTTTGTTTCTGAGGGGCATTGTGGTCTGAAGAGCCTGGCGAGTGTAGGAGTATAGAGACGCGTCATATCACAGGGGGAAAGAAGAGGAATAAACTAGACACTGATTTTTACTAGACAGTCTGAGCAAAAGTGAAAATCTACATGTTTATTGCAATAGAGTGAGTACTTGGCTGCACCTGTCATCACCACAGAAGTGCGTGTCCTTTTTTTCTCTTTAAAAAAATAATGTGTCATTGAAAATAGCACATCTTTCAGAAATGCAGTAAGTCACAAAGGTATGGCTGATGTTTTCTTTACAAGTGGATTCCCTCAACCCCAGCAGGTTCTTTTTTTTAATCAATAAAATATATTTTAAAAAATTGAAGTATAGCTGATTTACAATGTTCAGGTGTATAGTGAAGTGATTCAGTTATATATATTTATGTATTTTTATGTATATGTGTATGTATATTCTTTTTTAGATTCTTTTTTAATATAGGTTTTTACAACATATTGAATATACTTTTCTGTGCTGTATAGTAGGTCCTGTTGTTTATCTGTTTTGTGTATAGTAGTGTGTATCTGTTAATCCCAAACTCCTAATTTATCCTTCCCCTCCATTACTCTTTGGTGACTGTAAATTTGTTTTCTGTGTCTGTGAGTCTATTTCTGTTTTGTGAATAAGTTCATTTCCATCATTTTTTAAGATTCCACATATTAGTGATATTATATGATGTTTATATCTGTCCTTACTTCACTTAGTATGATAATCTCTCAGTCTATCCATGTTGCTGCGGTTGACATCATTCTTTTTTATGACTGAGTAATATTCCCTGGTAGCCCGGTAAAGAATCTGCCTGTAGTGCAGGAGACCCCGGTTTGATTCCTGGGTTGGGATGATCCACTGGAGAAGGGAAAGGCTACCCACTCCAGTCTTCTGGCTCGGAGAATTCCATTGACTGTATAGTCCGTGGTGTCGCAAAGAGCTGGGCACGACTGAGTGACTTTCACCTTCACTTTCAATATTCCTTTTATTTAAGTAATGTTCCTTTATGTATACAGTATCACATCTTCTTTGTCCATTCATCTGTCCATGGACATTTAGGTTGTTTCCATGTCTTGGCTATTGTAAATAGAACACTGGGGTACACATATTTTTTCCAAAATAGAGTTTTTGTCTTTTCCAGTTATATACCTAGGAGTGGGGTTGCTGGATCATATTGTAACTCTATTTCTTAAGCAACCTCAATACTGTTCTCCGAACTGGCTGTATCAATTTACATTCCCCCCAGCAGTGTAGGAGGGTTCCCTTTTCTCCACATCCTTGCCAACATTTATTATTTGTAGACTTTTGAAGATGACCATTCTGACAAGTGTGAGGGGATATCTCATTGTAGTTTTGATTTGCCCTTCTTGAATAATTAGCAGTGTTGAGCATCTTTTCCTGTACCTGTTGTCCATCTGTATGTCTTCTTTGGACAGGTATCTAGTTAGGTCTTCTGCCCATTTTTTTGATATATATATATCAGTTCAGTTCAGTCATTCAGTCGTGTCTGACTCTTTGTGACTCCATGGACTGCAGCATGCCAGGCTTCCCTGTCTATCACCAACTCTCGGAGTTCATTCAAATTCACATCCATCGAGTTGGTGATGCCATCTAACCATCTCATCCTCTGTCATCCCCCTCTCCTCCCTCCTTCAATCTTTCCCAGCATCAGGGTCTTTTCCAGTGAGTCAGTTCTTTGCATCAGGTGGTGAAAGTATTGAAGTTTCAGCTTCAGCATCATTCCTTCCAGTGAAAATTTGGCTATATATATATATATATATATATATATACACACCCATACACATACACATACACACACACACACATACATATGTACAGAGAGAGAGAGAGAGAGAGGGAAGCTATATGAACTGTTTGCATATTTTGGAAGTTAATCCGTTTTCAGTTGCATCATTTGCAAATGTTTTACTTCATTCTGTAGGGTTTTTGTTTTGTTTTGTTTATAGTTTCCTTTGCTATGCAAAGCCTTTAAACTTAATTAGGTCCTGTTTATTTTTGCCTTTGTTTTCATTACTGTAGAAGACAGATCCAAAAAAATATTGCTGTAATTTTTGTCAAAGAGTGTTCTGCCTGTATTTTCCTCTAATTTTATAGTATCTAGTCTTACACTGAGGTCTTCAATCCATTTTGAGTTTATTTTTGTATGTGATGTTAGAGGATGTTCTAATTTCATCCTTTTACATGTAGCTGTCCAGTTTTCCCAGTACCACATATTGTCTTTTCTCCAGTGTATATGCCTGCCTGTTTGGGGGGTAGATTAATTGACCATGAGTGTATGGGTTTATTTGGGAGCTTTCTGTCCTATTCCATTGGTTTATATTTCTGTTTTCATGCCAGTACCATACTATTTTGATAATGGTAGCTTTGTAGTATAGTCACAAGTCAGGGAGCATGATTCTTCTAACTCTGTTCTTCTTTCTCAAGATTATTTTGGCTATTTGGGGTCTGCTGTGGTTCCATACAAATTGTAAAATTATTTTGTTCTAGTTCTAGTTTGTTTTGTTCTGTTTTGTTCAGAGTTAATAAGGCCACTGGTAATTTGGTAGGGAAGGACCCTGGTATGGCCCTAGAAGGTGGGCTACAAGAGGTAGAGGGGAGACTGCCTGCACAGGCTCTTGTGAGCAGCATATCTTTGGGTCCAGCCTCTGCTGACCACTGTGCCATGGAGCTCTGGTCAGATGAGGAAGCTGAGGCTGGCCATGCCATGTAAGGTGTGGGAGTCATAAAGCAAGGGGACCTCGGGGGACTGGGCACATGTCAGGTGAGGGGTCCATGGAGCTTGGTTTAGGTGGTTGCAGCAGGTTGGTGCATGACAGGAGTGGGAGGTGCATGGCCACCCAGGACCCTGCCCTGCACTTGACAGCAGCCTGTGCCTCTGCTGGCATGTGTGGCGGGTATGACGTCCTGCTGATGGCATGGTGCCCATGTCAGGACTCCTGCCCAGCTGCTGGTCACATTCCTGGACTTAGAAACAGACACCTCTGCTATAATCGGATTGAATAGAATTATTTAGCTCCGTGGCTTCCCGGAGTATCTTTCTATGACCTTGCATAGTGCTGTTGAATTGCTGCATATTTGCTGAGAGTTGCATTAAGTTAATTACCAGCTTATCTATTTTAGTATAGTAGTTTGTATCTGTTAATCCCTAGACCTAATTTGCCCCTCCCCCTCCCTTTCTCCTTTGGTAACCATAGTTTGTTTTTCATGTCTGTGAGTCTATGCTTTTTTATATATATCAGTAGATTAATTATATTTTAGATTCCACATTAAAAAAGTTAAAAAAAAAAAAAAAAGAGTTACCAGCCCATTAGTCCTATGAATTCAGGACCTTTCTTCTCCCCATACTGTGACATTGGTCCCTCCAAGTTTTCTGCTGAAGTTTAAAGCATAGACATAAGTAGCAGCCAAGGTTGTATGTAGGCTGGTATCTTGTGAGCTGAGATTCATGAGGGTGAGTTGCATTTGACGAGCATCCTGGAGGGACTGTGGCTCTAGCTGTCCCGGTGTTACGAGGAGGGGAGGCAGGCTGAGGGCTGGGACAGCTCTGCTTGGAGGTGAGGTAGGACCCTGGATGGCCTTGAGGGATTGTGACTGTCAACGTGCAGGCACCTCAGAAAGCACAGGTGATGAACAGTGTTCTCATTCCCCCGTGAACACTACATAGCAGTGGTCTGAGAATGACAGGGGACACAGGTTCACGTGGTGGTGTGTCCTGGAGGCATCTGGGACCCAGACAGCTGGAGCCATCTGTGTCTCAGCTACGCCAGGTACGTCCTGCAGCTCTGGCTCCATTCTTGGTTTGTTCCAGACACTCTTCAATTATAGGACGGCGGTGCCCAAATGTGGCCTGGGCCCCTTCCCAGGACCTGCCTACCTTCCTGAGAGGACTCATCCCTCCTATGGCTTAACACAGAGAATGCCCATGGCCCCCAGGCCCTTGGATCCACGCCTGTGCCTATAGCTGTGGCCCTGTCTTCACCAAGTCTCTAGCACCTGCCTGGACTCATGGGCAGAAGGTGTCTCTGAGAGTTCACAGCACAGGCCTTGGGCCCAGCTTCTCCCCCTTTCCTCTCCTGTGTTTCCTTTAAAAGCACTTTTTCATAGGCACACCCTCCATGCTGTATGGCAGCTGTGCAGAGGGCGGCACATCATTGTGTTCAGTTAAGGAATAATAAAAACCAACACATACCCAGCACTCTGTTAAGAAACAGAATGAATCCAGAGCCCTGGGTGCCTATGATGAGTAGAACGTGGCCGCATTTGCACAGTGGGGTCTTCCTCCCGCGTGAATGCCCCGGTTGTTACTGGTTGCAACTCCTGTCTCCTGGCTGGGTCTTGTAGGTCAGTGCTAGTGCTGCAGCCCTTGGTGAGGGTCTGACTCCCCTTCTTTCCCTTTCCCTCCTCTCCCCTCCCCACACATCTGTAAACACCAGACCCAAAACTGGGGTCTGAGGCTCTTCTCCCTGGGGTCCTGATGGTAGGTGCCTGAGCCTTTCATGGGCTGTCCCTGGAGACAGCCTGAGCTGGGGAGACTTCCAGAGCTCACAGCCTCCTGGCAGCTCTGCTGGGTGGTCACTTGCTGATAGCTTTAACCCAACACAGTTTTAGGACCTGGTCCCCATTCTGGGCTGCCCTGTTGTTAACGCCTAAGATTAGCAAGCGTTAAGTTTTGAAG
This sequence comes from Capra hircus, assembly GCF_001704415.2. NCBI lineage: Eukaryota > Metazoa > Chordata > Mammalia > Artiodactyla > Bovidae > Capra > Capra hircus. The sequence continues at coordinate 84,368,569 of NC_030815.1, forward strand.
ATGATGAGGCTGCTTTCCTGAGGCTGCTGGGGGTGGGAGGAGGCCGATGGGATAGCTTTCTCTTCTCCCTCTACCGTCAACTTGCAGCAGATCCTGTGTGGAGCAGGGGAGGCGGGGGCCACTGGGGGTGGGTAGAGGATGCAGTGAGGTGACCCACATGGATGTGGATCAGAACAAAGATGGCCCCATGGCCTAGAGAAGGGTGAGTTCTTTAGGGACCTGGGCTGGCTTTGATCTGGAAATGACCCCTTGTGTAGACCCCCCAAGGGTGGGAGGGCAGGGGGCTTGGAGCCTAGCCCAGGGTTCTTGTGTCAGTGGTACCAGCCCTTCCACCTTCACAGCTTCCAGATAACAGGATTCCCCAGTGTGGCCAAATTCTCTCCTGAATGGGAAAAAATAGAAGGAACACTTTGGAGAGGATCACTGGGTGGTGACTGTGAAAATGGAGACGTAAGGAAAAATGGGTCATGGGCAGAAAATAGAAATGGCAGGCAGGTGCGTCTGTGGGATGCCTTCTTTTCAGCGGCCTCTGGTCAGGTCGGCCACGTGGGTAGCACTGAGGGTGGGCGCGGAACCTGCTTGGCCTCTTCAGCGGGTCCTGGCCGTGGGCACAGCCCAGCTTGCACCTCTGCCATCCTGGGCTGAGCCTGGTGGGAGCCTCAGGGTGGACGTCTGCACGGTTCATTCTGTCCAGTGGAGCTGTCTTCTGACAGGAGTCTTTTGAAGTGATCACAAACTTAGAGGGAAGTTGCAAATATGGGACAGGTCCGTTCAAGATGACTTTAATTAGTGTTCGTCGCTCAGTTGTGCCCGACCTTTTGTGACCCCATGGACTGCAGCCCATCAGGCCCCTCTGTCTGTGAGATTTTCCAGGCGAGGATACTGGAGTGGGTTGCCATTTCCTTCTCCAGGGGATCTTCCCAATCCAGGGATCGAACCCAGGTCTCCTGCACTGCAGGCAGATTCTTTACCGACTGAGCACCCTGAATATATCTGTGTCTGTTTCCCACAGATGGGGACTTTGCTCACAGCTGCCTCAGCTGTCAGAATCCCGAGAGCAGCCCTGCCCCACCAAGGGTCTGGAGCCTTCCAGTGATGCCTTCATGGCAAGAGTGGCTTCATGGTAGAAAGTGATCCACAGGAGGGAAAGAAATAAAGGAAGAAACAGTCAGACTGAGAGAAAGAGAGACAGAGGCAGAGGCAGAGAGACAGATGGAGAAAGGGAAGGACGGAGACAGAGAGGCACAGAGAGAGGCCGAGAGGGCTGAGAGGCAGAGAGACAAGCTGCATGTATGTGGCAGTTCTCTGTGTAGCCTCATATTGGCAGCAAACCAAGGACTTCTGCCACCGCAGATCAGTTCCGTTTCCCCTGTGTGCGTTTGTGGACATGTCCTTCAAACCGTTGTGGTATCACTTTATTTTAGTGCTCAGAGTGCCCCGGATTCAGCCAGTAGGAGGCTTGGATGCTGGCTTCCGTGTTGTCCTGCTGTCTGTCGTCTTCCCAGCAGGTCCTCGATCTCAGGCACAGTGAGATGTCCAACTCCCCCGCCCTTTCCCCGCAAGCCTGAACCTGGCGTCTCATGGGGAGTCCTGCACGTCACCGCAGCCAGGCTCCACTTGTTGGCTGTCATTGCCCCAGGCCCACTCAGTGGGCGGTTCAAAGCACGCACTACGCCGTGTATTATATGTGCTCACATCTACATCTGGTGTATTTGTGTCTTGTGCTTTGAAAACTGTGAGTTCGCACCATTCCCATCCAGCCCCACAAGGCCTGTTCTATTGTTTTCTCTCTTTTCACGTGGGGAATCCCACAGTGATGGTGAGGAGCCCGGCTTCCGCTGTTTCGTGGTTTTGCCATAGGTATTCTCAGAGGGCACCGTGATGTTTCCTAGAGACTGTTGACTCCTTTACAGATGCTCTCAAATGCTCTGTTGGGTGAATTGGGTTCAGAGTTTTGCTAGGCATGGCTACATACCTTCTTGGTCTCTTGTTACTAAATGTACCTCTTTTCTTCAGCCTCTGTGATTTCTCAGAGAGTGCCCAGGACGACACTCAGGACAGTGTTGGTTGAGGCTCCTTGTACCTGTCCCTGAGCACACAGATGCAGCCAGGACCTCCTTCCTGCCCTTGGCCAGCCTGGGGGAGGGGCTCCGGGAAAGCCCTGGGGCCCAGCCAGTGGGAGTCTGCCCTGTGTTCTGGCCCTGCAAGAGGCAGATTGGGATCTCTCTTCCCCTCACACACCTGGCCCATGGTTACGAGCATCGGCTGTGTTGCCACAGACCCAGGAGCTGGATTCTTGTAGGTTTAGATGGTCAGTCTCCCCGTGGATCTACAGTCGGTGGTGGGAGGATGTTTACTTCCGGGATGATGAGAGTGTCCGTGACAGGGATGAGCTTGGTAAACTTGGTTATGAGGGTGAGGGACCCTAGGAGGGGACTTAGGGCAGAGACTCCCCAGGCAGGAGGTAGCAGTGCAGATGGCAGGGTCCCCTGGAAGTGGGGTGTGCAGCTGGAGCTGGTCCCGGTAATGATATGGCAATTTCCTTTGCAGATTGAGTCAGGATTTTTCCATGAGAGTGACGTGAAGATTGTGGCCAAGTCCATCCGTGACCGTGTGGCACTGATCCAGTGGCGGCGAAAGAGGATCTGGCCAGCGCTGCAGCCCCAGGAGCAGCGGGAGCTCGGCAGTCCTGACAAGGCCAGGGGCCCACCCACGCCCCTGCAGGTCCAGGTGACCTACCACTCGCAGGCCGGGCTGCCAGAGTCCGAGGAGCCCGAGGCCGACCAGCACCTCCTCACCCCTGCGCTGCCGGCCAGCGCCACCTCCCTGGCCTGTGAGTGCTGCCTCTCCAGGCGCCCCCTCCCCCTGCACCACCCCTCCCTCTAACCCACCTGTGGGTATGAATGATTGATGTGGGCAAGCATTTCTTCAGGGAGGGATTCTCCTGGGAGGCATCCCCATGTGGCAAAGAGATCTATGTGTCCCTGAAGTCTGGCTTCCCAGGGCAGACTCCGAACTAAGCCAGCGGGGCTGGAGCTGACTCAGTTCAGCTACTTATCCCCTCTGGAGGCTCTCAGCCCAGCCTCACAGGGCACCTGAGGGCTGTACCTCCACCCTGGATTCACTGACCAGTGGAGGCATCTGACCTGCATGCTGTGGTTCTGAGGCTGCCAGTGGCTGCAGCCTCCAGTCTTGCTGTGGTCTTGGTTGTGAGTTTTACTGCTTGGATTATCCATCCCCAAGGTTACCTCCCTTCTGGTACTGTACTTGTGACTTTTAGTATGTTTCCCAGGGAATGTCACCAATGGATTGGTGAGAATTACTTTGTACCTGGCTTCATCTCAAACCGCTGGAAGGGAGAATCCAGTGTCTTCTTTAAGTCTGAGTAGAAATTCTGCCTTTACCCTCAGTGTCTTCAAAATTCAGCTGTGAGCCACAGATGGAGGATATGGTCTTTTCTGTCCTGTGAATAAGCGTGGAGAGCTGAGCTGCCCTCCCAGGCCACTATTTTAGGTGTTTTTGTGTGGAAACACCAAAATAGTCTTTTTATTTAATAGTTACATCCTTTCTTTATCAGTAGAGTAGCTGAACATTCTTCCAAAGTAGGCTGTTTAAATTCAAACCAGCAGCTGGCCATCACTTTAAGACAAGTTGCCAACTGTTTACTTGTCTCCTACCTGCTCAAGTTTGCTTTGGAGAATAGAATCGTTACATCATTACTACATTTTTGGATAAACCAAAAAATTAATTCACAGGTATAAACTTTTTGTAGGAAAAAGCTTTCCACACCTGGCATACCACTACATACTTTGAGAACATAATTTTTGGTTGAACAATTTTTAGGACAGGAATTAAGAAATCTCCTTTTGTTGAACTTTGCAGAGATACAGTCTGGGACCTAGAATAGGCTGTGCTGTGGTAAGATGTCATGGTACAGGCTTGACCTGCTGCATAGACGTGAATCGACAGATGCGTTTAGAGTGGACATTGTGTCTGCACACGGATCTGCTTCCTGACTAGGAATGAGGAGTGTGCTTCATGTCATGGCCATAGTTCTCAAAAACATTTTTACCTGTTTATTGTAATGGGTTGGCCTAAAGGTTTGCTTGGGTTTTTCCAGGACATCGTACAGAAAAGCCCAAACGAAGTTTATGGCCAACTCAATCATTTTCTTTAAAGTAGATAATATAGTCACATTGTATACAATTTAGAAAATCCGAGAGGATATACAGCAAAAGCCAGTTAATTTTCTTCCCTGGAGGTCGCTGATGTTAAATGTCTTTTAACTTTCACTTCCAGCGATTACACCTTCCAGACATCATCTGGACACATACCGTGCACTCAGGCCCCGTGTCTCCCTGTAATCCACAGTCCAGCGTCCTGCGCATGCTCTTCTGCACCTTGCTGTGGGTCAGAGCAGAAAGCCTGTGCTCAGCCATCCCTCTGGCCGCAGTGCCTGTAGCTGGCTGGACCACGCTGGCTTCATAAAGACGAACTAGTAGGGACACCAAGCAGCACACACATCACTGTAGAGGACCTGGTCTTCGGTAACAAGATGGGCACACAGACTTTCATTTATCAGCAGGTGCAGCGAGTATCAGAAAACTTCCCACTATGCGTTCTGTAAGCTACCCACCACAGTCCAGACCAAGCTCGAGCCAGCGTCAGTGACTGTGAGAACACAAGTTTTCAATAGCTTAGAAATGATTTTTTTAAGTAATTTTTATTATACAAATAAACACATTCACTTATATGGTTAAACTGTCACGTATATGGTTAAAATCACCCTGCTTGAGATTGGTCTCGCTCACTCTCGTGCACTCTCTCTGTCTCATCTTTCTTTCATGTGCCCACACTCTCCATTTCTCATGTGCACACACCTGGCCTGTTTCTGTCTCTCTCTCTCTCTCTCTAAGTAACAATGACTACTGGCCACCTCATCAGAAATCAGAGCCACGTGTTTCACTGGTTTTTCACAATCAAACCTCACCATTCATAAGTCTTCTGGGTCAAAATAAGTTCTGCTCAGCTCTTGGGAAAAATTATTTTGTTGCAAGCCAACTAGAGTTCTCTTGTACTTTATTTAAAGTGAAAATTGAAAGTTTAAATCCACACCAAAAGGTGTCCTGTAGAATTAGCTTGGTGTTCATGGATGGCAAATCCTAATGTTTATGTAGCTTTTGGAATATGGAGGCAGTAGAACAAAAACGCCACTTCACACAGGTTTCTGCTCTTCATTCTTGGCTGGCACGCCCATACAGGTGCCCTCTCCTCCCAGGTGTGTCTTGGTGAGACCAGCCTGTGGGCCGTGGTGGTCCTGTCTGTGCCACCTATACAGGCAGCTCTTCCACCCAGGCTGGGTTTGACAGGCCAGTCTGGGCTTACCCCGGAAGGCTGGCCTCTTGGGAGGCTGTCTTGAGGCTGCAGAGCCTTTGGGTCCTCCTCTCATGGCCTCCCTGTGGGACAGAGGCCTTGTCAGCCCCATTTTCCAGCCTCTTTAGACCTGAGCCTGTGAACTGAGAGGTTAGATTTGGACCTAAGTCTTCCTAATTTAGGCTCTTTGCTGTGGTGAATGGAGGTGGTCAGGGCCCACTCCCACTATAAAACACAGCTGGTAGTTTCCTCCACATGACTGCAGCTTTTCCTAACTTGGACATTCGATCTTCTACCTTTGAAGAGCTGAAAGCGCCCACTTTCAGGGCCAGGGCAGGTGGCAGGTGAGGTCCCTATCTGTAAGCTGGTGGAGGTGGCCGTCCTGCCTACAGGGGATGGTGTGAGTTGCCCACCTGGGATCCGTGGTAGTCCATGGTGAGCACCAACAGTTGTCAGGCAGTGTTGGGTACGGGCTCCCAGGGCCATTTCTGGGTGGTGCAGTTATAGCCTCTGTATAGGTGATTGTTTAAAATGATGCACATTTATTATGTTTGTGATCTGGAAATGCAATCAAGTCTTGTTTTACAGAAGAAAACATACAGACAAGCTGTCCCACGTTTGCATTCCCTGGGACTTGTACAACGTGTTGTGGGGGTGATGTTTGGAGGTGCCTGCTTTGACCCATGCTTTTTTTTCCTCCCTCCCCAGCGGATAGCACGTTCGACAGTGGCCAGGGCTCCACGGTGTATTCAGACTCGCAGAGTAGCCAGCAGAGTGTTGTGCTGGGGTCACTGGCAGACGGAGCGCCACCCCCCTCCCAGTGTGTGTGCAGCCCCCCTGTGAGCGTGAGTGATGGGCCTGTCCTGCCACATAGCCTGCCCTCCCTGGGGGCCTACCAGCAGCCTGCCACGGTGAGTCAGCCCAACCCTTCTGGCCAGTGTTCCAGTCCACGTGGCCTAGAGTCTGTGATGGTTCATTCAGTCTGTGCTGGCCTGTTGTCAGTTCAGAACCATGCAAAAGTGGGTCTGCAGGTGGTCCATCCTTGCTGGTAACTGCAGGGCTGCAGGCTGGAGCAGCCTGTGATGTACCTTCAAAGACCTGCTTGATGAGAAAGTCCTGAAAACAGAGCCCAGTGACACCTGTACATACAAAGCTGTGATAAAGCTGGTGAGGTCCTGCCCTATATGCTGGGCCTGAAAAATAACTTCTGACTGTTGCAGAGGTGATGGGAAAGCATCATTTATAGCACTGAAATCTTTGATTTTGTGTTAGTTTCCAGCTTCACTGAGAAAGTGTTAAGTACCTCCCTGCATTTCTCCTCTGCTTATTATACAGCCGTTAAAAGTTAGAGGTATGCAAACAACCAAATCATAGGAAATGTTTTTAGTGATATTTCAGAAGTGGGATTGAAAGGGCCTCATGCTTATGCCTGTGGAAAAATTTGTAAGATATGGAAAACCTAAGGCTGTTAGATGAGATGGAAATTGCTAGATGAGGGAGTCACATTTCATTTATTGTTTTGATTTTTTTCTAATGCCAAAGAAAGCAGAACAATTGCTTATCTCCCAGGCCCCAATCAGTCAGTCCCAGATTCTGTTGCCCTTGAGCTGGGCTGCGGAGAGGGGTCCACAGGGAGATTTAGATGCTCCTCGGACACGACTGAGCAATTTCACTTTCACTTTTCACTTTATGCACTGGAGAAGGAAATGGCAACCCACTCCAGTATTCTTGCCTAGAGAATCCCAGGGACGAGGGACCCTGGTGGGCTGCCTTCTGTGGAGTCGCACAGAGTCGGACACGACTGAAGCGACTTGGCAGCAGCAGCAGCAGGCCCAGGAACCTCTGCCCGAGGAGCCTCTCCTGCCTGGTCTTCTGTTACCACAGCGCCCAGACATGCTCTCACTTCCTCGCTTTCGCGTGTCCTTTCGATCATGTGTTCTCACACTGTGGCTGCCTTTTGGGGCTCCCTGAATGCCAGGTGCCAGCCTTTCCAGCCACCTCTGTCTCTTTTCCCTCCCCTCCTGTCTGCTCAGGCTCAGAAAAGTCCCCTTGGGAAAACAGCTGAAGCATTTGCCTCTGCTAACTGGAGCCCAGGATTCATTTGCAATTTGCATTTTGCAGTTTGACTCGTTTTACAAAATTAAGTAAAATATGATTTTACAGCAAGAAGAATTCACTGCTCAGAGCAGTGGTTCTTGGCTTTAGGTTGCCCGTGCCGGGGCTGAGCCAGACCCGTCCACAGGCCCTCATCCCCTCTAGGGCAGGTCACACAGTGTGTTCTCTACCCGGGGCTCTGCAGTGCTGTGCGTTTCCTAGGTTTGGCTCACAGGCCAGGATGCCTGAGCATAGGGAAGTCGGGGGCCAGGCCAGGAAGCACCTGACATTGTCTGGGGTGCTTTCTCCCATCTCTTGCCGATTTATGCAGAAGCACCTTGGACAGAAGGGGTCCCCAGGGTGCACTGAGGGTTCCTGGGGAGTGTTGCCATGGTAATGTGCCCCTAGGACTCAGGGAAGGAAGGGCATAGCCGGTGGAGTCAGGAATACAAGCTGCTTCTCTGAGGCTTCCGGGCCGCCTGAGCGCCTGACTCCCACTGGGCCGGGGACTGCGGCTTTGGGAACATGTGCGCAGGTGACTCATTCTGCCCTGTGGCTTCAAGTTAATGCAAAGGAGAGATTCCATCCTACCCCACGCTGCTTTTCATACAGCATTTACTGTGAAAGATGAAGTGAGTGATAATGGTTTTGGAAATGATGGTCACCTGTTTCATCTAGAAAACCTCAAGTGAGAGAAGCTTCTGATGTCAGTGTGTTCTCAGCTTCAGAAGTCATCTCGGTGTTTTTTTCCATAGCTCTCACCTGCTCGCACCCCCAGTATTTTGAAGTAAATCCTAGACAGAAAGATATTTTGCCCCCAAGATATTTCCATCTATACCTCTGCAGGATCAAGACTCTGCAAACAAAACCCAGTACCATTATTGTACCTAAAAAGGAACAAGTTAGCTGCATCAAGCATCCAGTGCTCATATTTCTGACTCTTTCCCATTCCGTGTCTATGCTTTGCCTGGTGCTGAAGGCTCACGTCTGTGGCCTCTTTTCTCTCCTGATGGCGAGTCATGGGAGACTCAGCTCTGCAGAGCACCCTTCTCTCAGGCTCTGTCCCGCTTTTTATCCTCACGTTTCCATATTCTGTTTGTGAATATGTCTGCATGTACACCTTTTATTCAGCTCTATAAATGAGAGATGTGTGCATTTTTATCTTTCCCTCAATTAATGCCATCACAAGCATTTTCCAAGGTTCCACAAATCTCTTGGTTGCATGATACTCTGTGGAATTGAAATTCTAGCACATTCCCTGATTGGGAGGTTTGGGGGCCATCACATCTTGCTTCTGATGAATCCTGTTCCTAGGAAAGTGTCCCTGGCAGGATGGCAGACGTAGGGAATGAGAGGTGGGTCCCTGAAGATGGTGAGTGTGTGCTTGGTGGTGGGCCTATGGCAGCTGCTAAGCGTGGCTCTGTGTGCTCTCTGCAGCCTGGCCTGTCGGTGGGCTCTGTCCCACCCACCGCCCGCCCTCCGCTCCCACAGCAGCCTTTCCCAGAGCCAGCCATGAGCTTCGCCCCTGTACTACCACCGCCCAGTGCCCCTGTGCCGACAGGCCCAGGCCAGCCCACAGCCCCTGCCCACCAGGTGAGTGCTGGCTGCCCTCCTTATGGGTGCCATGGGTATCTTGGTCTCCCCAGGCCCTGCCTGTCCATCTTGGCTGGCCTGAGCCCAGGGCCTGCAAACCTCCTGTGCTCCTTCTCTGCAGTTCCCCAGGGTCTGGGGTATAGACAGAAGTGGGGATGGGTCTCTTGTGTCTGTGGAGCTCAGGGTTGCACAGCATTTGGAAGGGCCCCCATTGCACAGAGTGGTCCTCTCAGATCTGTGTGTCCTGGGCCCCAGGCTGGATGCTTGACTGTGTGTCACTGTGGGTATGTGTGCATGTGTGTTATGTCTAAGTATATATCTCAGGAGGACATTGATCTAAGAGGAGCCCCTCTCTCTTTCTAGCCTTCTCTCCTGACCCAGCCGGTACCCTTGCCGCAGGTCCTGGCTCCACAACCCGTGGGCCCTCTGCAGCCAGCGCCCTCCCACCTGCCTCCGTACCTGGCTCCAACCTCTCAGGTGGTGGCCCCTGCTCAGCTGAAGCCCCTCCAGATGCCTCCAGCGCCCCTGCAGCCACTTGCTCAAATCCCCCCGCAGGTACCTCTCTGTTCCCTGCTCTCCAGCCTGGCCTGCTCCCCCAGCCTGGTTGGCCAGTCCTTGTCCTCAGGGCACGTGGGTGCCTCAAGAAACACTCCCTGGTGACAAGACAGCTGGGCTGGTGTGTTCTGCCTTTGACTTCTGCCCCAGATGCATCCAAGATTGGGAAAGGTTTAGTCCAGAGTTAGGCCAGAAGAGCCAGGATGGAGCTGTAAGCACAAAGCTTTGGTCACTGTTTTCTATGGAGCTACCTGAGGCTGTGTGGACCGTGGATTCTTAGGGGTCCAGTAGACAGCTGAGCAGCTTGCCAGCCGCAGAGATTGGACTGTCTTTGGGGGAGCATCATGTGACCAGTATCATGTGATAGCTTGTGGTTGATACTTGGGTGCTCTTGCTCAGGCTAATGCTTTCGGTGCTCATGCATGTTTCTAGTGAATCTTGACTACAGGACAGCTTTCATTTCATGGGTCCCATTGTTGCGTGTTGGTGGGGCTAGGACGGGAAGTGCTTCTTTGTAGGGAGGATGTGAGTGTTCCTACGGTTTGCAGGCACCCGTCAGAAGGTTCTTTCATGTCAGCTGTTGCCTGTCACCTGCCTTGTCCTCATCACTCCTACACTGGAGTCACTTTCAGCATCTAGTTAATCCAACACCTTGCTCCCAGTGGTCGTGGCATTTAGTAGCTTTTCAAATACACAGAGGTCAATTTGCATATTTTCTGTCTTATAATTGCACAGAGGTACATGTCGTGTGATGCACATGTGTCTATAATCAGAAAGGCTTTAGTTTAGGACTGTCAGAGAATCTGCTGAAATGTTTCAAGTGCTAAATCCACGAGATGTCTCCAGGATAGAAGACCAGACACAGAAGGTTCTGGAGCTTTGCTGTTGCATCATGCCGTTCTCTCCCAGGCCGCATGGCGCAGGGGCATTCAGCCAGCGAGGAGAGGCTGGAAGATTTGCCTGTTTTGAGAAAACTTGTTGAAGAATTTGGTCTCATTGTGAATTTACACAGATTGGAGGGAATCAACCAAAGTAATTTCAGATATTTGGAGCCAGCCTGGTAGCTCGGACAGTCGTGGTACTTCTGAATGAGAACATGCCAAAGCTGGGTATCTGATGGTCACTATTATGACCCCTAGTATCCTTGCAGTAACCAAGGAGAGTGGGCTAGCCTGAGACTCTCTGAGGTGGTGCTAAATGGGGGCTGTCTTGAAGGTTGTGTCTATATCCCACATCCTTCTAAGGTCTCCTGTCTTTCCTTCTGTTTGAGTGTCGTACATACTTGGTTTTGTTTAAATTGGGTTTATGTCTTGGTTCCCTTCCACAGCAGCTACATGAAAAGTGTCTTGGGGGCAGAAGCCGGGGGCGATGTGGACCCTCTCACCCCATGCAGTGTGCTGCCGGCAGGGCCCAGTCCTGGTGGGGCGATGGGGACCCTCTTACCCCGTGCAGTGTGCCGCCGGCAGGGCCCAGTCCTGATGGGGTGATGTGGACCCTCTCACTCAGTGCAGTGTGCTGCCGGCAGGGCCCAGTCCTGGTGGGGTGATGTGGACCCTCTCACTCAGTGCAGTGTGCTGCCGGCAGGGCCCAGTCCTGGTGGGGCGATGTGGACCCTCACCCAGTGCAGTGTGCCGCCGGCAGGGCCCAGTCCTGGTGGGGCGATGTGGACCCTCTCACCCAGTGCAGTGTGCCGCTGGCAGGTCCCAGTCCTGATGAGCTTGTTCTCTTTCAGATGCCTCCACTTCCTGTTGTCCCCCCCATCGCTCCGCTGGCCACAGTTGACAGCCTCCCCACAGCCCTTCCTGACCTGCCAGCCACCAGTGGGCCCACCGTGCCTCCCCCGTCTCAGTATTTCTCTCCAGCTGTCATCTTGCCAAGCCTCCCACTCAGTGCCACCACTGCTCCCCTGCCTGCTTCGCCGGCTCTGCCTCTGCAGACAGTCAAGCTGCCTCACCCTGCTGGGGCACCGCTGGCTGTGCCATGCCGGACCATTGTGCCAAATGTGGCGGCGACTGCCACCGCCATCCCTCTGCTGGCTGTGGCCCCACAGGGTGTGGCCACCCTGTCCATTCACCCCACTGTGGCCCAACTCCCGGCGCAGCCCGTGTACCCAGCAGCCTTTCCGCAGATGGTGCCCAGCGACGTCCCGCCTTCTCCCCTCCACACAGCGCAGAGTGTGCAGGCTGCCGCTCCCCAGCCGACACCCCCCGTGCTGCCACAGCCCCACCAGCCGAGTGTTGCCCGCCTCCCGGAGCAGGCTGCTCCGGCTGCCAGTGCTGGAAGCCAGGTAACCCCCCTGCTGGCCAGGGCCCATCCTTCAGGCGCTGGGAGACCCCTTAGCACATAACGGGCTCACAGATCTCTGCTCCTTCTCAGGATCTTCACCCGGGTAGCAGAGTGGGAATGGACAAGCAGGCAGCGCTGTCCCATGACTGCAGTGTCTCACCCAGTGTGGGGAATATCTAATGTTTCCTCTCACTTCCCAGCATGTGTTAGGAGCCTTGGGGACTGGGGTGACTAAAAGCTTCACTGTTGGTTCCTTCCCAGCTGTTGGAGGAGCTGTCTGTGGGGGCGGAGGGTCCCTGGCCATGCTGGGCATTGTGGCATTTGCCCTTACATGCATAGAGTTGGCAGTCTTGGTACAGCCACATCAGCCCCTCCATGGGTGCTGGAGAGGCTACACTGCTTATCTTGTTACCTGCCAAAGGAAAGTAGGTGGACAGCCCCCATCTCTACAGTCAGCAAATGAGGAAAATGGGGTTCTAATGGGGTCTGTTGGTGATGACCTGGGCCGTGTTGGGTGTACATGGGCCACTGGTCCCAAGGATGTCGTCTCAGAGCCAGGTGAGGGCAGCTTGTTGGGCTGCCAGTGAAGGGACATGCCCCTTGCTGGCTGGGAGGACCTCCCTGTGGCTCCACACACCTGCACAGCCCATGCGCGTTTTGTAACTCTAAGCCTGTTACCGAGCCTCCTGTGTGGAGAGGAGCTGGCCTAGGGCTCTCATCTTAGGGGCAGGGATCTCACCTGGGCATCCTCTTACCTAGGGAGCCTCTTACCTAGGGATCCTCCTTGGCTCTAAGCCTCAATGGCCATGTGCCAGTGGGCATGTCCTTTGCCTTTTAAGCTCAGGCTCCTGCCCTTTTGATTTTGTTGTGAGGAATCATACTGAAAGTGTGCTACGGGGCCAGGTGTCCCCCTAACTCATTTTGCACTGAATCCATTCTAGAATGAGGCACTGTCATAAGTATGCATGGATTCTCCTGGATGTTTGTCCCTGATTTCGAGAAGGGGTTTGTATTTCAAGAAAGAAGGGGTGATTTTCCATTGCCCAGTAGGCTGGTGCTTGTTTCAAAACCAGCGTGAGGAGGCCTGTCATCAGTCCAGTGCCCTGACTGAGCGACCACCTGCCTGATCTCTTACTTGGAGTAACACTGACTCAGGGCTCAGGGTCATTTGGGGAGAGCCTAGGGCTGAGTGGAGGCCTGGGGGTGTGTGGTATCATTGCTGGGCCTGTGTCTTGTGCCCTGTGCTGGCCCGGCACACTGCTGACACTGGGTCGTCTGCTTAGCTGGTGGCTGGAGAAGGTGTGGGTGCTTAGAGGTCACTGCCCAGGCCTGGTGGCCTCCCTGTGGTGTTGCCAACAGAGGGTCTGGAGTTTACCGATGAGCTAGGCTGGCTGCCCAGAGGCTTCCCTGTGCCAAGGGAAGAGACTCCCCTGGAGGCTGGGGCATCTGTCCAGGAGAGAAAGTTCCACAGCCTGTGGCTTTCCCATCTCAGCCCGCATACCACGTGTCTGATCAGTCTCATACTTGTAGGCCCTGTAGCAGGTCATTCCCATTCCCAACCTCAACCCCAAACTGGGGCCCTTTCAGGCCATGGCTCTCCTTCAGCCTGTTTTAGCCTCTCTCCTGAAAGCCTTTAAAGAGGGAACAGGAGGGAATCTGGCCCAGTTTCTAAGTCACCCCATGGAAGACTGAGGTCCGCAGCCCCTCTTGCTCACGGCTGGGATTGGAACACAGGCTTTGACCTGACAGGAGGCTGGGGTGGAGTAGCATGGTGATCTGGCCCTGTAGGGTGGTGGCAGGGAGCCCAGAGAGGTGCTAAGTGTGTGCCGCACTTCCAGCTTCTCAGCCTGACAACAGCTGGAGGTTCATGGATGAAGTGCGGTTTTAGGTTTGATTTTATACACTTGGGGACATGAGAGTGTCTTGTCCTTGGTGTTGCTAAGTCTGCATACACGCATGCTGTGATTTGTCTGTGGGGTGTGGCTGGGTGGGGAGGTTCGTCCTCATCACCTGCTCACCCCCTTGGGTGATGGAAGCGCCTGCTTTGGTCCAGGACCCTCAGGGGAGGCGATGGCCCACACCCCAGTCGCATCCCTGTTGCCTGTGTCCTTAGATCCTGCTTGGCCACCCGCCTACATATGCTGTGGATGTCACCACCCAGGTCGCCACAGTGCCCGCGCCTGCCGCCGTTCTCTCCCCACCTCTGCCAGAAGTGCTGTTGCCTCCTGCCCCCGAGCTCCTGCCTCAGCTCCCCGGCTCTCTGGCCCCCACAGTGATGGCGGCTCCTCAGAGCGTGCCTGTCCAGACCGCTGCTTTCCTGCCGCCTGCTAACTTGCCGCTGCCCAGTGGGCCTGGGATCCCTGGTCCCTGCCCGACCGTTCAGCTGACGGTGGAGCCAGCCCCCGAGGTGTGTGGCCCTCCCCTAGAGGCTCAGCCCCCAGTCCGTCACCCTGATTCCTGACCCCAGCATCACTGCAGCCCTCCTGTGCTGTGACCTTGCGGCTCAGCTCCAGAAGTCAGGAATACCCTCAGGAAGGTGGAAGTGTGTGTCCAGGGACAACCGCAGGTGCTGTTCTTCTCCCTCTGCTATCCCTGGATGGATTTTCCTTAATCACACATCCAGCTGGAGACCCTGATTTTTACACATGGATTCAGAGTGCTTTTCTTGGAGGCAATGGGAAGAACCTGTGATAATTCTTCCTGGGCCATGTGCTCCCTCGTAGGGATGATCAAAGTGGGTTAGCATGTTTGGAAAGGAGGTGGCCCCAGCTTATAGGAATCTGCTTGGCTCTAAGTGTTACACATAAAATCCCTGCCATAAAATCACTCCTGCCAGCCTGCACGTGATTTGCTCCCTGCAGTCAGAAGGGAGTGGGTGGCGGGCTGGGCGGTGATGGTGGGGAGATGGCAGACTGCACGCGGCTGTGTCGCAGGGGAATGAATGTGACCTGGCCTCCTTTCCATGGTTTTATTTCAGGAGCAGGCCTCGCAGGACAAGCAGCCCAGCCTCCCTCAGAGCTGTGAGAGGTAATGGCACACTTTGCCCTCGTATGTCAGAGCTTCTAACAACGTCGCCCATTTCCAAGCCTGACCTGGGGGAGCCTCAGGGAGCTCCTCTGGGGGGTTTGTCAGTGCTTGCTGTTGTTTGGTAGTCAGATACTCCCACTTATATTCCGGGTCCTGGTGCTGGTGTGCAATGCCGAGGGCAGGGAGAGGCTATGGATGGAGAGTCACCAGGTCCGGGGACAGTGGAAGGCTGGGAGAGCAGGGCAGAGTCCGGCCCACATCCCAGGTCTCCCAGCACCTCAGGCGTGGCCAGTGTTGCATTTAGGGAGGGAGCTGGTTACAGGAAGTGGCCTTGTGTGGTCATGCCAGCACCAAGCTCAGTGCTCTGCAAACTCTGCTCAAATGCCACAGTAGTTCCACCTTGTTGACATGTTCCCATTGCTGTTCAACAGATGGGGGAACCAAGGCATGGGGGTGGGTTGTGTCTTAATCCTGACATATACTGTGAGCCGATTAAGTGTGATTCACAGGTCAGGAGCTGAAAAGACTTAGGTCCTGGGTCAGAAAGGTCATATGCTCTGTATGACCCCATCACCGTCCAGGACAGATATTACAGGATGAAGAGGGGCAGTGGGCTCAGGGTCCCTCTGTTGTGCATGGCCAGCTTTAGACCCTCTGGGTTTTCCACCTAGCACAGCCAGACAGTAAAGCTTCTGTTGGTTTTCTGGGAAGCCAAGTTTCCCACATGAGGCAGGCTGGGTTCCCCTGGGTGCTGTAACATTCTTGGTTTTCATGTAGCTATGGAGGCTCTGACGTCCCTTCTGGAAGAGAGATGAGTGACAGCTGCGAAGGTGCATTTGGTGGGGGAAAGCTGGAAGGCAAGGCCGCCCGGAAACATCACCGCAGGTCCACGCGTGTGCGTTCCCGCCAGGAGAGGGCCAGTCGGCCCCGACTGACCATCCTGAATGTGAGTAGCCAGGCAGAGCAGGCTGGCAAGACAGGGCAGGCTGGGCACGGTGTCCTCCCTGGTCTCACTGCCTGAGTATCCTTTAGGTGTGCAACACGGGTGACAAGATGGTGGAGTGCCAGTTGGAGACGCACAACCACAAGATGGTGACATTCAAGTTTGACCTGGATGGGGATGCGCCTGACGAGATCGCTACCTACATGGTGAGGCTATTGTCTTGCCTGGTCAGATGAGCCCATAGCTCTTCCCCTGGGACTGTGAGGCTGTCTCCTTGTGTCCTTGGGCACATGCATGCCAGCCCCATCGAGGGGAGTACTGGTTGCCCACCTCTGCCAGTGGCTGCCTCTTGGAGATAGCACTGGCCCATCACCTGGAGGCCTGCTGTGGCTTCTTGCTGAACTGTGTAGCCCTGATGTTGGTAACTGAGCTCAGCGGCCGTGTCTCCCCTCTTGACTTAGTCCAGACTAGAAACCAAATGAATCCATCAGTGAAGACACTGTGTGGCCAGTGGCCTGAGGCACAGCCCCACCAGCAGGGCTGATGTGTTTTGCAGGTAGAGCACGACTTCATCCTGCAGGCCGAGCGGGAGACGTTCATTGAGCAGATGAAGGATGTCATGGACAAGGCAGAGGATATGCTCAGTGAGGACACGGATGTGGACCGTGCCTCCGACCCCGGGGTGAGCCCGCCACACCTCAGCACCTGTGGCCTGGGTGCTGGGGAGGTAAGTCCCCCTTATGAGGTCCTGGGAGGCTCTGGGCCTGCTTATACCCCAGCTCCAGGCTCTGCGAGTACAGCGCTGTGATGTGGCCTGTTAGAGGAACCTGTGTGCCATGCAGTGTCGGGTGAGGTGGCCGGGAGGGTAGGCGCCTTCTGTCCAGTTAGAAAGGTCCGAGCTCTTGAGGCCTCTCAGATGATTTGAGACAGTGTTGTGCTCTGAAGGAAGTTTTTGTTCCATGCAGTCGGCTGAGTTCTGATCCTTTACCTCTTTCAGGAGAATCGCCAATCCCAAGCAAACGCCCCAGTGTACCAGCAAAATGGTATGTCTCCCTTCATGGCTGTCCCTGCCAATCAGACATGCATTTGGAGGAGTCATGTCTGCCATTGTCCTTTCTCTGCTCCCAGTGGGCATTTGATAAGGGCCCCCCACTGAGCATATTGTAAGGGGTTTTGGCCATCACACTGGGGGGTTGCTGGAGTGTATGGTGAGCATGTCCCCATCTGGGGACAGCTCCCCTTTCTGAAGAGCCATGTCTGGTCTGGGTGGGGACTGAGCATAGTGTGGACTCACTGCCCTGCTGGTCCCCTAGCCAGCATTACCGCTTCACTGATGTACTTCAGGTGACCTTGGAAATAAGCCCTTGCTGGGGAGACTTGTGGGAGCCTCTAATGCCAGTGAGGAGCCCCCTCAGTGGGCTGTACATCCTCCCCACTGGTGTGAGATGAATTCCTCAAATCCCCATTTGACAGATCTGATATTGGCAGGGAGGGGTCACCTACTCACTCTCACCAGCTGTTTTTGTCCTGCCTCTTAGTCCTGCACACTGGGAAGAGGTGGTTCATCATCTGTCCGGTGGCCGAGCACCCAGCAGTAGAGGCCCCCGAATCTTCACCCCCACTTCCTCTGAGCTCCCTGCAGCCAGACACCAGCCAAGGTATGAGCAGCCAGAACTCCCAACCCTGCCTACTTGATAATTCTGTCTGTTTCCTGTGTATTGCTCCACATCGTCTCATGGTCCTCAGCCTGACTTTACTTGTGCTCATGTTTTGCCAGCATGTGCTGTGTGCCAAACAAAGTGCAAAAGCCCCACCCTGCACTGTTACCCCAAAGCCCAGAGCAGTCTGTGGGGCTGTGTCCTTGTCTGTATCCCTGCCCCAGTTGTCCACCAAATAAGTGAAGTCAAGGTGGCACTCAGGCTTGGGCCTGTCAGTTACCTTCACAGTGCAGGTGAGGCCCTTGCCCTTTCCTACCAGTGTTTTTGCAGGAAAAATTCTCAAGGAAAATCAGAAAACATTTTGATATGAACAAGAATGAAAATATATTAAAATGTGTGAGGTGCAGCTGAAACAGTAATTAAAGGGAAATTTATAGCAGTAAATGTTTAGAGGAAGAAAGAGGTCTCAAATCAATAACCCAAGTTTTCACCTTGAGAAGTTAGGAAAAAGTAGAAAATCCAAAGCAAACAGAAGGAAAGAAATAAAGGTAAGAGCAGAAATCAATGACATTTGAGACAAAACAATAGAAAAAACAATGAAACCAAAAACGGATTCTTTGAAAAAAATAAAAATGTTTGGTCTCTTGTAAGACTGACAAAGAAAAAGACACAAAATACCATTATCAGGAAAAAAGGGAGACATCACTATAGACCCAGCATAAAGAGATGTTGATCATGTAATCATAGTCATGGACTATTTTAAACAAACCTACACACATTTATTTGACGACTTAGTTGAAACAAACTAACTGTAAGAAAGCCACAAACTACTAAAACTCATCCAAGATGGAATAGATAACCTGAATACTCCTATACCTATTAACAAGATTGAATTAGCGTCAGAAATATCTCCCAGATAGTTTCACTGTTGAATTCTATGAAACATTTCAAAAAGGAAATAACACCAATTCTACAGACTCATCCAGAAAATTGAAGAAAAAGGAACACTTTTCAAATCATTTTATGAAGCCAACATTGCCCTTATATCAAAACTATATAAAGGCAGTACCACAAAAAAAAAAAAAGAGTGACAGACACTTTTATCTATTTTATCTGATATCCTAATCTTTCAAGTATATAGAAGGGGAAAAAAAAAAAACTCAGTAAAATGTTAAAAAGTAAAATCTAGCAATATAAAAAGAATATGCCATAACAAAGCAGAGTATATCCTAGGAAGGCAATATTCAAGAATCAACTAATTCACCATATTGATGTCAAAGGGAATCTCATTTCCTTACAAAAGGAAAGGTACACAATCATATCAGTTGATACAGAAAAAGTATTTGACAAAATACAACACCCATTCATGATAAAAATGCTCAGCAAGCTAGGGATAAATGGAAAATCCTCAACTCGATAAAGGGCATCTACAGAAAACTAACAGCTAACATCATGTTTAGTGATGAAAAGCGAAATGTGTTTTCCCTAAGATGGGGATCAAGGCATAGATGTTTAATCTCTCTATTTCTAGTCAACGTCACACTAGAAATATTAGATTCCAGATGAACAAGAAACAGAAATAAAAGCCATGTGGATTGAGGACTTCACTGGTAGTCCAGTGGGTGGAAATCCGTGTGCCAGCGCAGGGGACTCGGGTTCAGTCCCTGTTCTGGGAAGATTCCACTTGCCACTAGGCTACTAGGCCCATGAACCACAGCCGCTGAAACCCAGGTGGCCTAGAGCCCATGCTCTGCAACAGCGGAAGCCACTGCAATGAGAAGCCCACGCCTGCAACTACAGGGCAGCCTCCACTCGCGCAACTAGAGAAAACCCGTGTGCAGCATAAGTCTGGCTATGCTGCCATAGCCAAAACAAATTTTTAAAGTCATGTGGAGTGAAAAGGAAGAAATGAAACCGTCTCTGCAGCTAGTATGATTTTATGTGGAAAAAATTCACAGGCATTCTAAACAGAAACAACTCTGAGAACCAATGAGAGAGTTTAGCAAGATCATAGGATATGTAGTCAACAACAAAAATAACTATGTTTCTATATGCTGACAGTGAACAATTAAAAATAATATTTTGAAAGAATGCTATTTACAGTAGCTAAAAAAAGATACATAGCTTTAAATTTAATAAAACATACAGAATCTGTGTAGTGAAAACTATAAAGTAATGATGAAATGGATTAGAGATGAGCTAAATAAATGGAGAAGCATACTGTGTTTATGAATTAGAAGATTCAGCCTTAAAAATGTTGATTTTTAAAGATTTCAGCAGTTCTTCCCAAAATGTTATATAGATCTAATAGAATGCCAATAAAAATTCAAATGGTAATTTTTGCAGATACAGACAGGCTGACTCTAAAAATTTATATGGAAATACAAAGGTATAGCTAAAGCAGTTTTGAAAAAGGCAGATGAAGTTGGAAGCATCATCAGTTCAATTCAGTTCAGTTCAGTCGCTCAGTCGTGTCCGACTCTTTGCAACCCCATGAATCGCAGCACGCCAGGCTTCCCTGTCCATCACCATCTCCCGGAGTTCACTCAGACTCACGTCCATCGAGTCCGTGATGCCATCCAGCCATCTCATCCTCGGTCGTCCCCTTCTCCTCCTGCCCCCAATCTCTCCCAGCATCAGAGTCTTTTCCAATGAGTCAACTCTTCGCATGAGGTGTCCAAAGTACTGGAGCTTCAGCTTTAGCATCATTCCTTCCAAAGAAATCCCAGGGTTGATCTCCTTCAGAATGGACTGGTTGGCTTTCCTTGCAGTCCAAGGGACCCTCAAGAGTCTTCTCCAACACCACAATTCAAAAGCATCAATTCTTTGGCGCTCAGCCTTCTTCACAGTCCAACTCTCACTTCCATACATGACCACTGGAAAAACCATAGCCTTGACTAGACGGACCTTAGTCGTCAGAGTAATGTCTCTGCTTTTGAATGTACTATCTAGGTTGGTCATAACTTTTCTTCCAAGGAATAAGCGTCTTTGAATTTCATGGCTGCAGTCACTATCTGCAGTGATTTGGGAGCCCAAAAAAATAAAGTCTGACACTGTTTCCACTGTTTCCCCATCTATTTCCCATGAAGTGATGGGACCAGATGCCATCATACTACTCAATATCAAGACATTATAATATTACAGTAACCTAGAAAGTATAGTATCGACAAAAGAATTGACGCATAGGTCAATTGACACACAGTGAAAAAGAATATAAAGCCCAGAAATATATCCATAGA
Organism: Capra hircus; assembly: GCF_001704415.2. Lineage (NCBI taxonomy): Eukaryota > Metazoa > Chordata > Mammalia > Artiodactyla > Bovidae > Capra > Capra hircus. Next base: position 84,389,337 of record NC_030815.1, read on the forward strand.
AATATAGCCATTTGATTTTTTGACAAGGATGCAAAAGCAATTTTATGTAGAAAGGATAGTCTTTTCAACAAATGGTGTTGAACTAGTTGCTCATCCACCTGCAATAATTGAACTTTGACCTATGCCTGACATCTTTATACAAAAATTAACTAAAAAGTCATTGTATATCCAAACATAAAATATAAAGCTGTATTATAATTTTTGGAGAACTTTTGTGACCTGTGCTGAGGGAGTCTTTAGATCTAACATCAAAAGCATAATGCGTAAAAGAAGAATGGATAAATCAGACATCATCAAAGTCAATTCTTCTATGCTGTGAAAACCACTGTTAAGAGAATGAAAAGACGATCTACACACTAATAATTGCAAGTTACATATTCAGCTTAGTATTTGTTCACAAAATAAATAAAGTACTCTAGAAAACAGCTCAACTGAAAAATGGACAATGGACTGGAACAGACAGTTCCTAAAGAGAATATAAGGATGGCAGTTAAGCACATTTAAAAAAATTAATGTCATTGACTACCAGGGAAATGCAAATAAAAGCCATAGTGAGGAATCATCACACACTTGTGAGATTGGCTAAGCTAACAATACTGAGTTTTGTGTGGATATGGAGCAACTGAATCTCTCATGCTAGCGGGAATGCAAAATGGTACAGATATTCTGGAAAATATTTAGTTGGATATTTTAAAACTCAAAGATATACTCAGTATATGACACAACGATTTCACTAGTCAATCTTTATCAAGGAGAAATAAAAACTCATGTTTACTAAACACTTATATGTAAATAGTTATAGCAGTTCATTTGCATAATTGCCCAAACTGGAAACAACCCAAATATCCTGCGGTGGGTGATTGGAAAAACAGACTATGGTGCTTTGAGAAAGAAACAAACAGTTGGCACATGCAACAGCATGGGTGAACCCCAAAGGCATACTGAGTGAAGGAAATCTGTCTCCAAAAGCTGCATACTGGATAATCCTATTTTTAATGACATCCTCAAAAAAACTGTACATATCAGATCAGTGTTCCAAGGAGTTAGAGATAGAGGGGAGAATGTGATTATAAAGGGATAATAACACAAGGAAGTTTTTTAGGGATGATTGAATTGCTATGCATTATGCTAGTAATTATATGGATATATGTAGCTAAAGTTCTCAGAATTCTGCAGCTAAAGAAGTCCATTTTACTGTATGATAATTTAAAAAGTGAAAAAAAAATTTACATATATTGAAAGAAAGTGAAAAGGCAGAAGAACCAGAGATCAAATTGCCAACATCCGCTGGATCATGGAAAAAGCAAGAGAGTTCCAGAAAAACATCTATTTCTGCTTTATTAACTATGCCAAAGCCTTTGACGGTGTGGATCACAATAAACTGTGGAAAATTCTGAGAGAGATGGGAATACCAGACCACCTGACCTGCCTCTTGAGAAACCTATATGCAGGTGAGGAAGCAACAGTTAGAACTGGACATGGAACAACAGACTGGTTCCAAATAGAAAAAGGAGTCTGTAAAGGCTGTATATTGTCACCCTGCTTATTTAACTTATGTGCAGGGTACATCGTGAGAAACGCTGGACTGGAAGAAGCACAAGCTGGAATCAAGGTATCAATAACCTCAGATATGCAGATGACACCACCCTTATGGCAGAAAGTGACGAGGAGCTAAAAATCCTCTTGATGAAAGTGAAAGAGGAGAGCAAAAAAGTTGGCTTAAAGCTCAACATTCAGAAAACGAAGATCATGGCATCTGGTCCCATCACTTCATGGCAAATAGATGGGGAAACAGTGTCAGACTTTATTTTTTAGGGCTCCAAAATCACAGCAGATGATGACTGCAGCCATGAAATTAAAAGACGCTTACTCCTTGGAAGAAAAGTTATGATCAATCTAGATAGCATATTAAAAAGCAGAGCCATTACTTTGCCAACAAAGGTCCATCTAGTCAAGGCTGTGGTTTTCCCAATGGTCATGTATGGATGTGAGAGTTGGATGTGAAGAAAGCTGAGTGCCGAAGAATTGATGCTTTTGGACTGTGGTGTTGGAGAAGACTCTTGAGAGTCCCTTGGACTGCAAGGAGATCTAACCAGTCCATTCTGAAGGAGATCAACCCTGGGATTTCTTTGGAGGGAATGATGCTGAAGCTGAAACTCCAGTACTTTGGCCACTTCAAGCGAAGAGTTGACTCATTGGAAAAGACTCTGATGCTGGGAGGGATTGGGGGCAGAAGAAGGGGATGACCGAGGATGAGATGGCTGGATGGCATCACTGACTCAATGGGCAAGTCTGAGTGAACTCCAGGAGTTGGTAATGGACAGGGAGGCCTGGCATGCTGCGATTCATGGGGTTGCAGAGAGTCAGACACAACTGAGTGACTGAACTGAGCTGAACTAATGTAACCTGGCAGATAATGAGACAGGATAGCATGAAAGAAAAGCAGCAACAAGAACAGATAACAAAAGAGATCCTCAGACTTTTACTTTAGGTCACATTGGATAATAGGCACTGGATTTATTTTCCCTTAAAACAACTGAAAAAGCACGCAAAATATATGGAAGTGTTTTTTAAAGACTTTGAACATAAAGGAGTGACTGACATTGATTCCTGCAAGGCTGAAAAAACTTGATGATCATTTCAGCTGACTGCACTAAGAAAGTTTTCACAGTCCCAAAGCAGGGAGGGAGGGACCCAGGTAGAGCTCAGCAGATTTCCCGTAATGAGGAGACTGACCTGAGAGTCTTGGGAAGCCCAGGGGCAAGAGTTTGTGGGTAGAGTTTTGGAGAGGAGAGAGCACAAAGAGGAAAGTCTCTGGATTGACAGAGGATTCCTTTTGATTATTTTGCAGAGTACTGTGTGTGAGGAAACTAGCTGATGCCAGGAAATGAACCACTCCAAAGGATTAGAGGGAATACTACTATAACTCATAGTATGGGAATGTCTGTTCCTACCAGTTAGCTGGAAGGACTTATAATTCAAGGGCCATTGGGCAGAGGACTGACAAGGGCCTTGCCTCTGTCATGGAGAATAATTAGCCCTAAATTAAAATTTGTTCTTGTCCTGCTGAACAAACCATAAGAGCAAGATATCAAAAGATCAAGCCAGAGTAGCTTAACTGCATCCCATAGCAAAGAATGTTATTAGGAATACAAACTCATACAGCACCTAAGAAGGCAAGTTTTACATTGTCTGATATCCAACTGAAATTATCAAGCAGGACAATATGAGGAAAATTCCTTATTTCCCATAGCTGACAAAGCTATCAGAATTAGCAGACAACATTAATACAGTTAGTTACAGCTGTATTCCATATGTCCAAAAAACTATAGGAAAGAGATATAATTTATCATATTGATAAAGTAGTAAAGAAGCAGTCCATAAGATTATCTAAATAAATGCAGAAAAGGAATTTCACAAAATTCAACAACTACAAGTATCCTCTGCAAACTCTCCATGAACCATGTAGAGTTAAATCTGATAAGATATCTGTAAGACTGTTCAGTAAGAACTACAAAACAATGTGGATGGAAGCTAAAGACCTAAAGAAGTACCCTATTCTCAGGTCAGAAGACACAATGTTACTACGGTTTTATTTCTCTCTCACTTGATCAACAGATTTTATGCAGCTGCCACCAGAATCCCAAAAGTTTTTTTCTAGCAGTTGAAAAGCTGTGAAAATGTAAAAGCCATTGGAATTTGGAAGTAAAAGAAACAGATTGCAATGCTAACACTAGCTGATTTCAAGAATTATTATAAAATCATAGTGATCAAGACAGTGCGGTGTTGTTGGTAATGTTATTTGGTCACTTGAGGCATGTCCAGTTCTTTGCAACCACATGGACTGTAGCACATCAGGCTTCTCTGTCCTCTACTGTCTCTCAGAGTTTGCTCAAATTCATGCCCATCGAGTCAGTGATGGCTGTTTCACCATCTTATCCTCTCCCACCCCCTCCTCCTTTTTCCTTAAATCTTTCCTAGCATCAAGGTCTTTTCTATTGAGTCAAATCTTTGCATCAGGTGGCCAAAGTATTGGAGCTTCAGCATAGTCCTTCCAGTGAATATTCAGGTTGATTTCCTTTAGGATTGATTGGTTTGATCTCCTTGCTGTCCAAGGGCTTTTCAAGAGTCTTCTCCAGCACCACCATTCAAAAGCATCTGTTCTTCGGTGCTCAGCCTTCATCATCCAACTCTCACATCCATCCATGACTACTAGAAAAAAACCATAGCTTGGACTTACATGGACCTTTGTCAGCAAAATGATATCTCTGCTATTTAATATGGTGTCTAGGTTTTTCATAGCTTTCCTTCTAAGGGGAAAGCATCTTTTAATTTTATGGCTGCAGTCACTGTTGGCAGTGATTTTGGACCCCAAGAAAATAAAGTTGCCATGAAGTGATGGGACCAGATGCCATGATCTTAGTTTTTTGAATGTTAAGTTTCAAGCCAGTTTTTTTGCTCTCCTCTTTCACCCTCATCAAGAGGCTCTTTAGCTCCTCTTTGCGTTCTTCCATTAGAGTGGTATCATCTGCTTATCTGAGATTGTTGGTATTTCTCCTGGCAGTGTTGATTCCAGCTTGTGATTCATCCAGCCAGGCATTTCGCATGATGTACATGTGAAATGATGTACTCTGCATATAAGTTAAATAAGCAGGGTGACAATATGCAGCCTGACATACTCCTTTCCTAATTTTGAACCAGTCATGTTAGTTCTATGTTCGATTCTAACTGTTGCTTCTTGACCTGCATACAGGTTTCTCAGGAGACAGGTTAGGTGGTCTGGTATTTCCATTTCTTTAAGAATTTTCCACAGTTTGTTCCAGTCCACACAGTCAGAGGCTTTAACGTAGTTAGTGAAGCAGAGATAGATATTATTTTTCTGGAACTCCCTTGCTTTCTCTATGATCCAACGAATGTTGGCAATTTGATCTCTGGTTCCTCTGCCTTTTTTAAACCTACCTTGTACATCTGGAAGTTCTTGGTTTACATACTGCTAAAGCCTATCTTGAAGGATTTTGAACATAACCTTGCTACTATGTGAAATGAGTGCAGTTGTACAGCAGTTTGAACATTCTTTGGTATTGCCCTTCTTAGGGATTGAGATGAAAACTGACCTTTTCCAGCCCTGTGGTCACTGCTGAGTTTTCCAAATTTGCTGACATACTGAGTGCAGCACTTTAACTGCATCATCTTTTAAGATTTTAAATATCTCCACCAGCTTTGTTTGTAGTGATGCTTCCTAAGGCCCACTTGACTTCACACTCCAGAATGTCAGCTCTAGGTGAGTGACATGATGTCATTGTGGTTATCTGGTTCTTTCAGAGCTTTTTCGTATAGTTCTTCTGTGTATTCTTGCCACCTCTTCTTAATCTGTTGTACTTCTGTTAGGTCCTTAACTTTTCTGTCCTTTATTGTGCCCATCCTTACATGAAATACTCCCTTGATATCTCCAATTTTCTTGAAGAGATCTCTGGTCTTTCCCATTCTATTGTTTTCCTCTATTTCTTTTCATTGTTCATTTATGAACAGGAGAGTTCTTATATCTCCTTATTATTCTCTGAAACTCTGCATTCAGTTGGGTGTATCTTTCCCTTTCTCCTTTGCCTTTTGCTTCTCTTCTTTCTTCAGCTATTGTAAGCCTCCATAGACAACCACTTAACCTTTTTATTCTTTGGGATGGTTTGGGTCACTGCCTCATTCACAGTGTTACTAACTTCCATCCATCGTTATTCAGGCACTCTGTCGACCAGATCTAATCCCTTGAATCTACTCATCACCTCCAGAGTATAATCATAAGGGATTTGATTTAGGTCGTACCTGAATGGCCTAAATGGTTTTCCCTACTTTCTTCAATTTAAGCCTGAATTTTGCAATAAGGAGCTGATGATCTGAGCCATAGTCAGCTCCAGGTCTTGTTTTTGCTGATTGTATAGAGCTTGTCCATCTTTGACTGCAAATAATATAATCAGCCTGATTTCAGTATTGACCATCTGGTGATGTCTGTGTAAACAGTCTTGTGTTGTTGGAAGAGGGTGTTTGCTATGACCAATGCATTCTCTTGGCAAAACTCTATTAGCCTTTGCCCTGCTTTGTTTTGTACTCCACCACCAAACTTGCCTGTTACTCTAGGTATCTCTTGACTTCCTACTTTTGCATTCCAGTCCTTTATGATGAAAAGGACATCTTTTTTTGGTGTTAGCTCTAAAAGGTCTTGTGGGTCTTCACAGAACTTTTCAACTTCAGCTTCTTCAGTGTTAGTGGTTTGGGACATAGACTTTGATTACCCTGGTGTTGAATGGCTTGCCTTGGAAAGGAACTGAGATCTTTCTGTCATTTTTGAGGTTTCACCCAAATACTGCAGTTTGGACTCTTCTGTTGGCTATGAGGGCGACTCCATTTCTTCTAAGGAATTCTTTCTCACAGTAGTAGATGTAATGGTCATCTAAATTAAATTCGCCTATTCTCATCCATTTTAGTTCACTGGTTCCTAAGATGTCAATGTTCACTCTTGCCATCTCCTGCTTGACCACATCCAGTTTACTGTAATTCATGGACCTAACATTCCAGGTTCCTTTGCAATATTGTTCTCTGCAGCATCAGACTTTGCTTTCACTACCAGATGCATCCACAGCTGGGCATTGTTTCTGCTTTGGCCCATCCACTTCATTCTTTCTGGAGCTATTAATAATTGCCTTTCACTCTTCCCCAGTAGCATATTGGACACCTTCCAACCTAGGGGTTGCTCATCTTCTGGTGTCATGTCTTTTTGCCTTTTCATACTGTCCGTGGGGTTTTCCATGCAAGAAACCACTCCAGAATATTGGAGTGGGTTGCCATTTCCTTTTCCAATGAACTGCATTTTGTCCAGAAGTCTTCACTATGACCCACCCATCTTGGATGGCCCTGTACAACATGGCTCATAGCTTCATTGAGTTACTCAAGTTACTCATGACAAGACTGTAATCCATGAAGGGGTGGTATTGGAGTAATTACAGGTAAATAGAATAAAGAGAAGACAGAAAGACACTTAGTTTTTTATAAACATATAAAGGACATTCAATGAAAAGAGAACAGGTTTTTCTAGTCTTGGAGTAGTTGATCATTCATATGTGAAAAATGAATATTAATCCATACTTAACACCATATAAAAAAACCAACTCAAAATGTAATGTAACCCTAAATGTAAAACTGAAAACTGTGAAACTTATGGTAGGAAACACAGGAGAATGTTTGTATGACTTTGGGTTAGGAAATACTGGTATCCTCAAAGTGCTAAGGAAAGTAAACATAAACCTTGAATCTCTACCTGGTGGTTAGCATGCTACATAAATTAAGATGAGATAAAAATGAAAAGGATTCAATACCTACATATTGCAAATGTAAGATGGGATATTTTTAGGCTAAACCACAATGATGCCAGATGGAAGGTCAGAAATACAGGAAGGAATAAAAATAATGGAATTATAAAATATAGACCAGTCAAAAGGAGTGTTAACTGTTTAAAAACATAGTGTCTTCAGAGATTTGAAATATATTTGTTTTGCTAAAATATGCGAAAGTAAGGGCGTGTTTACCAGGGGAAGGGAATTGTACTCAAAGGGCTCCTGCATTCTTGCATTGTTAGAGAAGAGAGCCAAAATCAAGAATGTATACTGTAGTCGATAGAATACTCTTTTGAGAATTGTAAAGTAGTAGATAACTTTCACAGTCATGGGGGAAGGGTAGAGTAGAGAAGAATTTTTTGAAAACAAAAGGCAAGGAAGAAGAGAAAAAGCAACATTGAACATGATGAAAATATCGGAAATCATTTGTAAGGTGGTAGTCTTAACTCTAGTAGATGAGTAATTAAATGTAAATGAAATAAATATCAAACTTTGTCAAATGTGAAAAAAGAGAACAAACTAATAACAAACTAAGACCTAAGACTACAAATGGTGATGAGTAAAGAAATGAAAAAAAAAAGCATGCTAATACCTAAAGAAGGCTAGAGTAGATTGGTTTTTTTTTTTTTTTTTCTTTTGTGGAGTGGGCAGAGCCATGGGCCATGTAGGATCTTCCTTACCTATGTACTTGCATGCTAAGTTGCTTTACTCATGTCCTACTCTGTGATCCTGTGGGCTACAGCCTGTCAGGCTCCTCTGTCCATGGAGATTCTCCAGGCAAGAATACTGGAGTCGGTTGCCGTGCCCTACTGCAGGGGATTGTCTTGACCCAGGGATTGAAGCCATTGTCTCCTGCAGCTCCTGAACTGCTGGCAGATTCTTTACCCCTGAGCCACCAGGGAAGCCCCTTAGTTCCCTGACCAAGGATCAAACCTGTGCCCCTTGCAGTGGAAGTGCAGTCTTTTCACTGGACTGTCAGGAAAGTCCCTTAGAGTAGATCTTTTATATCAGACAAATAGACAAAAAAGTAATGATGAAAGATTCAGTTCTCCTGGAAGATCAAATAACTCTATATTTGCATGTCTTCAATAACACAGCCTCAAAATATATAAAACAAAAATTAATAGAAATAAATGAAAAAAATCATCATGAGAGTTTTAACTTTTCAAATGGGAAGACAAAAATAAATTCAGAATATAAAGGATTTCAACAGTAGAATTAGCAGTTTTGTTTCATATGTAGGACACCCAATAGCTGAAGAATGCCAATATTTTCAAGTACACAAAGGATATTTTAAAATTAGCCATATATAGGACACAAAGCTAATTTCAAATTTAAAAGGATTGAAATCATTCAATGCATGTTCTTTAACTACAATTGGCAATAAGCTAGAATTGAAAAACAAGAAGATACCTGAAGTCTCCACAATTTGACAGTTAGGAAATGGGTTTATCTCATGAAGCAACAAAAAAATTATAATGTAAGTTGTGAAACTATTCTAAATAATAATGATATGAAAATCATGCAAATGAAACATTAATTATCAAAATGTGTGGAATGCAGCTAAATCTATATTTTGCAGAAATTTTACAGTCTCAAATGCACATTTTAGAAAGGAGAAAAGATTAGAAACAATCAAAATATATCCACTGTAAAAAGTTAGAGAAGAGAAAATTGAATGCAGTTAAAAGGAAGAAATAAAACAAAAACATGAATTAATGAAATACAAAATAAATATACAATAGAGTATCAGTTCAGTTCAGTTGCTTAGTTGTGTCCAACTCTGCAATCCCATGAACTACAGCATTCCAGGCCTTCCTGTCCATTACCAGCTCCCGGAGTCCACCCAAACCCATGTCCATTGAGTCAGTGATGCCATCTAACCATCTCATCCTGTCGTCCCCTTCTCTTCTTGCCCTCAATTTTTCCCAGCATCAAGGTCTTTTTCAATGAGGCAGCGCTTTGCATCAGGTGGCCAAAGTACTGAAGTTTCAGCTTCAACATCAGCCCTTCCAATGAACACTCAGGACCGATCTCCTTTAGGATGGACTGGTTGGATCTCCTTGCAGTTCAAGGGACTCTCAAGAGTCTTCTCCAACACCACAGTTCAAAAGCATCAATTCTTCAGCGCTCAGCTTTCTTCACAGTCCAACTCTCACATCCATACATGACCACAGGAAAAACCATAGCTTTGACTAGACAGACCTTTGTTGACAAAGTAATGTCTCTGCTTTTGAATATGCTATCTAGGTTGGTCATAACTTTCCTTCAAAGGAGTAAGTGTCTTTTAATTTCATGGCTGCAGTCACCATCTGCAGTGATTTTGGAGTCCAGAAAAATAAAGTCAGCCACTGTTTCTACTGTTTCCCCATCTACTTCCCATGAAATGAGGGGACCAGATGCCATGATCTTCGTTTTCTGAATGTTGAGCTTTAAGCCAACATTTTCACTGTCCTCTTTGGCTTTCATCAAGAGGCTTTTTAGTTCTTCTTCACTTTCTGCCATAAGGATGGTGTCATCTGCATATCTGAGGTTATTGATATTTCTCCTGGCAATCTTGATTCTAGCTTGTACTTCATCCAACCCAGCATTTCTCATGGTGTGCTCTGCATATAAGTGAAATAAGCAGGGTAACAATATACAGCCTTGATGGACTCCTTTTCCTGCTTGGAACCAGTCTGTTGTTCCATGTCCAGTTCTAACTGTTGCTTCCTCACCTGCATACAGATTTCTCGAGAGGCAGGTCAGGTGGTCTGGTATTCCCATCTCTTGAAGAATTTTCCATAGTTTGTTGTGATCCACACAGTCAAAGGCTTTGGCATAGTCAGTAAAGCAGAAATAGATGTTTTTCTGGAACTCTCTTGCTTTTTCAGTGATCCAGCAGATATTGGCAATTTGATCTCTGGTTCCTCTGCCTTTCTAAAACCAGCTTGAACATCTGGAAGTTCACAGTTCACGTGTTGTTGAAGCCTGACTTGGAGAATTTTAGGCATCACTTTACTAGCGTGTGAGATGAGTGCAATTGTGCAGTAGTTTGAGCATTCTTTGGCATTGCCTTTCTTTGGGATTGGAATGAAAACTGACCTTTTCCAGTTCTGTGACCACTGCTGAGTCTTCCAAATTTGCTGGCATATTGAGTGTAACACTTTCACAGCATCATCTTTCAGGATTTGAAATAGCTCAACTGGGATTCCATCACCTCCACTAGCTTTGTTCATATATAGAGTATCAACAAAGCTTAAAGTTGTTTCTTTGATTTGGCAAATAAAACTGGTGAGCCACTGGTGAAACTGACTCTAGGAAAGAGAGAAGGCACAGTCAATATCAGGAATGAAAAAGGGACATTGCTACAATCTGGCAAATTTATGTCCTGGAGAAATACAACTTAGCACACTTCTTACTAACATAAGAAGAAATAAAATCTGAAGAGTGCCATACATGTTAAAAAGTTGAATAATTAAAAACCTCACATTTATATTTTGTGATCAGAAGATTGCTGGAACAGCTCCAGTGTATAGTCTTCCAGATTCAAATATAGGCAATAGAGTTATCACTTTTCAGAAGGATTCAGAAGTTCTGAGCCTAACTCCACTATGCAGAACTAAAGCAGTCATGTGACCAGGTGCCTGGAATGCACAGACCAACCTGTTCCCAAGTTATATGCACATCCCTGAACTTGAAAATAAGGAAAGCTGTTCCCTGGAGGAAATTTAAGAGTGCTGCTGCATGAGGGAAGGGATGAATGCTGTATCGTCAAACCAGAAAGTTGTTCATGATAGTGAGAATGGTGGACTCACTCAAATGTTGGAAAAGAGGTAATAATTGTTGAGAAGAAAAGAAAAGGACAAAAGGTTCATGTGAGATGTGGAAAACTGCCCAGATTAAAAAATCAGATTGAAATAGACCCTCAGAGGATAATGGGGGTGGAGTGATGTCAGGAAGATTGCAGAGCAGGAGATATCAGCATCTGTCCTCACATAAAAACAACAGTTGGACATAGATACATAAACGGAAGTGGCCGTGGGATGGCTCAGAAATCCAGTTAAGAGCCTGTGTTAACACAGTGGAGCAGAAATGAAGAATTAATGAACAGAAAGGATTAGGGGGAATCAGCTGAGCTGGCAGATGAGATGGCAAGGAACAAAAAAGATCGAGGTATCTGTATCAGCTACACAGCTTGTGCCATCATGGTCCCCAGTGGCCAGGTCTATGAAGGACTCTGTTAGCCTTTGTGGCTAAGGACCTTTACTGCCCCCATGGCAGCTGCAACTTCCCCACAGCTTTCACAGCAGAGGAACCTGTAGTGATAGTGGGCATGGGCCCAGTTGCCTACTCCACAGAACACTGGGTACTTTCACCATGGAGTTAACCAGCCCAGCAGCCATCACCACCACAAGACACCCTAGGGAGAGAGATGCTGCTGCACCTTATTCTTCCCTCCCCAGAAGAAGCTGCTGGTCTGCTGCCCTGGGACCAGGACTGCCGGCTGCCTCCCTCAACCCTGTGCATACCCCAGACCCCAGAACCCTGGCTGTTGTGGTGGCATCCATGCTTCAGATCCCAGCTGCATGGTAGCTGCACACTCATGCACCTGAGATGCTGGAGCCAACACCATTGTGAACCAGTCAGCACACCAGAACCTGGAGCCATCATCCCTCTGTGAGTGCCTGCACTCCAGACCTCTGCTGTGTCTCTGTGCCATCAGCAGCTATACATCAGACACCTGTGTTACCATTGCCAGGAGAGTGTCCACAGGCTGGATCCAGTGCTAAGAGGTAGCCTATCAGCAATAAAATCCCCATGGGAAAAAAAGGATCAGAAGGTGCCCACAAACTCACTATTGTAGACCCCAACAGTCCCACAGCCTCTGTAGCTACCTGCAGTTGAGGACTCATACCATCCTTGTCAATACTGACCTCAGCTGGTGAGCTGCACAGAGACTACAGTGCTGGGCCTGCCCTGCACCTGCAATCAACATACTCCATCCAACCAGCTTCCCTGTACCCACTGGAAGGTAAAGGTCTTCTCCACCAAAATCAGTTTGTAAGGTCTAGAAGAGATGAGTGATCCATCAAATACGCAGACATCAACACAAAGTTACAAGAAACATGGAAAAAGGCAAGGAAACTTGACACCACCAAAAGGAGCAGAATAATTATCTGGTAACAGGCCACAAAGAACTGGAGATCTATGAATTGCCATAGAATTCAAACTTAATTGTTTTAAAGAAACTTGGTGAGTTATAAGAGAACACATGTAGACAACAAAATCATGAAAACAACACAGAAACAAAAATGAGAAGTTTAACAGAGAAACAGAAATGGTAAGAAGAACCAAACAAATTCTGGAGCTGAAGAAATATAGTGAATGAGGTTTAAAAAAATGCAGTAGAGATCAAGTGTGCCATATAGACTTGATCAAGTTGAAGACAGAATCTGTGAACTTGAAGATGAGTCATTTGAAATTATCAAGTCATAGAAGAAAAGGGAATGAAAAAAAGTGAAGAAAGCCTATGTGAATTATGGGGCTCCATCCAGTAACTAACATTTTCAGTGTGGACATCCCCAGAGAAGAGAGAGAGAAAGGGCAGGAAACTTATTTTAAGAAATTTCCAGGAGGGAGGTTCAAGGGAGAGGGAACATATGTATACCTATGGCTGGATCATGTTGATGTATGGCTGAGACCAACACAATATTGTAAAGCAATTATCCTTCAATTAAAAATAGATTGAAGAAAAGAAATTCTCAAATCTAGGACAAGATCATGAACATCTGTGTCCATGAATCTCTTAAGTCCCTGTATAGATGTAACCCAAAGAAGATTTTTTGAAGATACATTATAATAAAGCTATCAAAAATCAAAGACAAAGAATTTTGAAAGCAGCAATTGGGAGAAAAAACCTTGTTTTATATGAAAAAAATAACTCTCAGCAGATTTCTCAGAAGGAACCTTGTAAGGCAGGAGAGGGTGGAATGATATATTCAAAATTCTGAAAGAAAAAAGCTGATGACTAAGAATACTACTTCAACTGGCAAAGCTGTCATTCAGAAATGAAGGAGAAATAAAGACTTTACCCAAACAAACAAAAGTTGAGGGAGTTCATCACCGCTGTACCTGCCTCATGAAAACACGTGGAAGTATAAAATTCAGTGGTAAAAGTATATAGGCTGTTGTAACTATATTTTTATTTTAAGCCTCATGGCAGTCACAGACTAAATACCTATACATAAAAGATAAAGGAAATAAAGCATACCACTATAGAAAATCATCAGATCAGAAAGGAAGAAAGAGAAGAAGAAAGGAAGTGTGAAACAGAAAGTAAGAAGATGGCAATTAGTAAGTCCATATTTATCAATAATTACTTTAAATGAAAATGAATTAATATCTCCAATCAAAATATAGAGTTGTTCAATTGCTAAATTATGTCCTACTCTTTGGGACCCTGTGGAGTGCAGCATGCTTAGCCTTCCCTGTCCTTCACTGTCTCCCGGAGTTTACTCAAACTCATGTCCATTTAATCGGCAGTGCCATCCAACCATCTCATCCTGTGTTTCCCACTTCTCCTGCCCTCAATCCTTCCCAGCATCAAGATCTTACATGAATTGGCTCTTTGCATCAGGTGGCCAAAGTACAGAGTGGCTGAGTGAATTAAAAAATAAGACAAAACTATGTATGTTGTCTGCAGGAGATTCACTTCAACTTTAGTGGCATATATATCCTGAAAGTGAAGGATATATTACAGGCTGATGGAAACCAATAGAAAGCAGGGGCAGTGTTATGAGACAAAATGGCTGTGAGTCAAAATCTGTAACAAGAGGCAATGAAAGTCATTCTATAATCAGTTTATCAAAAGGATATAGCAGTTGTAATTATGTATGTACTCAAGATGTGACCACCTACATATATGGAGCAAGTATTAACAGGTCTGCAGGCAGAAATAGATGTCTATGCACTAACAGTGGGGGACTTAAACTACTTCACTTTTAATAATGGATAGACCTTCCAGATGGAAAGTCCATGAGAGAATATAGAACAAAAGGACCCTAGAACAAATGGACCTTAACAGACATAAGCAGGACATTCTACTCAAAACAGCAGAGTACGCATTCTTCTCAAGTGCGGGTGAAACATTCTCTAAGATAGATCGTTTGTTAGATTACAAAACAAGTCTTAACAAATTTAAGAAGACTGAAATCACATCAGGTTATTTTTCCAACCGCAATGTCATGAAACTAGAAATCAACAGGAGGAAAGCTGGAAAATGTAGAAATACATGGAAATTAAGCAATGCATTTCTGAATAACAAATGGGTCAAAGAGGAAATTTAAAAGGAAATAAAAATATCTTGATATAAATGAAAATGGAAACATGACGTGCCAAAACTTACATCGTTCAGCAAAAGCAATTTTAAGAGGAAATTTATAGTTACAAAAACTTACATTGAGAGACAAGAAAGATCTCAAACTCTTTAACGTCACACCTCAAGGAACTAGTGAAAGGATGAACTTAGCCCAAAGTTATCAGAAAGAAGGAAACAACAAAATTTAGAGTAGAAAGAGAGACTCGGAAAAAAAAAAAAAAGATCAATGAAACTAAGAGCTAGTTCTTGGAAAAGTTAAAGTCAGCAAACCTTTAGCTAGGCTAAGAAAATGAAATCTGAATTGAAAGGGGAGATGTTACATCTAATAATACAGAAATGAAAAGAATCATGAGAAAATACCATGAATAAGTACATACCAAAATATCGAATAACCTAGAAAAATGGATAAATTCCTAGAAACACACAGACTATCAAGACTGAATCATTAAGAAATAGAAAATCTGAATGGACCTGTAACTAATGAAGAAACTAAATCTGTAATCAAAAATCTCCCGAGAAAGAAAAGTGCAGAACTGGAAAACTTCACTGGTGAATTCTTATTAAACATTTAAAGAAGAATTAGCACAGTCTTTCTTAAACTCTTCCAAAAAAAACCTGAAAAGGACGTAATACTTCTGACTCATTTTGCTAGCCAGCTTTACCCTGATACCAAAATTAGACAAGGATACTATAAGAAAACAGAGTTACAGCCCAGTATCCTTGATGGATCTGTATGACATTTATATACAAAAACTCTCAACAAAATACTACCAAACTGAATCAAGAGCACATTAAAAGAATCATACACTACAGTCATGTGGGATTTATTCCTGAGGTGCAAGGATGGCTCAACATAAGTAAATCAATAAATGTGATACAACACATTGACAGAATGAAGTAGAAAATCTTATGATAATGGCAATAGATGAAGAAAAAAGATATTTGAAAAAATTTAAATGATAAAAACAATCTCAACAAATAAAATGTAAAAGGAATGTACTTCAACATAATGAAAGCTGTATATAATCAGCCCATGGCTAACATCATACTGAATCATGAAAAGCTAAAGCTTTTCCTCTTAGTTTAAAAACAAGACAGGATTCATACTTTCATTACTTCTATTCAGTGTCACCGTGGAAGTCCTAGCCAGAGCAGTTAGTCAAGAAGAAGAAATAGAGGGCATCCAAATCAGAAAGAAAGTAAAATTGTGTCTGTTTACAGATGACATAATCTAATATACGCTTACTGCTTGGAAGAAAAGTTATGACCAACCTAGATAGCATATTCAAAAGCAGAGATATTACTTTGCCAACAAAGGTCCGTCTAGTCAAGGCTATGGTTTTTCCAGTGGTCATGTATGGAAGTGAGAGTTGGACTGTGAAGAAGGCTGAGTGTCAAAGAATTGATGCTTTTGAACTGGTGTTGGAGAAGACTCCTGAGAGTCCCTTGGACTGCAAGGAGATCCAACCAGTCCATTCTGAAGGAGATCAGTCCATTCTGAAGGAGATCAGTCCTGGGTGTTCTTTGGAGGGAATGATGCTAAAGCTGAAACTCCAGTACTTTGGCCACCTCATGCTAAGAATTGACTCATTGGAAACGACTCTGATGCTGGGAGGGATTGGGGGCAAGAGGAAAAGAGGATGAGATGGCTGGATGGCATCACCGACTCGATGGATGTGAGTCTGAGTAAACTCCAGGAGTTGGTGAGGGACAGGGAAGCCCAGTGTGCTGTGAGTCATGGGGTCGCAGAGTCGAACACGACTGAGGAACTGAACTGAACTGAACTGAATATACAGAAAACCTTAAAGACTCCATCAAAAAACTGTTAGAATTAATAAACCCAGTGAAGTTGCAGAATACAAAATCAACATGCAGAAATCAATTTTATTTCTATAAACCAATCTGAAAAATAAACTAAGAAAGCAATCCCAATTATAGTAGCATCATACTGAGGAATAAATTTTACCAGGAGATGAAAGCCATGTGGGCTGAAAACTATGAGACATTGATGAAAGAGATTGAAATAAATGGAACCATATCTTATGTTCTTTGATTGAAAGAATTAAATGTCTATACTACCCAAACTTATCTACAGATTCAATGCAATCCCCATCAAAATTCCAGTGTCATTTTTCACAGAAATAGAAAAATTCTAGAATTCATATGGAATCACAAAAAAAGCCAAATAGCCAAAGCAGTTTTGAGGAAGAACAAAGTATATCATTTCATGACTTCAAACTATATTGTAAAGCTATGATAATCAAAACAGCATATGGTATTAACATAAAATTAGACACAGACCAGCAGAACAGAGAGCCCAGAATACACTCAAGTATATATGGTCAACTAATCTATGACAAGGGCACCATATGTACACAGTTGGGGGAAAGGTTAGTTTCTCCAATAAATGGTTCTGAGAAAACTGGACATCCAAATGGAGAAAAATGAAATCGGACATCTGTCTCACACCACCCACAAAAATCAACTTAAAATAGATTAAAGACTGAAACTTAAGGCCTGAAACTTTAAAAATAGAACTGCCATATGTTCCAGCAGTCCCACTTCTGGATATTTATCCAAAGGGACTGAAATCACTGTTTCAAAGAGATATCTGCATCTCCATGTTCATGCAGCATTATCCATAGTAGTCAAGATATGGAAACAATCTTAAGTGTCACTAGTTGGATGGATAATGAAAACATGGCATATTCAGCCATGAAAAGAAGGAAATCCTGCCATTTGTGACAGCATGGATGAAATCACAGTCATTATACTAAGTAAAATAAGCCAAGCAGAGAAAGACAAATACTCCTTGATTTCAGTTGTATGTGGAATTTGGGGGGAAAAAGTTGAGCTCATAGAACCAATGAGTGGAATGGTGATTTGCCAGAGGCACAGATTAAAGAAGCATATGATCATCTCAATAGATGGAGGAAGACATTTGATAAAAGTCAACATCTATTAATGACTTTAAATAATAGGAACATAAACATAAAAGTGCATTTGTTTAATCTGACAAAGGGTATCTATTTTTAAAATAACAGCAAATATACTTAATGGTGATATGCTGCTTTGTTTTTTGGTTTTTTTGAGATGGAGAGCAATATATAAAGATACTCATTATCACTATTTATTTTCAGTATCCTACTGGAGGTCCTCAGTAGCCCGGTGTAGAGTAGGACATTGTAAATGGGTTCCCAGACCCAATTCCAACTTTGTGTGTGTGTGTAGACTTCCCTACACCAGCGAGCAATTCTCAGATGCCAGCAAGATGTCTGAGAATTCAGCTCAATTCTGACACTTTCTACCTGGAGATAGAATCAGATTCCAGAGGTAAAGAGTTCAGTTCCACTGGACAACCCTCCACATTAGATGCCAGTCACAAGCCCAGGTTATTATCTGTGCATCTAACCAACTTGCTACAAACTGGAGTTTCCAACAGACATCCTCTAACTTAGGATGTCAATTGCAAGTTAAGGTTGTTTCTTGTACTTCTGAGTGACTGGCTATAAATCAGGGTTTCCCATGACCCTTTAATTTGCTTGAATTGCTCACAGAACTCAGAGAAACATGTGTTTTACTGGATCACTGATTTATTATCAGTTCAGTTCAGTTGCTGAGTCGTGTCCGACTCTTTGCAGCCCCATGAATCACAGCACTCCAGGCCTCCCTGTCCGTCGCCATCTCCTGGAGTTCACTCAAACTCAGGTCCATCGAGTCGGTGATGCCATCCAGCCATCTCATCCTCTGTCGTCCCCTTTTCCTCCTGCCCCCAATCCCTCCCAGCATCAGAGTCTTTTCCAATGAGTCATCTCTTCGCATGAGGATTATAAAAGTATAAGAATCAGTAGCCAGACGAACCGATATATAAGGCAAGGCATTGGGAAATGGTGTGGAGCTTCTGTGCCTTTTCCAGGCTCACCACTCTCTCCAGTCTCCATGTGTTCAACTGGAATCTCTCTGAACCTCGTCCTGTAGAGATTTTATGGAGGCTTCATTCAGTTCAATTCAGTTCAGTTCAGGTGCTCAGTCGTGTCTGATTCTTTGCGACCCCATGGACTGTAGCACGTCAGGCCTCCCTGTCCATCACCAACTCCCAGAGTTTACTCAAACTCATGTCCATCGAGTTGGTGATGCCATCCAACCATCTCATCCTCTGTCATCCCCTTTTCCTCCTGCCTTCTATCTTTCCCAGCGTCAGGGTCTTTTCCAATGAGTCAGTTCTTCGCATCAAGTGGCTAGAATATTGGAGTTTGACCTTCAGCATCAATCCTTCCAATGAATATTCAGGACTGATTTCCTTTAGGATGGAATGGTTGGATCTCCTTGCTGTCCAAGGGACTCTCAAGAGTCTTCTCCAACACCACAGTTCAAAAGCATCAATTCTTCGGTGCTCAGCTTTCTTTATAGACCAGTTCTCACATCCATACATGACTACTGGAAAAACCATAGCTTTGACTAGACGGACCTTTGTTGGCAAAGTAATGTCTCTGTTTTTTAATAAGCTGTGTAGGTTGATCAGAGAAGAGTGAAAAAGTTGGCTTAAAGCTCAACTTTCAGAAAACTAAGATCATGGCATCTGGACCCATCACTTCAAGGGAAATAGATGTGGAAACAGTGTCAGACTTTAATTTTTTGGGCTCCAGAATCCCTGCAGATGGTGATTGCAGCCATGAAATTAAAAGACGCTTACTCCTTGGAAGGAAAGTTATGACCAGCCTAGAAAGCATATTCAAGAGCAGAGACATTACTTTACCGACTAAGGTCCGTCTAGTCAAGGCTATGGTTTTTCCAGTAGTCCTGTATAGATGTGAGAGTTGGACTGTGAAAAAAGCTGAGTGCCGAAGAATTGATGCTTTTGAACTGTGGTATTGGAGAAGACTCTTGAGAGTCCCTTGGACTGCAAGGAGATCTAACCAGTCCATTCTAAAAGAGATCAGTCCTAGGTGTTCTTTGGAAGGAATGATGCTAAAGCTGAAACTCCAGTACTTTGACCACCTCATGCGAAGAGTTGACTCATTGGAAAAGACTCTGATGATGGGAGGGATTGGGTGCAGGAGGAGAAGGGGACAACAGAGGATGAGATGCCTGGATGGTATCACTGACTCTCTGGATGTGAGTTTGGGTGAACTCCGGGAGTTGGTGATGGACAGGGAGGCCTGGTGTGCTGCAATTCATGGGATTGCAAAGAGTCAGACAGTACTGAGCGACTGAACTGAACTGAGGTTTGTCATAGCTTTCCTTCCAAGGAGTAAGCGTCTTTTAATTTCATGGCTGCAATCACCATCTGCAGTGATTTTGGAGCCGAAAAAAATAAAGTCTGTCACTGTTTCCCCATCTATTTGCCATGAAGTGATGGGGCCAGATGCCATGATCTTAGTTTTCTGAATGTTGAGTTTTAAGCCAACTTTTTCACTCTCCTCTTTCATCAGGGGGCTCTTTAGTTCTTTGCTTTCTGCCATAAGAGTGGTGTCATATGCCTATCTGAGGTTATTGATATTTTCTCCTGGCAATCTTGATTCCAGCTTGTGCTTCATTCAGTCCAGCATTTCTCATGATGTACTCTGCACATAAGTTAAATAAGCAGGGTGAGGCTTCATTACATAGGCACAATTGACTTAATCATTGGCCATTGGTGATTAATTCAACCTCCCTCCTCTCTTCCCTCTTAATCAGGGGCTGGGACTGAAAGTTCTAACCCTCTGATCACATGGTTGGTTCTCTTGGCACCCAGTCCCCACCCTTGGGTGGGACCCAAAAGTCATCTTCCGTGAAGCATTTTTAGGAACTGAGGGCAAGAGGCCAAATATTATACTTGTAATGTATAATTAATGCTTTTAATGGTCAGGAGAGTCCAAGGATTTGGGGAATCTGTGAGCCAGGAGGTATGGATGAACACCAAATATATGTTTTTCCTATAAATCACAAATATTGCAGACATGAAGCAGGAAGTGAGGGTGAGAGAAAACAGAGAGAAAGGGGAGGAGAAAAAAGCAGGAAAAAACAAAAGAGAGGAAGAAAAGCAATAATACCGAAGAAGCCCAGGCCCTGCTTTACACAGTGAAATCTGCATTTCTACACATAAGACCCAGCATCACTCTCTTTTGTACCTTCCAGGTGATTCCAATCTGCAGTTATCTTTAAGAGCCATGCCCTGTCCAGTTTTTGTAAATATTTAAAGAAGTGTCATAGTGCTGGCACAATAGCTTAATTTTTCCTGTGAAGTAAATACATTTATCTCAAAACAAAGTTTTCTGAAGCAAATTTTTGCTTGTCTGAGTTTGTACCAGCTAAAAGTAGGCTTCCTTTTTTTTTTCCCCCGAAGTGAAATCAGGGATCATTTATTCAGCTTCTTTTAAAGACATGTAATCACTGTTTTCCCAGGCCTGTAGCAAAAACTAATGTCTGCCTTTTTTCAGGCAACTTCATAATTCCGTGTTCCCAAAAGTTTTTGTCTTTTTGAGCAAGAATTCTTTCAGGTGTCTTTTATAGTCTTCCAAGGAGTTGGAATTTTTCCATTAAGAGAATTTGTAAAACTTAAATAAACAAAAATCTGGTGCAGTGTCTGGTCAATACAGCAGATGAATCAGAACTTGCCAGCCAAGCTGTAACAGTTTTTGCCTGGTCATCAAAGAAGCATTCAGTCTTGTGTTATACTAATGGAAGATGATGCGTTTTCTGTTGACTAATTTTGGACGCTTTTCATCAAGTGCTGCTTTCAGTTGGTCTAATTGGCAGCAGTACTTGTTGGAATTAATTGTTTGGTTTTCCTGAAGGAGCTTGCAAATAGAGGACTCCCTTCCAGTCCTACTGTATACACGACATCACCTTCTTTGGATGAAGACTGGCCTTCGGTTTTGTTGTTGGTGGTGGTTCATTTCATTTGCCCCACGATCTCTCCCATTCTATATTGTTTCACAGAATCTACTTTTCATCACCCTTCACAAATTGTTTTTAAAATGGAATGTTTTTCTTGCATTTCAATAGAGGATCACATGTAGACTTATGGTCAAGAGGGTTTCTGTGGTTTTTTTTTTTTTGGCTTAACTTACGAGACTTCCCTGGTGGCTCAGATGGTAAAGCGTCTGTCTACAATGCGGGAGACCTGGGTTCGATCCCTGGGTCGGGAAGATCCACTGGAGAAGAAAATGGCAATCCACTCCAGTACTATTGCTTGGAAAATCCCATGGACAGAGGAGCCTGGTAGGCTACAGTCCATGGGGTCACAAAGGGTCAGACAACGACTGAGCGATGTTCCTGACGTTCCTGATGTGGAACCCAAATATCAAAGCTATTAACATAACCAAGCTGGTACAAATGATTTTCATTGCTTGATTTGGATAGTTTGAGTGTGTCGGCTGTCTCCCATGTGGTATAACATTGATCTCAGTTAATGTCTCAATTTGATTGCTATCAATTTCAGCTGGTCTACCCAACCACAGGGCATTGTCTGGTATTGGTTTCTGTGATAGTTTATCATGGGAAATTGAATATAGTTCCCTGTACTATATGATGGGACCTTGTTGTTTATCCATTCTATATATAATAGTTTGCATCTGCTAATCTCAAACTCTCAATCCACCCTCCTTCAGTCCCCTTACTCTTTGTCAACCACAAGTCTGTTATCTATATCTGTGAGTTCATTTCTGTTTTGTAGATAAATGCATTTGTGTTATATGTTATATTTTAAGTTATTTATTTATGTATTTTTGGCTGTGCTGGGTCTTTGTTGCTGAGCATGAGCTTTAGTTGCAGAGAGCAGGGGCTACTCTTTGGTGTAGGTGTGTGGGCTCCAGCAGTTGGCGGCACGTGGACTCTAGAGTGTGGGGGTATGTAGGATCTTCCCAGACCAGGGATCGAACCTGTGTCCCCTGCATTGGCAGGTGGATTCTCAACCACTGGACCAACAGGGAAGCCCCTGTGTTATATTTCAGATTCTACATATAAATGATATTATATGGTATTTGTCCTTCTGTTTCTAACTTAAACTTCACTTAATAATAATCTCTAGTTCTATCCATGTTGCTGCAAATGGCATTGCTTTGTTCTTTTTATGGCTAAGTAGTATTTGTATATATATATCTCACATCTTCTTTATCTATTCATCTGTTGAAGGACATCTAAGTTGTTTCCATGAATCGGTGATTATGAATAATGCTGCTATGAACATAGGGGTACATGTGTCTTTTTGAATTATAGTTTTTTTCCAGATACATGCTGGATCATATGGCAACTCTATTTTTAGCTTTTTGAGGAACCTCCATACATGTTTTTCATAGTGGCTGCACCAACTTACATTCTCACCAACAGTGTAGGAGCGTTCTTTACTTTATGTCCTCTCCAGCATTTATTATATGTAGACTTTCAAGGATGGCTATTCTGACTGGTGTGAGGTGGTACCTCATTATGGTTTTGATTTCCATTTCTCTAATAATTAGTGATGTTGACCATCTTTTTATATTACTGTTGTTGGCCTATAATTTTTTCTTTTGTAAATGTATTTTTCTGAGTATCAGGGTGTAATGGTGGCCTCTTAGAATGAATTTGGGAATGCTCCCTCCTCTTCAGTTTGGGGGATAGTTTGGGAAGGCTAGGTATTAGCTCTTCTGTCTGGTTCTGGACTTTTGTCTGCTGGGAGTTTTTTGATGGCAAATTCAATTTCACTACTACTTAACTGTCTATTCCAATTGTCTATTTATTTCTGATTCAGTCTTAGAAGATTGTGTTTCTAGGGTTTTTATCCATTTATTCTAGGCTGTCCAAGTTGTTCCTGTATGATTTTGTTGTATATCTTTGATATTGGTTTTATTATTTCTTCTTTCATTTCTTATTTTGAGTCCTCTCTCTTTTTCTTAATGAGCCTGGATAAAGATATCAATTTTATCCTAAAAAAAAAAAAGGTAGCAAATGCTGGGTCTTGTTTTCATTGATTATTCTATTGTTGAAGTGGGTTTTTTTGTGGTTTTTTTGGTCTCTATTTTATTCTTCTCTGATCTTTATTATTTCTTTTCTTCTGCTGACTTTGGGCTTTGTTATTTGATTCCTTTAGACAGTAACCAATGTTGTTTATTTGAGATTTTTCTTCCTTTTTGAGGTAGGCCTTTATTGCTTCCCTCTTAGAACTTCCCTTTTCTGTGTCACATAGATTTTGGAAAGTTGTACTTTTATTTTCATTTCTCCAAATGTTTTCTGATAACCTCTTTGATTTCTTCATTGACCCATTGTTTTTATAATATCATACTATTTAGTCTCCGTGTTTTTGTTTTTTTCTCCATTTTTCTTCCTGTAATAAGTCCCAAAAGTGGAAAGTGGAAAAGTGAAAGTGTTAGTTGCTCGGTCATGTTCGACTCTTTGCAACCAGATGGACTATAGCCCACCAGGGTCCTCTATCCATATAATTTTCCAGGCAAGAATATGGGAGTGGGTAGCCATTCCCTCTCCAAAAGATTTTCCCAACCCAGGGATCAAACCCAGGTCTCCTGCATTACAGACAGATTCCTTACTCTCTAAGCCACCAGGAAGCCCAAGTTTCATAGTATTATTGTCAGAAAAAATGCTTGATGTAATTTCTGTCCTCTAAAGTTTTTGAGACTTGTTTTGTGGCCTACCATGTGATCTGTCCTGGAGAATGTTCCACATGCACTTGAAGAGAATGTATATTCTGCTGTTTTTAGATGGAATGTCTTACAGGTATATAATAAGTCCAACTGGTCTAATGTTAAGACCACTGTTTCCTTATTGGTTTTCTGTCTGTATGATTTCTCCCTTGATATAAGTGAAGTGTTATAATCATCTGTTCTTATTCTATTGTCAATTTTTCCTTTTTCTGACTATTAATATTTACTTTCCATATTTAGGTGCACCTGCATTTGGTTTTGTTCAGCTGCTAAGTCATGTCTGACTCTTTGTGACCCCATGGAGTGTAGGCTTCTCTGTCTTCCCCCATCTCCCAGAGTTTGTTCAAATTCATGTCCATCAAGTTGGTGATGCTATCTAACAGTTCTGTCCTGTGATGTCTTCAGCATCAGGATCTTTTCCAGTGAGTCAGCTCTTTGCATCAGGTGGCCAAAGTATTGGGGCTTCAGCAACAGTCCATCCAATGAATATTCAGGGATGATTTCCTTTAGGATTGACTAGTTTGATCTCCCTACTGTCCAGGGGACTCTCAACAGTCTTCTCCAGCACCACAGTTTGAAAGCTTTTCACACTTAGCCTTTTTTATGGTCATTTCAATACATGACTACTGGGAAAATCATAGCTTTGACTATACGGACATTTGTTGGCAAAGTGATGTCTCTGCTTTTAATATGCTGTCTAGGTTCATTGTACCTTTTCTTCCAAGGAGCAAGCATCTTTTAATGTCATGGCTTGTAGTCACTGTCCACACTGATTTTGGAGCCCAAGAAGATAAAATCTGCCACCGTTTCCAAATTTCCCCTTCTATTTGCCATGAAGTGATGGGACTATATGGGACCTGGTATCTTAGTTTTTCAACTGTTGACTTTTAAGCCAGCTTTTTCACTCTCCTCTTTCACCCTCATCAAGAGGCTCTTTAGTTCTGCTTCATTTTCTGCCATTAGCGTGGTATCATCTGCATATCTGAGGTTGTTGATATTCCTCCCATCAGTCTTGATTCAGTTTTTGTAATTCATCCAGCCTGACATGTCACATGATGCACTCTGCACAGAAGTTAAATAAACAGGGTGACAATATACTTCTTTCCCAGTTTTGAACCAGTCAGTTGTTCCATGTTCAGTTCTAACTGTTGCTTCTCGACTTGTATCCAGTTTTCTCAGGAGACTGGTAAGGTGGTCTGGTATTCCTGTCTCTTTAAGAATTTTCCACAGTTTGTTGTGAGCCACACAGTCAAAGGCTTTAGTGTAGTCAATATATTACATATATAGTGTGCATATATATTAAAGAATGTTATATTCTCTTCTGGTATTGATCACTTTATCAGTATAGAATGGCCTTCTTTGTCTGTTTTATAGACTTTCTCTTAAAGTCTATTTTGTAAGATAGGAGTATTGTTACCGCTTTCTTGTCTTTTTCATTTTTGTGAAATATCTCCTTCCATCCCCTCACTTGTAGTCTGTGTATCTTTAACTCAAACAGAGTCTCTCGAATAGATGGTCTTGTTTTTTATCCAGTCATCTCCTCTATGCCTTCTGATTGGAACATTTAGTCCATTGACATTTAAAGTGATTATATGTAGGTATGTACATATTGCTATTCTGTTACTTGTTTTCTGGGTCATTTTTTTCATTCTGTGTTCTTTTCCTCTTCTTTTAGTTTCTTTCCTTGTGGTTTGATTGTTTTGTTTAGTGGTATGCTTGTGTTGCTTTCTCCCTATTTTTGTGTGTAGGATTCTGATTTGTGGTTGCCATGGGGTTCATATGAGTGAGTGAAGTCACTCAGTCGTGTCCAGCTCTTTGCAATCCCATGGACTGTAGCCTACCAGGCTTCTCAGTCCATGGGATTTTCCAAGCAAGAGTACTGGAGTGGGTTGCCATTTCCTTCTCCAGAGGATCTTCCCAACCCAGGGATAGAACCCGGGTCTCCCACATTGTAGGCAGACACATTACCCTCTGAGCCATATGTTGACCTAAATATCTATTTATTTTAATCTGGTCATTTCAGTCATTTAAGTTCAAGCACATTCTTAAAAATCTCCATTATTTTACTCCTCTCCCCCACATTTTGTGAGTGTTTTGTTTTTTGTTTTTTTGGCTGTGCCACGCAGCATGCAGGATCTTATTTCCCCGAACCAGGGATTGAACCTGTGCCTCCTGCAGTGGAAGTGTGGAATCTTAACCACTGGACCACCAGTGGAGTCACCACATTTTGTGTTTTTTTATGTCATATCTTACATCTCCATATATATCCCTTAACTGTTTATTGTAGTTATAGTCAACTTTCTAATTTTTGTCTTTTAATCTTATATAAGCATTTGATCCACAGTCTTTGCTGTATATACTGTGTATTTTCCTTTACTGGTGGGATTTTCCCTTCCTATAAATTCTTTCCTTTTGTTGTACGCCTTTTTTTCCACTTGGAGAAGACTATCTAAGACTTCCTTTAAAGTTGGGTTAAATAAGAACTTTTAGTTTTTCCTTATCTGAGAAGTTCTTTAGCTGTCTTTTAATTCTGAATGATAATCTGGTTGGGTAGATTATCCTAAATTTTAGATTTTTCCTTTTTAGCACTATGGGTATGTCAAGCCATTCCCTTGTGGCTGTAAAGTTTCTGCAGAAAAATCAGCTGATGGACTTATGAGTGTTTCTTTACATGTTACTCTTTGTTTTTCTTTTGCTGCCTTCAGATTCTTTGTCTTTAACATTTACCATTTTAATTATGGTAGGTCTTGGTGTATATGTTCAGTTTGGGACACTCTGTGTTTACCGTACGTGGATATCTATTTTTCTTCAGGTTCAGAGAGTTTTCAGGCATAGTTTCATCAACTACATTTTTTTTTACCCTTTTCTCCTTTGGAACCTCAATAATGCAAATGTTAGTATGCTTGATATTGTCCTAGAGGTCCCTTAACTTATTCTCATTTTTTAATATTCTTTTTCTGTTCTGATTGGGTGGTTTCCATTATTCTGTCTCCCAGCTCTCTCAGGCATTCTTCTGTATCACTTACTCTGCTGTTAAACCTTTCTGGTGTTTTTTCATTTCAGTTGTATTTTATGACTTTATTTGTTGTATTTTCTACTTCTTTGTTAAAATTTTCACTGTGTTCATCTGTTGTCTTCCTTAGTTCATTGAGCATTCTTTTACTAAGGCTTTGAAATCTTTCTGATAAATTATTTATCTCTGTTTTATTATTTATTTTTTCAGGGGTTTTTCTCCTTTTTTCTCCCTGTGTCTTCTCATTTTGCTTAACGTCTGTTTTCTCTATGAAATTAGGTGAAACGTTACCCGTCTTGGTCTTAAAGAGTTGCGCTTGTATGGGAGCATCTCTGTTCAGTCTGTCTTTGCCCAGTGGCTTTGGTGGGAGAACTGGATCTGAACTAAGCAGGGTCATATCTTTTCCCAGAGTGTGCGGGCTGGTATCACCTTGATGGTAGGTAGGATTGGAGATGGAGAGGCTAGAGGCAGAGCCAGGTGTGATCTGGGGCTTCTTGTATGCTCATTGGTCATCACAGCCCTGTCAAGGGTGGGGTCTGGTCCCAAAGTCTAGAGCAGAATCCCTGAGGGTGGAGTTCAAGCTGCCTCCTTTCCCTCTGAGTATGTGCTCCCCACTTCCTGACAATGAAATGTTTGTTAAAGTGGAGATCTGTGCTAGAGCAAGAGGATCTGAGTGGTACCTGGTATAGGCCAGCGTGTGTGCTTGTACTGTGCCTGCACACCAATCAGAGCTCTAGTCTGTCGCTTCTGTGAACACCAGTAATGGCTGTCCCACCCTACCCCCGACCAGATGCAGGGCTGGGTGAGAGCCAGCTCTGTCTCCCACAAATGCACATTTCCCTCCACCATAGCAGCCTTTGACCTAGTGGGAAGCTGTGCTGAAGCTCCTGGTGCTGGAGTGGGTGCTCAGTGTGGTCTAGGGCATGCCTCGGATCAGTTGCAGGAAACTGACCAGAGTCCCAGGCACTTTCAATCTGCTTCCTCTATTTTGCTCCTAGGAGTAAACACTCTTCACAAGCAAATTCTAGGTTTCTTACAGCCCTCCTGGTTTTTAAATCCCACTGGTCCCACTGGTTTTCAAATCAACCAAGGGGACTCATCTTCTCGGTGTCAGACCCCAGGGATGGGATGTCTAACATGTGGTTCATACCGCTCACTCCTCAGGAAGGATCTCCAAGCCCATGTAATCCCCCTTTACCTCTGTGTCCCCTTCTAGGGGCATCAGTTCTGACCTGATCACTTTCTACCCGATTCAATGTCAATCTTTACAGCCTTGATTGTACCAAAGGCCTCCTGCCAGTCTTCAGTTTGATTTTAGTGAGAATTGTTCCACCTGTGATGTATTTTTGATGTGTTCGCAGAGGGTGGTGAACACGTTGTCCTTCAACTCTTTCATCTTGATCTCTCTCTGGTCCGAGCTTCTGATCTTACCAAAGCATGGTGTCTGGCTTATCAGAAGTTACTGTTCTCTCCAGGGCAGGGGAATGTGTACTGCTTGCTACTTAAGACTTTATAATTTTATTTACAGTTTTGTGGAATGGGCCAGTGCAAGGGTCATAAGAGCTGTTTTTATGGAGCTCACCTGGCACATGGGGGCATGGAAAGACAGTCAACAGACAGGGATAGGTTATGCCTGATGGCTAAGTGCTACCGAAAAATCAGAAGGAAGGTGGGATGTGCTAGTGCGGCTGAATGGGACACTTCTGGAACACAACCTGAGGTGGGAAGCAGGGTCGCAGGAAGATGTGTGCAAGGAGTCTCAGGCCGGAGCTAGCACATGCATGAAGTTGGCATGTCGGAGAAAAGCAGAAGAGGACTGGTATATAGAGCACTACCAGTTCAAAGAAGGCATCTTTTTAGCTAGCAAAGTGCCAGGTGAATAGGACCAGAATAGGTTAGTATAGAGGCATTTTTCTTATTTCTTCTAGATTCAGCACCCTCTAAAGACCAGCTATCCTCCAAGGAGAAACCCAGCTTCTCAACTGATCTGCAGCTTCTGAGCCAAGCAGGCCCCAGGGACCTTCCTGGTGGTGCACCAGCCCCTTTGGTGCCGTCATCCCCTCCCGTGACTGCTCTGTCCCAAGACATGGCCCCACCAGCTGCCAGTCCTAAGCTGGAGCCAGCATCGGGGCCTGCCATGCAGGCAGGGGGCCCAGGAACCCCTCAGGGGCCGGCCAGTGAGCATAAGACTCCCTGGCCACTAATGGAGACTCTTGATGCTCATCTTGTTGCACAGTCCCCTGACATGGGCCGAGGGCCTTGTGCCCCACCTTTGGAGGCCCCCCTTCACCCCATGGGTCTGGGGGATCCTGCCTTAGCCAGAGAGCCCATCACCAAGGGGGAGCCCCTGTCAGCTTTGGCCCCCACATCTGCTGCCCCTGGTGGGGCCCCTCAGCCCACTGTGAGCCAGCCCCTTCCCCCACTCCCCACTGTGGTAGGAGCAATCAGTCTGGCCACTCCCCAGCTCCCCAGTCCCCCACTGGCACCCACCGCCCCTCCTCAGCCACCTTCAGCCTTGGAGTCAGATGGAGAAGGGCCGCCCCCAAGGGTGGGCTTTGTGGACAGCACCATCAAGAGCCTGGACGAGAAGCTGAGGACTCTGCTCTACCAGGAGCACGTGCCCACCTCCTCAGCCTCGGCCGGGACCCCTGTGGAGGCAGGTGACCGAGACATCACCCTGGAACTCCCAAGAGGGGATGAGCCCCGTACAGAGGCCTCTGGGGGCAGTCTGGCCCTGCTGCCCCAGCCTGCGGTGAGTACTGCCCGAGGCACTGTCTCCAGGCAATTCATGTCTGACCCACCCACACGTGTTTTGCTTGAGTTGCCTAGGGAGAAGGAATCCATCCTTTGAACTGGAGGAGAGGATATGCAGTTTTGCTACAGAGATGTTAGCAAGTAAGGCTCACAGCTCTTTTTTTCTGTTTCATTCTTCAGTTGGAAAAGTCAGAAATGGCCCCTGGATTAGAGGTCACACTGGAGCAGTCCGTGTCCTCGTCAGTGACAGGTAACAAGCCATAGGTGTTACCAGCCTTCCTTACTTTGAAACATTCTGCTCCTTTTCCCTTCATCCCCACAGCATCTTGGGTGGGACCCAGATGTGGCAGAAGTAGTTCCAGCACAAACCATGTGTTCACACTCCAAGAGAAAGCCCTCTGTGGAAATGGGTGAACGCCCTATTGACTGGGTATTGGGATCTTAACAGGGCCTGTCTGGCTCCCCAGTGCTCTCAGTATATTCGGTGGATACCCCTAGCTCCTCTTTCTATAGGAGGTTATAAGGTGACTGTGGTTATTTTGGACAGAATGCAGGGCTGGGGCTGGGGAGTTCCAACAGGTCTGTGGAAGCTGCTGGGCTAGAGCCATCCGTGAAGTTCTGAAACAGGATTTCTTCAGTACTTTCTTTGAGTACTGTGCACCTCTGCAGGAATTCTTGCTGTTGTTCTCATTTCACTTCTTCTAAGTCACGTCCGTCGTGTCCGACTCTGTGCGACCCCACAGACGGCAGCCCACCAGGCTCCCGTCCTTGGGATTCTGCAGGCAAGAACACTGGAGTGGGTTGCCATTTCCTTCTCCAGTGCATGAAAGTGAAAAGTGAAAGTGAAGTCTACCTGAACACATACGTTTTAGCACAAGGGAGTTGGTCTGATCTAAGGTGTTGGTTCTTTCTCGGCCTGGAATTTCTTGAGAGATGGGCAAGATAAGGATCCAGCTGACCTTGTAATGGGACCATGGGTGTGTATCAGTGGCAAGAACAGTCTTCCCAGATCACAGAACAAGGGGAGTGGACCGTTGGATTCTGTGGCTGGACCCCAGGACACTGCATTCTTATAGATGCCACAACTTTAGAGGGGTGGGGCTTCTGGGATTGGGGTCAGAAGGCGTAACATATGATGTTTACCTGGGGAAGATAAGGATCATGGGATGAAGCAGGAGTGGGCTGGGCAAGGGAGAAGGTGAGAGATTGTACCTGAGTGCCCGCTCCATCTCCTTTTGCCTTCTTTCTGTGAGTTGTGTACCATGGGCAGCCACCTTATGCAGCATCAGTGCCTTCGAGTGCTGGAGCCTTCCAGAGTATGGAACTGACAGGGAAACTCTTAAGAGATAGATTCTAGTTTGGAAAAGGTTAATTTTTCTGGTGGTCAGAGCTGATCAGAAATAGAGTGCAGTTGGTAATGAGCCTCCTGTCCCTAGAGGTGTGCAAAGCAAGATTGGATGATCTTCACCATAGTCGTGTAGGGAGGAGTATTGTGTATTGCCTAGAGTTGGGGCTGCATGACAGATGGATCTGGGTCTTCTCAGGAATCTGCAGGGGCAGCCCACCAGCCTGGCTGGAGGCTCTTTCAGCCCCTGTCATGCCTCCCCCAATCCCCTGTGCACGGCAGCATGTCAATTCAGCTCAGGCTAACACACAGCTCTGGTTTTCTTTGCTATGTGCAGGTCCCAACTCAGGCCAGGCTTCCACACATCAGCTCCTTCTGCTTCTATTGTTTACTCTTCACAGCAACCTGGGAAGGCTGGTCAAATGTATCATCTGTAGATGGGGAAATGGGACAGTCTCAGATGACAGGGACCTTCCATAGACTTTGGAGCAGCAGGATTAGGAGTCAGCCTTATTGTTCTGATCTTCCTGGGCCTCATAAGAGCCTTTCATCATCAGAACATGCCGGGGAGAGAGAAGGCGATGCTGTCAGGTGAGACAAGGCACATCAGGGGTATAGAGAGGAAAGGTGAGGCAGGCGATGGTAATCAGGTGCATGGAAGGCCTGGCTGTGCCTGAGGGTTTTGACCAGGGGTCTTCAGGGATCTGGGTAGTATTGGGCTGATGTCTCCCCCCTTTTCTGGATCACAGGGCATCTCCTGTGAAGTGATGGGGTTAGGATGTCAGTAGTTTCTGTTTTCCAGCTACACACACCGCTTCTCACTGCCACTCCCTTTCTCTTCTGGATGGCTGCCTTTGTTCTTTGCACCAGCCTGAGTAATGGTTTTAACGTTTCTACAGCTGAATCATCTTTGAGCCACACGCTTGGCCGTGAGGGAGCACAGGTGGCCTCAGATTTGCTCGCAGCACCCAGTGCCCCCCAGGTAAGAAGTTTTCTCCAGTGAGATGCTCAGTGGGTTGGCGGGCTTGCTCTCTGATGGTGTTTGCGTGGAATCTTTTCCTTTCCACTGTTTCCCAAGGATGTCCCTGCTTCTGCCATCCCTGCCCATCTGGAGCCCACAGACCGGACCAGCAGGGTCCCTGGGGAAACCTTGGCCGAGTCCATGCAGAGCTGCCCGGGGACGTTGATTGAGGGTGGCAAGGACAGCCAACCCCAGCCTCACAGCACTCTGGTATCAGGATCCCCTCCGAAGTGGCCAGGGCAGCAGGATGGCAGCTCGCCAGCCAAAACCGTGGGCCGGTTCTCAGTGGTCAGCACCCAGGATGAGTGGACTCTGGCCTCCCCCAATAGCCTGCGGTACTCAGCCCCACCTGACGTTTACCTGGACGAGGTTCCCTGCAGCCCAGACATGAAGCTGGCTGTGCGGCGGGCACAGACGGCCTCCTCCATCGAGGTCGGCATGGAAGAGCCCATGTCCAGTGACTCTGGGGACGAGTCCCCTCGCAGGAGGCCTTCTGTGCAGCAGCATGCCTCCCTGCCCAGCAGCAGTGGTGGTGTAGCCAGTGACTTTGTGAAGAAGGCCGCTGCCTTCCTGCAGAGGTCCTCTCGGGCTGGCTCCCCAGGCCTGGAGACACCCAGCAGGATGGGCGTGAAGGTCCCCACCATCAGCGTGACCTCCTTCCACTCCCAGTCATCCTACATCAGCAGTGACAACGACTCAGAGATTGAGGATGCTGATATCAGGAAAGAGCTGCAGAGTCTTCGAGAGAAGTAGGTCCTGTGGAACAGGTCAGGTCTGGGCTATGGTGTCAGGGGAAGTATCCGGCAGCTGAAGTCCATGTCCTGCCATGCGCACTTTGAGCTGCTTGGGCTGGGTGACAGGGCAGAGGCAGTGTCCCTGCCATCAGATCTGGTCCCTGGTCTCTGGGGCCCACACCTCCCCTCCTCCTTCAGTCTCACACGTAGGGCTTGATCACACTTGCTCTCTCCCCCTGCAAGTTTACCTGCTCCTGCTGTGCTCAGGGTCACTGAGATACAGCTAAGCCGTGAAGTCTCCTTCAGGACAAGAGGGCCCCACACTTTAGTTACTAAGTTCGGGAGAGGCTGGAATCCTTGGGAAGGAGTGGCTATGGGCTCTTGGAGTGGGCCCCGAAATGGAGATGTGGGCAGGAGAAGCCCGTGCTCTCTCCTGCTCTTGGCTGTGCAGAGAGGGCCCCAGCCTTAGCTGCATGCTCCCTGAGGAAGGCCAACTGGGACCACCCAGCCCTGTCCTAGACTTTCCTAGAAACTGCCCTTGCCCACAGTCAGTGATTCCACTCAAGTCTTAACAGCAGCTTCCCACCCATGTGACCTGGCATCTCGGCTCTATTCTCAGGAATAGTGTTGCTTGTGGGGTCAGCCTTAGCTGGAAGCTCTCCTGGGCACAGCTGGAGCCCCCAGGGCCCTGGGTAATAACATATTTTCTGTAGACTCGCTTGTACAGGCTTCTCTCCTCTGAGAGGCCTCTTGTGCTGTGTTCCCTCACATGGAGGAAGTAACACTTATTTGCCTGATAAGCTAAGGCAGTCTTCCAATTCTGAGCCCTGATTATTTGTTTCTTCACCCATGTTTATGAGTAGGGTTTGTATTGTAAGCATAAATGTGAGAAGTTGTTCATATCCTCCCCCGGTACACCCCCCCCGCCAAAAAAAAAAAAACCTCAGCAATGTTACAAGTCTGGGTATATTGGAAAACTTGAATATCTTAGGCTGGTCTTCATGCAGTTCTGTTGTTGGGTGAGTTGATGCCAGAGGTCTCAGTGATACTCCCATTTGGCTTAGGTGTAAACAGAAGGTGATGTTTAAATGCCCTTGTGTCCCCTGTGCATGGCCTGTCTGCCCAGCCTACCCTGCAGGCTCTACTCCTCATACCCATCCTACCAGTCCTGGGCTCTCCTGGAGGGGCCTCATGTTGGAAACGACCAGAATGCCCACCTGGCTTCCCTCTTCCTTTCCCTCCTACAGGCATCTGAAGGAGATCTCAGAGCTACAAAGTCAGCAGAAACAGGAGATTGAGGCCCTGTACCGCCGCCTAGGCAAGCCGCTACCCCCCAACTTAGGCCTCTTCCACACGGCCCCACCCATCGGCCGCCGGAGAAAGACCAGCAAGAGCAAGCTGAAGGCGGGGAAGTTGCTGAGCCCCCTGGTGCAGCAGCTCAAGGTCGTGGCCTCCAGCACAGGTTGGCCCAGGGCCCTCCTAGCCACCCTCAGCCGTGGGAGCTGGGCAGATGGGAGGCAGGCACTAGGCCTTGGAAGAGCGCTTCTTGAATCTCCTTTCGGAGCAAGGAAGCGTCTTCAGGCCCGAGAGAGCCAAGGCCTCCACCCCTCCTGCCAGGAGGGAAGAACCAGAGTCCCAGCTGCCTGTGGGTTGCAGTGTGCTCCTCCCTGCAGAGTGCTGCCCGGGCAGGGGTCTGCTTCCTCTGATCCCATTTCTCAGATGTATGTCAGCCCCTGACAGTGGGGGTTGAGCAGCTGCCTTGGGGGAGGGAGAGGATGATAGGGACCCTCCCTGCTCCCCAGCCTTTAACCACAATGCCCAGGCTCTAAGAGTACACACCCCAAGCCCCCACACTCTGGGGTGGGGACCCAGTGAGCTGAAAGCCCCAAATGTGCCAGGTGGGAAGCCAGCAGTAAGCTGACCTTAAGCCTTCCCTCTCCATGTTGCAGGTAACCTGCAGGATACACACCCAAGAATTTCTAAGATTACCCAAAATTACATGAATTCCATATCAATTCCTAAAGCTAACATGAGACTTCAGAGACTTAGGAAATCCACAGGTCCCCTTTGAGCCCACGTGTATATCTGCAGATGGGCCGTGGTTCTTTCACAGTGTTTGCGCAACGTAGGTTAGCACCAGTGGAAACAGTGATCATTTTCTTCGATCTTCCTGACAACTGCACATGGGTTATCCAGCAATGTACCCATTGCCTGTAGGGACTCAGCTTCCCCAAGGTCACCCAGCAAAGAGCAGGGAGGATAGACGTGGCCTGAGCTGGCTGGTCTGTCCTGTGGTGCCTCATCGTGCCTGTCACCCCTTCTCCCCCCAACCCAGGTCACTTGTCAGACTGCAGCAGAGCCCCTCCTGCTAAGGACCCTGCCCAAGCTGGGGCAGGGCCCACAGCAGCTTCAGACCCATGTGGGAAGGCAGTTCAGACTCAGCAGCCTTGCTCCGTGCGGGCCTCCCTGTCTGCAGACATCTGCTCCGGCTTGGCCAGTGATGGAGGCGGAGCGCATGGCCCAGGTGATTCCCAGCTCGCCCGTCTCCGAGCATGTGCTAGCCTCATAGGGCCCGTGTGGCATAGAGGGGACATGAGCTGCGGCCAAGGCTGCCGACAGCCTCTTAAGGAAAAAAAAAAACGTTAGATGTAGATTTTGAATGAGAAAAGTGGATGGCCTGCCCATCATCAAGTCTTGCTGTAAGCGGCTCAGAGGGAGGTGCGCTTTGCAAGAGCCGGCCTGGGGAAGGCGCCAGGACCACTGAGAGGTCAGATGTGGCATCTGCTGTGAGCTCTGCGCCAGTTCCCAGGCACTGGCCCACCCCCACCCTACCCCACTCCCCACTAAACATGGGTCCTTCCGTCAGGAGGGCCAGTTGGGGGGACGAGGGCACAGCTCTCGAGCTGGGAGATTGGCCTTGAGGAGGAAATGCTCGTCACCGCTGCCGTGGATGCAGCGGCTACGCGATGAGGTGCTCCACCCCCACCATCTCTCTCCAGAGAAGTCGTGGTGACCGCTGCTGGTGCCCACCCCCCACCCTGCCCCGCACGCTCTCCTGGGGTCCGCTTCTCTTCCGCTCCAACATCGCCTCCTTTCCATTATGTGATCAGTGGCTGTGGTCCTCTGGGCTGGGCTAGGTGGAGCCGTGGATGCTAAGTGAAGAGGCTGATATGGCTGGTGGTGTGTAGGAGGAATCCCAGAGACTGTACTTGATGCCTGTCTCTTTGTTTTCTTCCCTCTATATTCATTTGCAGGCTGGACGGTTTACCACCCAACGTCTGAGAGAGTGACCTATAAGTCTAGTAGCAAACCTCGCGCTCGATTCCTCAGTGGACCCGTGTCTGTGTCCATCTGTCTGTATTTGTTCTTTTGTATTTTATCACCTCCTGGCCCTTGGTTTCTCCCCTGCCCCTCCCTGTCTTCATTATCTTCCATACATTTTGTAGGACACCTTACCCTACCCCCATTGAAATCATGTACTTGATATAAAAAATGGAACCCCGTCCATGCCCACCCTTCTAGCCCCAGAAAGCGCCAGTGCATGCTCTTGGCTGGCTCATGCCTGGACACCAAAAGCATGTGCAGTGGTTTCCCACTCCCAGCCTCTGGCGCTCTGCCCCAGGCCCCAAGGTGCTCTGCATTTCTTTTGTCACTCGTTTGTTTAGTGTTTTTTTTTTTTTTCTTTTTTTATGTTGGACGTAGTTTTATTTCTGTTGCAATCGTGGCAGATTTACACGTCCGCTGTCCCCAGTTCCAGCGACAACAAAAAGACAACCCCGGCCTTCTCTAGACGCATGGTGTGTTTCACACGTGTCTGGACTCTGAAGACATGCATGTAGCGAGCCGAGACAGTTCTAGAAGGTCACTGGAGGGTGTAACTTCTGTACAAGGGCCGTATCACAACATCCAGTACTGTTAACCCACTGCCCCACTCCCTGCATGTGGAAATGCTGAGAGAACGTGCTCCAGCTAGGATGCCCCAGCCCCCCCTCCATTCTTGTCACGTCAGGAATCTCTGACCCTGAGAGATTCCAAGCCTCCTGCTGTGCCCCTGTGTGTGGGCCCGGCCCCTCCTGGCCTTCTCTCTAGCTGGAGCACTTTACTTGGTGTATTTCCCTCTCATCTCACCGACCTCAGAGATGAAGTCAATTATTCAGTTCCCCAAAGCTCTGCTAAATCAAAACTCAAGTCCCAGTCATCATCTGCCTCCCTGGAACACACTGCTCGTACCCAGGGACTCCGTGTCCAGGAATGGCACATCTGCTCAGGCTGTCCAAAATCGTTTCCATCCTTCAGACCAATTGGCCAATGATTCAGAAGCTGTGAGGTTTTCAGGTTTTTGTTTTTCAACAGAAGCGTTAAGCTTTTTTACCCATTGGATTGTACATGCTGGTTTAGGGCCTCTGGCTTTTGCTGGTACAATAAAGATACATTGTGCTTGCTGGGATCTGAGGCCACATCCATGGCAGGCATCCATCAGAGTTCAGTGTCCATCCCCATCAGAGTGACTTTGGCACCCTCCCCAGGAGGGCCAGGTCAGAGGCATAAGACTGTGGAGAAATGCGCAGGAACTGCCCAGTGCTCCTTGTCTGCTAACAGCCCCCACCCCACCCCCGTTTCTGCTCAGGTGTCTTGGGTCTGCAGGTTAGTTGCCAAGTTTAGGAGGGGGCTGGAGCCTGCATGCATCCTGGCTCCCCACTCACCTCGCGCATCACCCACTAGTCCTCTTTCTTCTGCCTGTGTGTGCCTGGCTCTCGCCTGGGAAGCTGTGGTGAGGGCACCTGCCCCTCTAGGCATCTCCAGGCATCTCCTAGTCAGACAAATGTGTGTATCACTGCTTGAGGGTGGCTAGCCAGGAGTGGGAAGCAGATTAGAGCAGGGCATTTGGGGTAAAAGTGTGAATGAAGAGTACCATGTGGCCCCTGAGGTCCTTGCCAGGCTACCTTTCTACTCAGGTGGTTCTACTCTTTTTTAAGGGTTTTCACTTATATCATTATTAATTATTGTTTCAAGATAAAAAATTATTTGAGGCTCAGTAGGGACAAAGGGTTTATGTTTTCCTTCTGTGCTTGTGTGTGTGGTTAGGAAGAAAGAAATGTGTGTGGCATGGCTTGGTGGCAAATGGGGAGCTGGCCTACGTAGATTGATTATAGGTGATGGTACATGCTGGCCTATAAGGCTTTATTTCCTCCAGTGCCATGAATCCAATAATGCTGCCTGTTTTCACACAGTGGCCCTTTTAGGCATACCATGGCTAAGCTCAGAGAAGGCAATGGCACCCCACTCCAGTATGGTTGCCTGGAAAATCCCAGGGACGGCGGAGCCTGGTGGGCTGCCGTCT
The DNA here is from genome assembly GCF_001704415.2 of Capra hircus. NCBI lineage: Eukaryota > Metazoa > Chordata > Mammalia > Artiodactyla > Bovidae > Capra > Capra hircus. The sequence continues at coordinate 84,427,904 of NC_030815.1, forward strand.
ATGGGGTCACACAGAGTCGGACATAACTGATGTGACTTAGCAGCAGCAGCAGCAGCATGGCTGAGCTCCTAGTCTTGGGGCCACAACGTGGCCCCCACATGCTCTGGGGTTGCTGGTCAGGAGGGTGTACTGTGGGTTCCTGCCCTGGACCCGCTCACTGCAGCCTCCAGCTGAGCCATGTGAAGGTTGAGCCTGTGCCCCTGCCCCTGCCACTCTAACGGGGTGGGATACCCCAGGACTGCCCATCCTGTCCCATGTGTGCTGGCATTTGCTGAGCCCTGCAGGGGGTTCTCTTGGACCTGTAGTCTGCCAGTTTCTGGGTGACCACAGAGCTTTTTGCTCTGAGAGGAGACTGAGCATATGCCTCAGTGAGAGACCAGAGGGAAATATTTAGGGCTGGCTTCAGCCCCTGAAGGCTGAGAGGCGGGGGGACTTCGGGTTGGCTGCAAGGGCAGAGGGAGCTTGAGCTTGGGTGCTAAGGGCCGTGGCTCTGGGGTTGTGGGGGCAACTGGTCCAGCCCAGAGCTGGAGGTAAAGCCAAGAGCATGTTTTCGGTTTGTTCAGGAGACAGGACTCTAGCAAAATAAAACCTGTGTTAAGCTTTGAAGTATACAAAGAAGGTCCCAGCTTCCATGAAGCTTGGAGAAGATAAGAGGGGTTAGAGATGGGTGGAGGCACCTGAGGTGGAGCTGCAGGCAGCTTTGGGAGGTGGGGAGGTAGCTTGAGGTGGCGAAGTAGCCATGCCCAGGATGGAGAGCCAGGGGAGGGTGAAGGCTGGGTGCTGCCGTACGGTGGGTGTCAGAACAGGCCAGCCCTCAGAGCCGTAGGTGGGCCGACATTCAGGGAAGGACAGACTTGGGAGTGAGGCTCTGGGCACAGACCCCTCCTTGTAGCCAGTGGAGGCTTCAAGGAAGCTTGTAGTCAGGGGTGTGAGGTCATGTTCAGAAAGTGGTTGTGTCCTGTTAGTCAGAAGCTGTGGTCAGACCCGTTGGTCCTCCCTGCCCCCGCTCTTCATCGGAACAGAGGCAGGCACGGGCACATGGAACAGTGAGGTCTGCTGTGTTTTTCTCACGTGTCCAGCAGCAGCAGGCCGGGTGTTGTCCATGCTGTAGCCAGTTTGTCTCTGGGACCGCTAGGTGCCACAGTGCAGCCCCCCAGGTTCTTCCCTCACCTGGGACTATTCTCATCCAGGCACTCAGGATGAACTGTCCTCAGGGTAGGCCCTCTGCCACTTGGGGAATGAAGTTCAGGGTGGAGTCATCCTAGGGTAGAGCTGAGACACATCCTTCCTCCTTGCCCATGCTTCCCAGAAAAGTTTCAGCTCCATGCTCGGGTCTAGGTGGCTTGGTACGGAGACACTCAGGATGATGTTTCGTCTCTGTCGCGTTTGTCTCCTGTGCCAGGAGAGGGCACCTGACACCGCTGCCAGGCACAAGGTGACCGGCGGACTCGCCTCTTCCCCGGGGGGAGCGGGGAGGCCCCTGGCTGGTCTGCACTGAGCCTGTTGCCCCAGTTCCTTGTGAGCTTCTTAGTATTTGAAGCTTGGTAAACTGCAAGTGTGATAGTGGCTCCAGGGCCTGGCCCAGGCAGATGTGATAGTGGCTGCCCTGGCCCGCATCTTGAGCAGTTTGCCTGCATCATGTATCCTGGGATTTGAGGTGTCCTTCTGGCACTTCAAGGGTCTAAACAGCATCAGGTGTCTGACAGGGCTGGCCATCCATACCAGAAGCTGCCTCTGTTTCCATGCCAAAGTGAATGTAGGGGCAAGTGGGGTGGGGGGCCTCATTGCATGCAGGCCTGGGCGATGCCTGAGACTCCTGGCCTGGCTATGGGGTTCTTGCAGACACGAGCTACACCAGGACAAGGTGTTAGGTCATTCAGTTGTGTTGCTCCTTTGCAGTCTGGGAAGAACAGTTTTCTCAGTAGCTGGGAGAGGCTGCCAAGCCCCAGATCCCTAGCATCTGCCTATGTGGAGGCTTCTCGGAGTATTTCTGGGATTGCTAAGCTGGCTTTTGCCAAGCCTTGGCTAAGGATGGAAGTGCTATGGGGAGGACTCTCTCTTCATGGGAAACCAGGGGGTGGGGCTGGTTAAAACCATTATTCCCCATGTGCGCCTGATGTCGCTTCCTATAGGCATGTGTGGGTCCCATGTAGGTATCCTGTGGGCCACAAGTGGGCCCGTGATGTATCCCATTTGGGCCCTTTGTGGGTTCTGTGCAGGCCTGCTGCCCTCGCATTGCTCCCTTGTAGCTTGATGTTCCTTGCAGCTACCTTGTTCCATCCTGCTCTGTAGGCAGGAACTCGATGTGTATACTAGCACAATGTGGGTTCAGCAGGGCTGGGTAGAGACTTGTTCATCAGACACTGTCTGCATGGTGTGTGTTTAGAGCAGGACTTAGGCCAGGGAACAGACACAGGGGACAAGATTCAAGGGGCCACTTGAGGATGGACAGGGCTCTGGCGTGAGTGTGGACTGGTTAGCCGCATGATGCCTGTTCAGCTGTGGTTTTGTAGAGCCAGACAGTGTGACCTGTGTGGAGGGATCCAAATCTGGTTTGTTTGTGTTAAAGATCCACCCTAAGGACTGGGAGCTGACCAGGCTCTGGTCACCTCAGGGCCCGTGTTCAGCCAGGGCATGGACGGCCAGGAGCTATGCTCCATCCCTTAGGAGGTGTCCAGTGAGGGTGTGGGTTGGTATTGCTTTCTGGCTCTGAGGATGGTGTCCTGGTGTCTGATGTCTTTTACCCTGCCTGGGTAACCAGAAAGATCAGTCTGGAGCCCTGATTTCTGGCTGATCGCAGGCACAGACTCCCTCTAGCAGCCAGCTTCTATGGCTGGCTGGCGTGTTCTCTTTCCCATGAGGGTGATAGGAGACAGCTCTGAATGCAGAGCTCTAGCAACACTAGGAGCTGCCAGGCAGGCACAGAGCAGCCTTTCGAAAGAACCTGTTATGGTTAGACTGCAGGGACCTTGCAGAAGTACTTAGTCCCAGGTCCCAGGGTCATCTGTAGGGGACTGCTGTGGTCCAGAGGACAGTACAACCCCAGGATCTCGACTAGGAAATCTGTGTTCACATGCACGGTCACAGAGCCCAGAACCCTCCTCCCTTTGTACCTTGGAACCCCTAAAGGGCTTTGTGCTTTCAGCTGAGATCCATCTCAGGACACAGACCTGCAAAAACTTTTCAGAGTTCCCACTGAGAATCAGTCTGGATTGCTCCTGCCTGGCCCAATTCCGTTTTATTCTCATAACAGACCCCAACTGAATATCACCTCCCTTTTTACCAAGTCAGCCACAGCGAACACAACAGGATGAGCCAAAATAAGTGCAGCTCAGTGTGAGCTAGTTTTCTGAACCAATGAGTACAGCTTTTCCCCAATAAGCCTTTGCCCCTGTCCCCCAATACAGGAAACAGTGTCTTGCCTTCCGTAGTGAGGGGGCTGGGAATGGTGCTGTGGTGGGCACTCTCTTGGGAGATTGGGGGTGTGTAAGCAATCGTGTAAGGGGCCATGGGCGGGAGCACAAACAGACCCTCCATGCTAGCGTGGCCTTGCTGAGTGACCTTGGGAGCACCTGAGCCGTCCTTGCCCATCCCACCTTTGCCTGCTCGGCTGCCTGGAGTGCCACAGGGTAAGCCAGGTGTGGCAGCCCCTTTCGGCCAGCTCATCTGCCCTCCAGGTGGGCACTAATTGTCAATGCCAAACACTAAAGTCACTGCCCATCTGTCTTAGCACAGGCAGCCTCTGGGAGCACGGGGTCTGGGAGCTCTTAGTGATGGTGCAGTAAGGAGGCCTCTCACCCTGCCCCATGGACAGGGAATACCCGATGAGGCAGCCGTGTTACCGAGAATGAGGGTCAGCTTCCCTCTGGCCTCTTTAGACAGGGCTCCTCATATTTTCCCCTCCACGCTCATCACTGGCTTGTTCAGGGCAGCCTAAGATCTGGGATTGGCCTCAAATCTGCAAAACAATGTATCTTTTTACACTTGGAAAACTGCCCATGAGCCTTATGCCAGGCAGGGCCAGGCTGTGCTCCATTGAGAGCTCTCCTGGCTGACTTCTAGTGGGCATCCTGCCTCAACCAGCAGGACTCCCAAAAACCTTATATTTGAAAGCCAAGCAGTGTGCTTTGCTTTTTTTTTTTTTAATTGTTTTTTTTTTTTCTTTCTTTATCTCTCTTTCTCTCTTTTTCTTTTTCTTTTTTTTTGGAATATGCTTCTAGAGACACACACACTTCTACCTGAAGCTTGGGGCTTGGCCCTGCACCTCCGCCCCTCGGCGAAGCTCGTGTGAACCTCCACACTGACTTGGGGGCCTCCCAGTTAGCCCAGGAGGCTGGTCCCTTCTTTCTGAACTGCTGGCCTTTGCTCCTCCTCGCACACTGATGACTTTTGCTTAGAGTGTGGTGGCTTATCCCCCTTGTGTGCTGTCCTGCCTAACCCTGTGGTCTTGTGTCATTTCTTCTTCCCTTGCAGGGTCTGCCTTGAAGCGTCTCTGTCTAGGCAAAGAGCACAGCAGTCGTAATTATCGGGTTTTTTACCCCTTGTCCGCTTCCATCGCATGGGCTTTATTGTGGCTAGTGCGCATTAGGGTTTCCACGGCTGGACCAGGAGCCGAGGGCCCAGCGGGTAGGCGGGTGTGGACCCGCTCTGTGCCCACCCTCCGTGGGTGCTGCTGGGCCTCCACCTGGTGAGATAGCCGCCCTCAGGCACACTTGCAAGCCTCCGTGGCTCCTAGAGTTTGTGCATTCTTGCCAGTTCACATCTAACTGGCTTTCCTTCTCCGAAACGTCCATGTATTACCAATCATTAATTGGCTCCTTTTCCAAAACCGTAGGAATGAGTATTTCCTTCAAGTGCTAAAGATGAGTGCCCCCACAGAGGAGAGATGCCGGGACAAAATGGGTATCAGTTTACCTGGGCCGCCCACTGCTCTCATCTCATGCCTCTTTTTTTTTTTTTTTTTTTAATTTAAAAAGTTTTTCTGTTTTTATTTTTGGGCTGAAATGTTCATGTAGAAATAGCAACATGTGTAAAATCTCATCACTAATGTTTAACTGTTTGTGTCTGTGCTTTTTCATTGCTAGCCTCTAAAGTAAACTGTGTTTTGCAATGACTTGTTTGAAGAGATGGTCATTAGGTTATTTATTTAGTGCAGAAAATTAAAAAATTGGCTTATCCAAAATTGCCAACCAGAAATTATGTACTGGAGGAGGAAAGGGACACAATTTTTTAAAGTTAAAAAGTCTATTTTGATCCAAAAAAAGATCTTTGAGTTAAGTGGCCAGGTGTGCTTCACCTAAGCCACAGCCCCAAGCCTTCCGTGGGCATCTGGGCTGCACAGATCCTTCTTCTACAGGCAGTAGCCCCTTAGTTGGCACCAAGGCTCTGGGTGTTTGTACACCTTATTATTATTACATGCTCTGGTAAGGAGAGGTATGGTTTCTGTGCCTTAAATTCCAGATCACCAAATCATTATCGTTTACAGAAACAGCAGTCCAACCTATTGCAAGTGTTTTCCCTTTGCTGAAAGGATATTGGCAGCTGCTAAGCACTCTGCCCAAAGTATTGTTGAGTCTCCTGTGAATACTCACGTTAGAACTTGGAGAGCAGAAGCCGGAGGACTTTGCCCCTAGTTTGTGTCCAGCTGACCCTGCAGTTTTCTGAACTCCCTCACACGGAGGTCTGATGGTCCTGGACAGTGTGGGCACAGAAGGGATACTGTGTAAAGCTGCCAGCAGCTGGGATCCTGTCCCCTGACTGTTGAGATGGGTGATGGCTGCCTGGCAAAGCCCTGTAGCCTGAGATCACTCCACTGTGTCTAAAACTGCATGGACCCCCAAATGCAGACCATCTCCTGAAGCAAGGTGTTGCCTGGCTTAAGCAAGACCATGGTTTAAATGACTGCAGCCGGCCAGTGGTGCTGGCGTGTGGTGTCACCAACCCTGGCCTGTGTGTGCTCCCCAGGGTCCTCCACCAGCAGCCTGGTCCCGGGCCCTGAGCCGGGCCCCCAACCTGCCCTGCACATCCAGGCGCAGGTGAACAACAGCAACAACAAGAAAGGCACCTTCACGACGACCTGCACAAGCTGGTGGACGAGTGGACAAGCAAGACGGTTGGGACCACACAACTAAAGCCGTCACTCAACCAGTTGAAGCAGACGCAGAAATTGCATGACATGGAAGCCACAGCAGGCTGGCCCCTGGCCTCTGGCGAGGCACGGGCTGTAAGTGGGGCATGGTTGGGGGGTGAAGGGGGGTGGATTTGCCCAGAGTTGAGGGGATGGAATGGGACTGAAGCCATGACTCCAGATCTCAGCAGAGCAGTAGGGCCTGGCCCGGTGCTGCGCAGTGTCTAGGTGGGACTGGCCAGCAGCTTGCAGGTATGGCCTTGTCCTGATGGCCGTACCTTCACTGTCTTCCATCAGAACCCAAGCTGGCAAAGTCTGCATGACGTACCCAGGGGAATACCTCTTGTTGTGTTTTAGCTCAGGTGTGCCCAGAACATGTAGGGCAGAAGTGAGGAGCTGCTGTCTTTGGTTCTGTTGTGATTTGTTCCTGGATCAGGACTGCTGACTTCAAAACCTACATTGAAGGAGTATTCCCTTTTTCAGTCTCCTGGGGGAGTTTGTGCAAGATTATGTTATTTCTACCTGAAATGTTTAGCAGAGTTTACTGGTGAAGCCATCTGGGCCAGGAGATTTTATTTTCTGTTTTTTTTTTTTTTTTACTTTTTATTTTATATTGGAATGTGGTTGATTAATTATGTGGTCTTAGTTTCAAGGGTACAGCAAAGTGTTTCAGTTATACATACACATGTATCTGTTCTTTTTTCAAATTGTTTTTCCCATTTAGGTTGTTTCATAATACTGAACAAAGTTCCCTGTGCTATACAGTAGGTCTTTGTTGGTTATCCATTTTTTGGTGGGGGATGGGGCTGCACTGAGTCTTCATTGTGGCCCATGGGCTCTTTGTTGCACATAGGCGTTCTCTAGTTGTGCATGGGGGTTTCTCTCTAGTTGTGGTGTGTGGGTTTCTGTTGTTTGGTGCACAGGCTCCCTAGTTGTGGCATGCAGGCTCTAGAGTGTGTGTGAGCTCAGTAGTTGCCAATGTGCAGGCTTAGTGGCCCTGCAGCATGTGGGATCTTCCCCAACCCGGGGTGGAACTCACGTCCCCTGCATCAGAAGGCGGATTCTTAACCACTGGACCACCAGGGAAGTCCCTGTCCATTTTAAATATAGCAGTATGTACATGTCAGTCCCAAACTCCCTAACTGTTCCTTCCCCCATCCTTCCCTGCAGTGACTATAAGTTCGTTCAAGTCTGTGAGTTTGTTTCTGTTTTGTAAATAAGTTCATCTGTATCTTTTTTTTTTTTTTAAGATTTTGCATACAGTAGTGATATTTTACAATATTTGTCTTGCTTGGTCTGACTTACTTCATTCAGTATGACAGTCTTTAAGACCATTCATGTTGCTCCAAGAGGCATTAGTTCGTTCTTTTTAATGGCTGAGTAATGTTCCCCTGTATATGTGTGCCACGTCTTTATGCATCTGTCCATGGGCAAGTAGGTTGCTTCCATGTCTTGCCTATTGTAAACAGTGCTACATGAGCACTGGGGTGCATGTATCCTCTGGGGCCATGTTTTTGTCCGTATACATGCCCAGGAGAGGGATTACAGGATCAAATGGTAGTTCTATTTTTACTTTTTTGAGAAGCCTCCATACTGTTCTCTACAGTGGCTATGAAGTGAAGTGAAAGTCGCTCAGTCATGTCTGACTCTTTGTGACCCCATGGACTATACAGTCCATGGAATTCTCTAGGCCAGAATACTGGAGTGGGTGGCCTTTCACTTCTCCAGGGGATCTTCCTAATCCAGGGATCGAAACCCAGGTCTCCCGCATTGCAGTCGGATTCTTTACCAGCTGAGCCACAAGGGAAGCCCACAGTGGCTGTACCGATTTACATTTCTACCAACATTCTCTTCACACTCTCCCCAGCATTTATTGTTTGTAGATTTTTTGATGATGGCCTTTTATTTTATTTTTTTGAGTGTGGGAAGGTTCAAAAATTTCAAATGTACAAAAGATTGAAAATTCTTCAGTGAACTCTCAGGTACCCTCTGCCTGTGAGCTGTGGTTGACATTTTGCTTGTACGTATTTGTCACATTTCTCTCCATCCCTTGAGGGTAAGGTTTCCACTATGGATTTCATTTCCTTTACAGTTTTAGTACCATTTAGGTTTTCTATTCTTTCTGTTAAATTCTCTTTTCTAACAATTGGTACATCTCTAAATTTATCTAAGCTTTCCAATTAATTGGCATAAAGTTGTTTATAACATCTTCTCTTCACAGTTTGCAGGATTTGCAGTGATGTCTTATTTTTCATTCCTGATAATGGTGATTTCTCTGAGTTTATAAATTTTATCAGCCTTTTCAAAGAGCACATCACTTTGATGATAATTCTTTATTGTATGTTTCATTAGTTTTTTCCTTTTATTATTTTTTCTATCTTTGGGTTACTTTTTTCTAGAAAGTTTCTTGAAATATGTAGTGCATTGATTTTGAGCCTTTCTTCTTTTTTTAATATAGGTATTCAGGATATAAAATTCCTTCTACTGATACTAGCTGCATTCCAAAGATTTTGATATGTAGCATTTTCTTTAGCCTTCTGTTCAAATATTTTATAGTTTCCATGGTGATTTGAGGTAATATAGTAATTAATGGAGGTAATATAGTTATTAGGGTCTTCTCAGGTGGTAAAGAGTATGTGCCTGCCAAGCAGGAGACTCAGGTTCAATCCTGGATCGGGAAGATCCCCTGGAGAAGGGAATGGCAACCCACTCAGTATTCTTGCGTGGGAAATCCCATGGACGGAAGAGCCTGGCATGCTACAGTCCATGGGATTGCAAAGAGTTGGACACAACTGAGCAATATATTTATTCATCTTTTTGTTTTTGTTTTGTTTTATTTTTTTTTAGCCTAAATGCACTGTGGTAAGAGAACAAATTTTGTGTGTTTTCAGTTCTTTAAAGCTTGCTGGGACTGGATTTTTGACCCAAGTTGTCAGTCTTGGTCACTGCTGCACAGGTGCTTGAGGTCATCCTCTTTGATTCCTTCTCATATCCACACTCCCCGTCTGAACTTCCTCTGTTCCTCTTCTGTAGCACCCTCCTGACTCTGCACCTCCATTAAACTCCTCAAATCTATGCTCCATTATTCTGGGACAGAACGGAGAGCTCATAACCTGGCCCCAAGACCCTGCAGGGTCTGCACCCAGTCCTCAGGCAGGCTGGTCGCTACTTTTCTGTTCAGACTCCACCACATCAACTCTCTGGATCTGTGCTGGGCCACGTCCTGTTGGTCAGCTCTGCTGATTGTGCTGTTCAGATATCTGCGATTCTTAATAAGGTTTTGGTTTTTTTCTTAACTATTCATGACTATCCATTTCTAGAACTTTTTTGTTATCCCAGACAGAAACAACTCAGTAAGGAACAACTAGCCAATCCCTCTTTCTGGTAACTGGTTATCCAGCCACTGGTAACCGCTCTTCTACTGTCAGTCTCTGTGGATTTGACTTCTCTTCAGCGACTTAGCAGCAGCAGCAGCAGCATGCCTCATGTAAGAGGAACCATCCAATATTTGCCCTTTTGTCACTAACCTATTTCACTTAGTATAATGTGTTCCAGGTTCAGTTTTTTTAAAAAATTGTGGTCAAAAACGTATAACATAAAATTTAACATCTTAACCTTTTTAAAATATATGCAGTTCAGTGGTATTAATTATATTTATATTGTCCAACCATCACCACCATCTGTCTACAAAATTTTTTCATTTTGTAGAACTGAAACTTTACACTCAATGAAAAATAACTGCTTATATATGTCCCCTTTCCCGCAGCTCTTTTCAACTATCATTCTGTCTATGAATTTGACTTCTTTAGGTACCTAATATATGTAGAATCATATTGTATTTGTCTTTTTGTAAACTGGTTTATTTCACTTAACATAATGTCTTCAAGTTTCACTCATGTTGTAGCATAAGTGAGAGTTTTTTAACACTGAGTGATAGTCCTTTGTATGTACATACCATACTGTTTTTATCCATTCATCCATTGATGGACACTTGGGGTGCTTCTCTCTTTTAACTGTTGTGAATAATACTACTATGAACATGGGTATATAGATATTTCTTTGAGTCTTTGCCTTCAGTTCTTTGGTATTCCAGAAGTGGAATCACTAAATCATATGGTATTTATAGTTTTAACTTATTGAGGAATCACCAAACTACTTTCCAGATAGCTGCATTATTTTACATTCCCACCAACAGTATATAAGGATTTCCCTTTCTCCACATCCCTGCTAACACTTCATAAAAATTTTCTGATTTTTTAAAATAGTAGTCATCTTGATAGGTATGAAGTGATATCTTCTAGTTTTATTTTGCACTTCCCTAATAATAGGTGATGTTGAGCATCTTTTCAGGTGCTTATCGGCCATTTCTATACCTTCTTTGATTCAAGTCTTTTGCCCATTTTTAAACTGTAAACAAAAGAAATTTATTTCTCACAGTCCTGGGTGCTTGATGTCTGAGATGAGGGTGTCAGCATGCTAGGGTGAGGGCCTTTTTCTAGGTTGCAGACTCCTTATTATAGCCAGCATTGTACACTGGAAAGAGCTTTTGAATTGAGTTTTTTTTGTTGTTGTTGTTGAGTTGGAAGAGTTCTTTATATATTCTGGATATTAATTTCTTTTCAGATAATATCATTTGCAAAAATCATCTCCCATTCTGTGGGTTGCCTTTTTGCTCTGTTGATAATGTCTTTTGGTGCATAAAAGTTTTTAATTTTCATGAAGTCCAGTTTATGTATTTTTTCTTTTATTGCCTTTGACTTTGGTATCATATCCAGTATATCATTGCCAAATCCAATATTATAAAGCTTTCTCTCCATGTTTCCTTCTAAGAGTTCTCTAAAGATGCTGAGTTTAAATATCTGTAGCTCTTATGTTTAGAACTTTTAATCCATTTTGAGTTAATTTTTATATGTGGTGTTTGGTAAGGGACCATCTTTATTCTTTTGCATGTTGGTATCTAGTTGTCCCAGCAGTATTTGTTTTAAAAAAAAAAGTGTTCTCTTCCCATCGAATGCTCTTGTCACTCTTTTTGGAAATCAATTCCTAGTAATGCAAAGGTTTATTTCTGGATTTTCTATTCGATTCCGCTTGTCTACAGTCTATCCTGCTGCTAACGTTACAGTGTTTTGATTTCTGTGGCTTTGCAGTAAGTTCTGAAGTCAAGAAGTAAGAGTCTTCCGATTTTGATCTTATTCAAAATGGTTTTGGTTATTGGAATCCCTTAAAAATCCAAATGAGTTTTAGGATGAGTTTTTATATTTCTTGAAAAAATGCTATTGAGACGTTGATAGTGATTTGTTGAATCTGTTTAGATTCATTTTGGGTTGTATTGACATAGTAACAATATTGTCTTCAAATCCATAAATATGGGATGTCTTCCCATTTATTTATGTTTTCTTTAACTTCTTTTGGCAGTATTTTGCAGTTTTCATTGTATAAGTCTTTCAACTCCTTAGTTAAATTATTCCCAAGTATTTTATTCTCTATGTTTTAAATGTAATTATTTTCTTAATTTCCTTTTCAAATTATTCATCGCTAGTGAATACAAATACAACTGACTGTGGTGTGTTGATTTTGTACCCTGCAACTTTGCTAAATTCATAAATTCTAGCAGTTTGTGTATTTGCGTATATGTGTGTTCTTTAGGGCTATCTGCATATAAGAACGTGTTATCTCTGAACAGAGGTAATTTCACTTCTTTCTTTCCAGTTTGGATGCCTTTTATTTCCTTTTCTTGCCTAATTTCTCTGGCTAGAACTCCAAGTACTATATTGAATAGAAATGGCAAAAGTGGCCATCTTTGTCTTCATCTTAAAGGAAAAGCTTTCAGATTTTTCACATCATAATGATATTTCACATCATTTTTCATATATAGCCTTCATCATACTGAGAATATTCTGTTTTATTTCTAGTATGTTGAATGCTTTTGTCATGAAAGAGTGTTAGATTTTGACAGGTGGTTTTTCTGCATTAAGATCATAGTTTTTCAATCTTTCATTCTATTAATGGTATATTATATTGATTGATTTTCATATATTAAATGATCCTTGCATTCCTCAGATAAATTGCACCTGGTCATTGAATTGACTGAATGCAGTTTGCTACTTTCTGCATTAGTATTTATCAAAGGTGTTAGGTTATAATTTTTTTATTGTGATATCTTTATCTAGCCTTGATATTAGGGTGATGCTGGCTACATGTAATGATTTAGGGAGTGTTCCCACCTCTTCAGCTTTTTGGAAGAGTTTGAGAAGTATTGGTATTAATTCTTTAAATAGCACAGCTCACCAGGGAAGTCTTCTTATCCTGGGGCTTTTCTTTGTTGAGAATTTCTTTTTTTCTTAATAATTTAATCTCAATACTTGTTATAGGTCTATTCAAATTTTTCTGTTTCCTCTTGAGTCTGTTTTGGAAGTTTATATGTTTCTAGGAAATTGTATATTTCATCTGAGTTATCCAGTTTGGTGGCTAAAAACTTTGCCAACTTTTTATCTTTTTAAAATACCAAGTTTTTATTTCATTGATTTTTCTTTATTGTATTTCTATTCTGTATTTTGCATATTTATCTTACTTATAATCTTTATTATGGTATACAGTTAAGTTGTTGACTTAAGATCTTTCTTTTTTAATGTAGACTTTTACAGTTACAAATTTCCCTCTGGACACTATTGTGTTTTCCTTTTAATTTGTTCTAAGGTGATTAGACACGATAGACAGAGTACCTGAAGAACTATGGACAGATGTTCATGACATTGTACAGGACACAGGGAATCAAACCATCCCCAAGAAAAAGAAATGCAAAAAGGCAAAATAGTTATCTGAGGAAGCCTTACAAATAGTTGAGAAAAGAAGAGAAGTGAAAGGCAAAGGAGAAAAGGAAAGATATACCCATCTGAATGCAGAGTTCCAAAGAATAGCAAGGAGAGATAAGAAAGCCTCCCTCAGTGATCAATGCAAAGAAATTGAGGAAAACAATAGAATGGGAAAGACTAGAGATCTCTTCAGGAAAATTAGACTTACCAAGGGAACATTTCAAAGATGGGGCACCATAAGGGACAGAAATGGTATGCACCTAACAGAAGCAGAAGATATTAAGAAGAGGTGGCAAGAATACACAGAAGAACTGTACAAAAAAGTTCTTCACAACCCAGATAATCTCAATGGTGTGAGCCAGAGCCAGACATCCTAGAATATGATGTCAAGTGGGCCTTAGGAAGCATTAGTACGAACAAATCTAGTGGAGGTGATGGAATTCCAGTTGAGCTATTTCAAATCCTAAAAAATGATGCTGTGAAAGTGCTGCACTCAAAAGGCTAGCAAATTTGGAAAACTCAGCAGTGGCCACAGGACTGGGAAAGGTCAGTTTTCATCAATCCCTAAGAAGGGCAATGGCAAAGAATCCTCAAACTACCTCAAACTACACAATTGCACTCATCTCACACGCTAGTAAAGTAATGCTTAAAATTCTCCAAGCCAGGCTTCAGCAATACGTGAACTGTGAAATTCCAGATGTTGAAGCTGGATTTAGAAAAGGTAGAGGAACCAGAGATCCCATTGCCAACATCTGTTAGATCATAGAAAAAGCAAGGGAATTCTAGAAAAATATCTACTTCTGTTTTGTTAACTTGCCAAAGCCTTTGACTGTGTGGATCACAACAAACTGGAAAATTCTTAAGAGATAGGAATACCAGACCACCTGACCTGCCTCCTGAGAAATCTGTATGCAGGTCAAGAAGCAACAGTTAGAACTGTACCTGGAACAACAGACTGGTTCCAAATAGGAAAAGGAGTACGTCAAGGCTGTATATTGTCACCCTGCTTATTTAACCTATATGCAGAGTGCATCATGCAAAATGCCAGACTGGATGAAGCACAAGCTGGAATCAAGATTTCAGGGAGGAATATCAATAACCTCAGATACGCAGATGACACCAGCCTTATGACAGAAAGTGAAGAGGAACAAAAGAGCTTCTTGATGAAAGTGAAAGAGGAGAGTGAAAAAGCTGGCTTAAAACTCAACATTCAAAAAACTAAGATCATGGCATCCAGTACCGTCACGTCATGGCAGATAGATGGTGAAACAGTGGCAACAGTGACAGAGTTTATTTTCTTGGGCTCCAATATCACTGCAGATGGTGACTGCAGCCATGAAATTAAAAGACACTTGCTCTTTGGAAGAAAAGCTATGACAAATCTAGACAGTGTATTAAAAAGCAGAGACGTTACTTTGCTGACAAAGGTCCTTATATTCGAAGCTAGGCTTTTCCAGTAGTCATGTATGGATGTGAGAGTTGGACCATAAACAAAACTGAGCACCAGAGAATTGATGCTTTTGAACTGTGGTGTTGGAGAATACTCTTGAGAGTTGCTTGGACTGCAAGGAGATCAAACCAGTCCATTCTAAAGGAAATCAGTCCTGAATGTTTATTGAAAGGGCTGAAGCTGAAACTCCAATACTTTGGCCATCTGATGCAAAGAACTGACTCATTTGAAAAGAACCTGATGCTGGGAAAGAGTGAAGGCAGGAGGAGAAGGGGACAGCAGAGGATGAGATGTTTGGATGGCATCACTGACTTAAGGGACATGAGTTTGAGCACACTCCAGGAGTTGGTGATGGACAGGGAGGCCTGGTATGCTGCAGTTCGTGGGGTTGCAAAGAGTCAGACCCAACTGAGTGGCTGAACTGAAGGTGTTTCCTAGTTTTCCTTGTGATAATGTCTTTGACTATTTGGTTGTTTGAGTTTGTCATTTACTTTCTATGTATGTATGTATGTGTGTGTGTCTGTGTATATATGCCAGTTGTCTAGTTTTTTAATTTCATCCATTGTGTTAGAAAGGATACTTTGTATGATTTATATCTTTCTGCAGTGTTTTGTGGCCTAGCTCAGTTCAGTCGCTCCTGTGGAGCTCTTGCAGTCAAGCCCTGCTGGCCTTCAAAGCCAGGTGCTTTTGGGGCTCCTCCCTCTGATATCAGAGCCTCAGGCTGGGAAACCTGCCTTGGGGCTCACAGCTCTAACTCATGTGGGAGAACTTCTGCGATGTGATTAATCTCCAGTTTGTGGATAGTCCACTTAGTGTGTATGGGATTTGATTACATTGCAGGTACACCCTTCCTACCATCTTGTTTTTGTTTGTTTTTTCTCTCCTTGGATGTAAAATATCTTTTTTGGCCACTTTCAGTCTTTTTTATTGATGACTCCTCAGCAGTTTTTTGTGTATATATGCTCCTGAGAGGGGGTGAGCCCGAGCTCTTCCTGTTGCACCATCTTGGATGAGCTCTCAGGAGTTTTATTTCACATCATTGTACTTTCTTTAAAAAAATTTTTTCTTAATTGAATTACAGTTGAGATATTTCAAATCCTGAAAGATGGTGCTGTGAAAGTGCTGCACTCAATATGCCAACAACTTTGGAAAACTCCACAGTGGCCACAGGACTGGAAAAGGTCAGTTTTCATTCCAATACCAAAGAAAGGCAATGCCAAAGAATGCTCAAACTACCGCACAATTACACTCATCTCACATGCTAGTAAAGTAATGCTCAAAATTCTCCAAGCCAGGCTTCAGAAATACGTGAACCGTGGACTTCTAGATGTTGAAACTGGATTTAGAAAAGGCAGAGGAACCAGAGATCAAATTGCCAACATCCGCTGGATCATCAAAACAAGAGAGTTCCAGAAAAACATCTATTCCTGCTTTGTTGACTATGCCAAAGCCTTTGACTGTGTGGGTCACAATAAACTGTGGAAAATTCTGAAAGAGATGGGAATACCAGACCTTCCTGACCTATATGCATGTCAGGAAGCAACAGTCAGAACTGGACATGGAACAACAGACTGGTTCCAAATAGGAAAAGCAGTATGTCAAGGCTGTATATTGTCACCCTGCTTATTTAACTTATATGCAGAGTACATCATGAGAAATGCTGGGCTGGAAGAAGCACAAGCTGGAATCAAGATTGCTGGGAGAAATATCAATAACCTCAGATATACAGATGACACCACCCTTATGGCAGAAAGTGAAGAGGAACTAAAGAGCCTCTTGATGAGAGTCAAAGAGGAGAGTGAAAAAGTTGGCTTAAAGCTCAACATTCAGAAAACAAAGATCATGGCATCTGGTCCCATCACTTCATGGGAAATAGATGGGGAAACAGTGGGAACAGTGTCAGACTTTATTTTTTTGGACTCCAAAATCACTGCAGATGGTGATTGCAGCCGTGAAATTAAAAGACGCTTACTCCTTGGAAGGAAAGTTATGACAAGCCTAGAGAGCATATTAAAAAGCAGAGACATTACTTTGCCAACAAAGGTCTGTCTAGTCAAGGCAATGGTTTTTCCAGTAGTCATGTATGGATGTGAGAGTTGAACTGTGAGGAAAGCTGAGTGCAGAAGAATTGATGCTTTTGAACTGTGGTGTTGGAGAAGACTCTTGAGAGTCCCTTGGACTGCAAGGAGATCCAACCAGTCCATTCTAAAGGAGATCAGCCCTGAGTGTCCATTGGAAGGACTGATGCTAAAGCTGAAACTCCAGTACTTTGACCACCTCATGCGACGAGTTGACTCATTGGAAAAGACCCTGATATTGGGAGGAATTGGGGGCAGGAGGAAAATGGGGACGACAGAAGATGAGATGGCTGGATGGTGTCACCGACTCAATGGCCATGAGTTTGAGTAAATTCCGCAAGTTGGTGATGGACAGGGAGGCCTGGCATGCTGCGATTCATGGGGTCGCAAAGAGCTGGACACGACTGAGCAACTGAACTGAGCTGAACTGATAGTTGATTTAAACTATTTATTAGTTTCAAATATACAGCATTGTGATTCAATATTTTTATAGATGTGTATCATTAAAATTATTATAAAATGTTGGCTGTATTCCCTGTGCTGTACAGTATATCTTTGTAGCTTATTTATTTTATACATATTGGTTTATACCTCTTAATCTCCAGCCACTGTCTTGCCCTCTCTCCCTCCAGCTTCCCGCTGGTAGCCACTAATTTATTTTCTGCATATCTGTGAATCTGTATCTGTTTTGTTATGTTCATTTTTTTTAGATTCCACATATATCTGATCAGACAGTATTTGTCTTTCTGTCTCTAAGTTGTTTCACTAAGCACAGTACTCTCCAGCTTCATCTATATTGATGCGAATGGCAAAATTTCATTCTTATGGCTGAGTAATATTCCATTATATATGTGAACCACATATCTTTATCCATTCATCTGTTTCTTAGGCTGTTGTACATAATGCTGCTGTGAACATGCATTGAGGTACATGTATCTGTTTAAATTAGTATTTTCATTTTCTGTTGATTCACACCCAAGAATGGAATTGCTGGATCATATAGTGTTTCTAGTTTCAGTTTTTTTTAAAAACCTCTATAATGTTTTCCATAGTGGCTCCACCAATTTGCATTCCCATCAACAGCGTACTGCTGCTGCTAAGTCGTTTCAGTCGTGTCTGACTCTGTGCGACCCCGTAGACGGCAGCCCACCCGGCTCCACCGTCCCTGGGATTCTCCAGACAAGAACGCTGGAGTGGGTTGCCATTTCCTTCTCCAGTGCTTTAAAGTGAAAAGTGAAAGTGAAGTCGCTCAGTCGTGCCCGACTCTCAGCGACCCCATGGACTGCAGCCCACCAGGCTTCTTCGTCCATGGGATTTTCCAGGCAAGAGTACTGGAGTGGGTTGCCATTGCCTTCTCTATGGTACCCTTTTATCAATATCCTTGCTAACATTTGTTATTGGTGATCTTTTTGGTTATAGCTATTGTGATAGGTGTAAGGTGATACCTCATTGTGGTATTGACTTTCATTTCTCTGATTACCAGTGTTGAAAATCTTTTCATGTGCCTTTGGTCATCTGTATGTGTTCTTTGAAAAATATCTATTCAAGTCCTCTGCTTATTTTTTAAAATAAGGTGTTTTGTTTGTATTGAGTTATATGAACTGTTTATTTATTTTGGATATTAACCCCTTATCAGTCATATAATTTGCAAATATTTTCTCACTTTGAATAGGTTGTCTTTTCTTTTGGTCAAAGGTTTCTTTACCTGTGCAAAAGTTTTTAAGTTTAATTAAGTCCCACTTGTTTATTTTTATTTTTGTTTCCTTTGCCTTAGTTTTGTAGTCTTTAGATTATAGACCTTTTGCCTCCTTGGTTAAGTTTATTTCTAGATATTTTATTCTCTTTGATGCAGTTTTAAATTGGATTATTTTATTGCTTTCTGATAGTTGATGATTAGTGTTTAGAAAAGCAATAGGTTTCTGTTTGTCAATCTTATATCCTACAACTTAATTGGATTCATTAATTAGTTCTCATAGTTTTCTGTTGGGACTTTAGAATTTTCTATATATAATATGTCATCTGAAAATAGTGACGTTTTTACTTTTTCCTTTCAAATTTGGATACCTTTTATTTCTTTTTCTTATTTGGTTGCTGTGGCTAGGACTGCCAGTACTATGTTGAAAGTGGCAAAAGTGGGCATCCTTATCTTGTTCCTGATTTTAGAGGAAAAAGCTGAGTATGTTAGCTGTCAATGTGTCATAAATGGCTTTTATTATGTTGAAATATGTTTTTTTCTGTACCAACTTTGTTGTGAGTCCTTATCATGAATGGAAGTTGAATTTTGTCAAATGTTTTTCCTGTGTCTGTTGAAATGATCCTGTGATTTTTATCCTTCCATTTGTTAATGTGGTGTATCACACTGATTGACTTGTGGATTTTGAACTATCTTTGCATTTGTGGAATAAATCACACTTGATTATGGTATATGATCCTTTTTATATATTGTTGAATTTGGTTTGCTAATATTTTTGAGGATTTTTGTGTCTGTATTCATCAGAGATACTGAAGTAATTTTCTTTTTTGGGTAATACCTTTTTCTAAATTTTATCAGGGTAATAATAGCCTTGTAGAATGAATTTGGGAGTGTTCCCTCCTCTTCATTTATTGGAATTGTTTGTGATGCTAGGTATTAGCTCTTCTCATTATATTTGGTAGAATTTCCCTGGGAAGCCATATGTTCCTGGACTTTTGTTTGCTGGGAGATTTTTTTTTTTTAACACTAATTCAATTTCTTATTGATCTGTTCAGTTTGTTTCTTTCTTTCTGATTCAGTCTTTGAATACTTTGTGTTTCTCAAATTTTTATCCATTCCTTCTAGGTTGTTCAGTTTGTTGGCATATAACTGTCTGTAATATTCTCTGACAGTATTGTGTTTCACTGATACTGGTTGTAATCTTCTCTTTCCTATCTTACTTTGCTTATTTAAATTCTCTTTTTTTCTTAGTGAGCCTTGCTAAAAGCTTCTCAATTTTGTTTATCCTTTTAAAAAATCATTTCTTGCTTCCATTGATCTTTTCTATTTTTTGTCTCTATTTTATTCATTTCCTCTCTGATCTTTATTATTTTTCAATAAAGATTAATAAAAATATTATTTTAAAATAATGCCTTAATTATTTCTTTACTTGTGCTGACTTGAGCTTTGTTCTTTTTCTAATTCATTTGGGTAGAAGATAGCTTGATTTTTCTTGTACGCTCAGATATGTATGTATCATTATAATCTCCCCTATTACATCTACTTCTGCTGCATCACATCAGTGGTACAAAGGTGTGTTTTTGTTTTTATTTCTCTTTTTTTCTGATTTCCTCTTAGATTTCTTCACTGACCCATTGTTTCTTCTAAAGACATGTTATTTAGGCTCCATGTGTTTGTGTTTTTTCTTCCAGTAATTGGTTTCTAGTTGCACGCTGTTGTGGTTGGGGGAAAAAAAGCGTGATGTAATTTCAGTGTTCTTATATTTATTGAAACTTGTTTTGTGGCCTAGTCTGTGATCTATCCTGGAACACATTTCCATGTGAACTTGAAAAGAATGTTTATTCTGCTGTTTTGGGATGGAATGTCCTATATATACATATATTATGTATATCTGGTCTAGTGTGTCATTTAAGACCACTGTTTCCTTATTGATTTTCCATCTGTATGAATCTGTCCCTTGATGTAAGTGAAGCGTTAAACTCTCCTACCATTTTTCTATTATTGTCAATTTCTTGTTTTTGTCTGTTAATATTTGTTTTCCATAAATTTAGTTGCAGCTATATGGGATGCATGTATGAATGTTACATTCCTTTTTTTTTTAATTGATCACTATATCATTTTATATATATATATAAAATACCCTTTGTTTTCTTTTTATGGACTTTCCTTTAAAGTCTTATTTGTAAGATGTAAGTATTGATACCAGCTTTCTTGTCATTTTCATTTGCATGAAAAATAGTGTGCATGTCTTTTGAAAATTTCATCTATTTGTTGCCTATGCTGTGTCTTCATTGCTCCATGCAGGCTCTCTAGCTGTGGTGAGCAGGGTCCACTCTCTAGTTGCAGTGCACAGGCTTTTCATTGCAGTGACTTCTTTCGTTGCAGAGCTCAGTCTCTAGACTTAGTCTTCAGCAGCTGTAGGCATGTTGGCCCAGTATTTGCAGCACATGGTCTCAGTAGTTGTGGCACACGGGCTTAGTAGCCCCACAGCATGTAGAATCTTCCTGGATCAGGGATTAAACCCATGACCCCTGCAGCTGACAGCTGGATTCTTAACTAGACTATCAGAGAAATCCTAGTCTGTGTGTCTCTAAAGAGAGTCTCTTGCACACAAATGGGTCCAGTTATCTGCTCTGTCTTTTGATTGAAACATTTAGATACATACAGATGTGTATTTAACAGCTTTTTTGTTACTTGTTTTCTGGTTGTTTTTGTCATTCTATAGTCTTTTCTTCTTCCTTTAGTTTCTTCCCTTTGATCTGATGATTTTCTTTAGTGATATGCTTGTGTTACTTTCTCTATTTTTTGTGTATCCATTGTAGTATTTTGATTTGTGGTTACCTGAGGTTCATATATGTTGACCTATATATTTTCTTTTTTAAACTGGTAGCCATTTAAGTTCAAATACACTTTACTACCTTCCCCTGTGTTTTAGGTTTTGGATGTCATATTTTACATCTTCATAGATATACATTAACTGTTTATTGTAGTTATAGTGGATTTTCTAACTTTTGTCCTATAATCTTTGTACTAGCTTATGTTGAGTGATTGACCCACAGCCTTTACTACATATTTGTGTTTACTTGTGGGGTTTTTCCTTTCCTTATTTGAGAAGTTCTTTATTTCCCTTTCAATTCTGAATGATAGTATTGCTGGAAATAATCCTAGTTTTAGGTTTTTCCCTTTTACCACTCTGAGTATGTCATGCCATTCCCTTTTGGCCTGCAAAGTTTCTACAGAAAAATCAGCTGATAGGCTTATGGATATTCCTTTGTATGTGACTTTATGTTACTTTTTCTCTGGCTGCCTTCAATTTTTCTCTTTTATTTAACTTTTTCCATTTTAACTATGATACGTTTTGGTCTATATCTCTCGGTTCATCTTGTTTGGAATACTCTGAATACCTGGATATCTGTTTCTTTCTTCAGGTTCAGGAAATTTTCAGCCATAATTTCATTAAATACATTTTCAACCCTCTTCACTCTCTCTCTTCTCTCTGGAAGCTCTATAATTTGAATGTTAGCATACTTGATGTTGTCTCAGAGGTTCCTTAAACTGTTCTCGTTTTTTAAAAATTTGTTTATCTTTTTACCATTCTGGTTGGGTGATTTCCATTATTCTGTCTTATGCATTCTTCTCTATTACTTAGTCTTCTGTTAATTCTTTCTAGTATGTTTTTCATTTTAGTTATTTCATTCTTCAATTTGGACTGGCTTTTGTACTTTCTAGTTCCTTGTTAAAATTCTCTCGGTTCATCTGTTCTTTTCCCTAGTTTGTTTAACATTCTTATTACCAATGCTTTGAACTCATTATCTGGTAAATTCTGTTCTCATTGGTGGTTTTGTCATTGTTCTTTCATTGGAAAGACATTCCTTTGTTTTCTCACTTTGCTTAACATTTCCTCTTGCTACGAAATTTGGTGAAACTGTTGCCTATCCTGGTCTTGTACTTACGTGGAGACCTCTATGCAGTCTGCCTGTGCTCAGCAGTTTTGATGTGAGAGGTGGATCTGATGGGTCATGTCTGCCCACCAGGGTGTGCTGTCTGGTATCACCTGGTGGATGATGGGGCTAGAGATGGAGGGACTAGAGCCATAGCCAAGTGTGAACTAAAGCTTCTTCTATGCTGAATGGTCATCACTACCCTACCAGGGGTGGGGCCTTGTCACCAGGTGCTGAAGCTGGGGTGGTAGCTGAGCTGGTTGCTTTCCCTCTAAGAGTGCACTCTGCCCTCTCCTAGAAATGGCAGTTTTGCCCCAGGAGGCACAGTGCTAGAGCAGAAAGGGCTGCAGTGGGCACCAGGTGTGGGGCAGGGTGTACAGTGGGACAGTCCCAGCAGGCTAGTCAGCTCCAATCAGCTCCTGATCTGCTGCCTCTGAGTACCAGCCGTGGCTGTACTTGCCCCATGTATATGCAGGGTTAGGTTTGAGCCAGCTCCACCCCCAGCTACACACTCTTCTTAGCAATGATAGCTTTCAACCTGGTGGGAAATCTCCAGAGGTAGAGGGGCTGGGCACATGCTAGGCAGTTTCATGAAACTCTCCAGAACCCCATCCTACACTTCATTCCTGGGAGTAAGCAAGCATGGGTCTAGGTTTCTAGGTTTCTCACCCTCCTCGAAGTCCAGTTGATTTTCAGACCACTGAAGAAGACATATATCCTTCTGGAACTCCTGTACTGTAAATGTCAGCATGTTGAACCCCAGGGCTGAAGTACCAAATATGTAGGTCAAATCACCACCAGGAGAGATCTCCTCGTGACCACCACATATCACCCTTCTCTTCTGTGGGCCCAGATCCCAGCCTCATGGCTCTTTTCCCTTCTTACGTCACTCATATGGCTCTTTCTTTTACAGCTTTTGTTTTAGAAGAATTTTTCTTTCCATTTCCAGTTCATTTTCAGAGAGAGTTGCTCCACATATTAGATGTATTTTTGATGGGTTCACGGGGGAGGGTGAGGTTGGCATCATCTTCCTACTGTGCCATCTTGATCTCCTCTCCTCCATCCTTTTGCTTTCCACGTCTTTGTGTTTTTGTGTCTAAAGTGAGTATTTTGTAGACAGCATATAGATCACTTGTGCTTCTTTATCCAGTCTGCCAATCTTTTATTTGGAGATTTCAATCCATTGACATTAAAAGTAATTATGGATAATAAAAGATTTCTACTGTGTTTTTTTTTTCTTACAGTTTTTTATTTGGAGATTTCAATCCATTGACATTAAAAGTAATTATGGATAATAAAAGATTTCTACTGTGTTTTTTTTTCTTACAGTTTTTTATTCCTCAATTACTTCATTATTGCCTTAAGTTTTTTTTGTAGTGTGTTGTTTTGATTCCTCCCCCTTTTAACTTTTCTGTGTATATTTTTATTTTCTTATTGATTACCTTAGGGTTTATAATTAAAATCTTAGCCTTATAACAGCTTTATTTGAATGATACCCCCTTGTTTCAATAGTGTGAGAACACTTTACTTCTGTATATCTCCATCCCTTCTCCTTTGTGTTTTTGCACAGACTGCATCTTGTTACATTGTTGCCCATTCACATGGATTTATAATTGTTATATAATGCATTTGCCTTTTAAATCATATAAGGGAAAAAGGAATTAAAACCAAACTTAAACAATACTATTGGCTTTCGTATTTAGCTATGTAGTTGCTTCATTTATTTCTTCTCATGACTTTTGAGTTACTGTCTATTATCCTTTCATTTCAACCTGAAATGGAAGTTTTTCGTTTAGCATTTCTTGTGAGGCAAATCTTTTAGTAACAACCTGCCTTTGTTTCTGTTTATCTAGAAGTCTTGATTTCTCCTTCAACCTGCTCAGTGTAGAATCTTGGTTGACAGTCTTTTCTTTCTGTACTTCAAGTATTTTTCCCTGTCTCTAGTTTTCTCCTCTTGAAAGGCTCTGGACACTTATCTTCTTCTTTTTTTTCTCTTGCTGTTTCTTAGAATTGCCTATTTCAATTATATGGTCTCAAATTTGCTGATTCTTTTTCTGCCTGCTCAGATCTGCTTTTGAGCTCCTCTGAAGTGAAGTGAAATCGCTTAGTCGTATCCGACTCTTTGCGACCCCATGGATGGTAGCCTACCAGGCTCCGTGATCCATGGGATTTTCCAGGCAAGAATGCTGGAGTGGGTTGCCATTTCCTTCTCCAGGGGATCTTCCCAACCCAGGGATTGAACCCAGGTCTCCTGCATTGCAGACAGACGCTTTACCGTCTGAGCCACTAGGGAAGCCTCTAGTGGAATTTTAATTTCAGTTATTATCCTTTTTCGCTCTAATGTTTCAGCTCTAATATTTGGTTCCTTTTATAACTTCTTTGACTTTATTGATACTCTCATGTAGTTCATGCGTCATTATCCTGATTTCCTTTTTCTCCATGTTTCCTTTAATTCTTTGAATGTGTTTGAAACAGTTGATTTAAAGTCTTTATTTTGTAAGTGTCTAGACTTCTTCAGGGACAGTTGCTATTAATGAGTTTTCCCCTTTGTATGGATCATACTTTCCATTTTCGGTGTGTAAATATTTGTGATTTCTTGGTGAAAACTGGACATCTGAATATTATAAGTGATAACTCTGGAAAACAGAGTCCTGCCTTCCCCAGCATTTGCTGGTTTTGTTTGCTGAAGGCTTAGTTAGTGGTCATTTTTTTTTTTTTTTCAAATTGTATTCCATTATACGTTATTTCAAGATATCAGGTATAATTCTGTGTTACACAGTAAATTCTTGATGTTCTTTTTATATATAGTTTGTATCTGTTAATACTTATTTGTCCTCCAAGAATTTCTTGATTTTTCTAGGTCTTTAATAGTTCCATTTGCATTTTAGAGATAGCCTGTATATATCTACAAAATAGCCTTATTGGATTTTTATTCTGATTGTATTAAGTCTGTTGATCATCTGGGTAAGATTTGACATGTTAACAGTAGCGAGTCTACTATAAACATGATGTTTCTTTGTTTATGTCTAATTTTCTCCCTGGAGTTGGTGGTGGACAGGGAGGCCTGGCGTGCTGCGATTCATGGGGTTGCAAAGAGTCAGACACGACTGAGCGACTGAACTGAACTGAACTGAACTGAACTGAACTGAATTTACTCTCAGTGAAGTTTTCTAGTTTTCAGTGTAAAGGTGTTACACGTCTTTCATTAAATTTAACCTGAGATAGTTTGATGTTTTGGAATGTGATTATGAATTTTATTACTTTAAAATATCCTTTTACAGATTATGTTGGTAGTATATAGAAATGTGGTTATCTTTGTACCTTGTATCCTGCAATCTTGCTAAATTTACTTCTTTGTCCTAGAAATTGGTTTGTCTGCTCTTTTTGGTTTTCTCCATACATGGTCTTGTTGTCTGCAAATAAGGATGGTTTTCCTTTTTCTTTTCAGTCCGTGTTCCTTATTCCTTTTCTTTTATTGGCTGGAACTTTCCCATACAGTGTTGGCTGGGGGCAAGGGGAGCAAGGGGCAAGGGGAAATACATTTGGCGTTTCACCATTGGCACAGGGTTGGCTGTGGGTTCTACAGAGGCTCTTCCAGATGGAGGAGGGACCCTCCAGCTTCAGCCCCTGTGCTTTCTGTGAAGGAGTGTGGAACTTCTCAGATACTCCCCCTGTATCTGTGGGGAGCATCACATGGAATTCTCCTTTTGTATGTAACAGTGGTAAGATGCAGTGATTTTTGCTGAGACAACATCATTGCATTTGTGGGGCAAAACCTCACTTGGCTCTGATTTATCTTTTTTTGGTAGTTGCTTGGTTATATCTGCCAACATTGTGTCTAGAGAGTTTGAAGGCTGTTGGTCCGTCATCTCTTTTCTTGCAGTAGCTTCATCAGGTTTCTACATCATGGCCATGGGCCTCACTAACCATCACAGCTCGTTTCCCTGTCATTGCGCTGCTTCTCTTCCTGGGCTGTACCTGAGGTGCAGGGAGCAGAGGCGCCACCCTGCCCCCGACTCCAGATCTCTGGGCACAACCCTGCAGAGCTCCCAGCTGTTCTCGACCTCCCATAATGGCACTGACTAGTCAAGCAGGACGTCTTTGGGTGGGGGTGTGTTGTTCCCTCCCTGTTACTCAGGGCTTAGGTCCTGCTGGGTCTGCTTTGAAGCCCACTCTGGCCTGTGGACATTCACGGCATGTGGCTGCCTTCTTGCCCCACATTTTCACTCTGTTGTCAGCCATTAAAAGGTGCCCCAGGGCAGGTCCTGAGACCACCCTCTCCTGAGGATAGAGAAACTGCAGGGACCCCCAAGGCGACTTGAGTTATGCTAGCTGATTGAAGCCATGTTTCTTGTCTTGTAGATGAACACCTCTCGAACAGCAATGGGGATGCCATGTCTGGCCCCGGTACCCAGCCCTGTACCCACCGTGGTCATTCCTGGAGCTGCCTCAGCCCTTCCTGTGCCCATGCCAGGTACTGCCCTCTCCTGCCTCCCAGCCCCACCTTTGGGCCAGTATGGAAGCCTGATCCCAGCTCCAGTGTCCTGGGGTCCCTGGGCAGCCCAGGCAGGCAGCCGGAGCCTCAACGCGGGGCCAAGCCTGGGGGCAGCAGATGCGCCAGCCCTCCCTGTGTTCTTCAGGCCAACTGTGGTCAGCATGCCCGGCCCCAGGCTGCAGATCATGTAGCTGTCTGTCTCACTACTTGCCAGTGGAAGACACTGAACTGCCTGGAGGAGTCGGGTTGTGGTTTGGCCTCCGAGTCCTGCGCTGCCTGCTCATGGGTGCCCAGCCAGGGAGCTGGCACATGGGCAGCAATCCTTGCTTCCTTTATTGCTGCAGACCGTATTTTCTCTTAGGTTCCTGTGGTCAACACTTGCTGTCTTTGCACTCACTTCCTGTACTTGAATCGATGGTTAGAACATTGTAATAACCCTGCAGAAGTACAGTGCCTTGAATTCCAGCTTTTCCATTCCCTGATGGAAAGAGGTATTTTAAAAAACCGTGTATCAGAAAAGGTGTATTTCATTTATAGTTGGTTTGTGCATTGATATCTCTATTTCCCATTTTACGTTGCAGAGATATGAATGGTTTACAAATCTGAAGCTAAAGTCTGATCTTTTCTGTTGTACATGCTTTAAAAAAATTGAACTAGTGACCTTGAATATTGAAGAGTTGGAAATGCTAGAGTAACTCTGCTTTGTACTCATAAAATGAGATCTCTCCAGCTGTATGGTCACAGATAGCAAACAGATGGACAAATTCCCTCAACTGCAGTGCCGTGGGCACTGCCAGCAGACTGCCCAGGGGTGCATGGTTATTGGGGCAGTGCATTGCTAATGGCAGTTGATCTCTTAGTCAGGAATGTTAGCATCTGTGTTTGGCTACGTGGAACCTGCTGTAAAGTGCTGTGTAAGCAGACATGACCCAGAGCCTGCAGGGCTACTATGAGTGGGGGGGATGTAAAGGTGTGTGTCTGGAGGTGCAGAAGCACAGGCAGGCCACCTGCTCTGCAGAGAGAGTGTGGCCCCTTCTGCTCAGGGGGCCCACCAACCTCCCCTCCCAGCCTGCCTTCCTTTTCTGTTGTTTGCACAGAGGCCTGTGGTCATCTGGGCCTAGCTTTCCCATGTTTTCACAGGCTACTCTGCCCACCTCTGGCCTCCAGACTGTTCTGCAGGCACCAAGCCATCGTGCTGGGGGGTAGGAGTGTTCCTCTCCTGGAAATTTCAGTGCTACTCGTCTCAGACAGGCACCCAACAGCCCAGGGTGGGAGCTGAAGGCCCCACTCCCCACTGGCCAAGATGTTTCCCACTTCCCACTGGGAGGCGGCTGGTTGGGCTGCCCAGCTGTGAATTCTATAGTTCTGCTGTACTTTGGGACTTTACTAGGACTGGCTGAATTCTTTTGGTTTAAATGTATTATTCCATCAATTCAGTTAGAATTGAATTTTCTAGGTGATTATGCAGAATCTTCTGCCAGGGCATGAAGCTATAGTAAGAGATTTCTGTTCTCTGTAATGTGCCCCTGGGTCCTTGGATTGAGAATCATGTGCGCGTGGTTCCTGAGGGTGGTGGAAACTGCCCTCTTCCCACTCCCCCTGCTGTGCCAGACATGCGGTTTGGAGTCCTGGCCTGTAACAGGAATGGTCAGTGGCACAGACTCTCCAAGAGATTGTATATTTGAAGGAGAAAAATAAACATTTTTGCTTGAAAACAGTGTGGAGCCACATCTTTTTCTTAACTTCTGGCCACAGAGAAGCTGAACCAGCCAGTCTCATAGGGAGCGTTGGGTGGGCAGCCCTGGCAGGCAGCACTGCTCTGTCCTGGCACAGCTTCACTCTCAGCAACACGCCTGCTGTCAGCACCTTATCCAGGAGGCCGGGGCGGCCAGGAGGGGCCAGGGCGCTGAGTGGCAGATGCTGTCTTCCTGACAGGATCTGGTGTGACTGACGCTGAGCCGACCTGACTCGGAGGATGCGAGTGGGGTGTTGGGCAGGGCTCGTAGGCTAGCTCTGTGGCTCCGGGCCTAGGTTGGCCTGTTCACTTGGCTTTCAGACTCTGAATCTGAACTGTATTTGGATGTATGGTAGCCTCTGCCTATGGAGGGTATGAGTCTCATGGCCAACTGAAAGGTGTCTCTGAGCCCTGTCCATGTTGTCCAACAGAAAGCCAGGTTTGTGTGACTCACTCCGGACAGAGCTGGGTGGGGGGCTGGGCCACCTGCCCTCCGGTCACCTGAGCGGCTCTGCTGTCCAGCAGGGTGCAAGTTGGAGGAGGCGCCCTGCAGGGCTCAGCACGTTTTCCTGGCTTAGCGGCCCTGATGGCCTTTTGCTCAGCTGGCAGTGCCCCTGCATGCCTGCTGCAAGCACTCAAGCTGGGAGTTGTGGTTCCTCCCACTCCACCCAGCTGGGGTCACTGCCCAGTTCTGTTTGTCCTGTGTTTCCACCAAGGTGCAGTCAGGCGTTCTGCTTCGGCCACCCGCAGTGCTCCGCCTCAGCACTGGCTCTGAACAGAGGCCGGGGTGGCTTCTGTGCCCAAGGAGCCAGAGGTCCCTCACTCTCCAGAGCAACAGTTGTGCGGACCCTTGGAGGCCCTGCCTGGTTCAGGCGGTTGCTCAGTGTGGAAGGTGGCCAGATGGCAGAGGCAGCCAGGAGTCTTACCTGTATAGTGCCTGGGTCATGGTCAGGCGGCCCGGCCCTCCAAGGCGTGTGACCACTCTGGTGTCACCATTCCAGCTTCCAGGGCCTCACGTGGTCACGGCAGGCCTATAATGAGCTGTGGCGGTTTTGTTTTCTAGATTCTGAAAGTGAGAAGCCCGACTGAGCCCAGGCAGGCCGACCCAGACCCAGACGCCAGGCCCTGTGTCATCTCACGCAGAGAAGGCGAGCCCACGCCTCGTGTCCGGTTCACGATGTTTTGTAATCACTTTCTAAGCATTTTTTATTCACAATTGGAAACACAAATGTAAGCAAGAATAAAAAAATATTTTGGGGGAAACAGGACTTTGGTTTTTCAAACTCTCCTTTCTGGTGGTCCCCAGACAGGGAGGTAACCTGTGATGGTGGTAAGTGAATGAGGGTGTTGGAGAAACTCCTGGGATTGCACAGCTGGACGAGTCTGGGGGTAAGTACTTAGCTAAGCTGTACTTAGCTAAGGGGTTCTTGAATATAGGGATGACACTTTCTATGGTGCTTAATAGTGCCCAGGATAGCTCAAGGTCCTTGTGTCCGGATAGCAGCTAGGATGGGTCAGACATGTGATAAAGACCCACCTCTCAGAGAAGCAGTTGAGGTTGTGGATCACAAGCATCCTAGCCCCAATTTTCAGGCATTCTCCTCCTTCACACCCAGGACAGCCCCATTCTATGCAGAGCCCTGGAGGCTGAACAGTGGTACCCATCTCTGTTAATGGCTCCTTGGCCCATCCAGGCTTGGGCCTTTGTGCACACAGCTCCATTCATTATGCCGCCCCTCAGGCTTCCTTACTATGTCACTTGAAGACTCATGATCATACACCCCCCAGGCACAGGACAGGCATCCACAGTGGCTTGAAATGACCCTTCGTTCGGATTTCACACGCACCACTGGGAGGGGCCAGGCCCAGGTCTGAAGCCCCTGACTTCAGTGGGGGGTAGGATCGGCCCAGTGGCCCTTGTAGGGCTGCACTACCACCATGGGAGGGTGTCCAAAGCACAGCGTGAAAGCCAGGGAACCGGCTAGGGGCTTCACAGAGTAGCGTGTGGTAGTAAAGTTGTAGCCTGGCCAGCTGGAAAGGGGAATCACACTGGGACCCGGAGTTTGGTGTAGAATTCAGGGGGTCCCATTCATTGGGATGAGAAAATTGTATCTTGGTTTTCAGTAATCTCTGAGTGCAATTTAGTGTTTCCTCCAGTGAAGAATGTGGAGTTGGAGCAGCAGCACCTGGGCTATGTCACCACTGGAGCCCACAGATGCTTTGTATGACACTGTAGTTGTCAAGGTGTCCCCAAGTATCACGTATGGTTGTCACACAAATTGCCAGCCCCTTAGACTCAATACCTGTCCAACTGGCTAACAGAAGCAGAGCAGCACAGGCTTCCTGCCTCCCCACAGCTTCCCAGAGGGTGCGCAGGTCAAGTGTTTGGACATACATAGGGGCTGCCCACTTCATCCCTTGTCAGCTCTTGGTGTTGCTGCCCAGGCCAAGTGGACATGTGCCGGTGTGTGCTCTCTGTGATGAAGCAGAGTAGGCAAATGTTTTACCACGTGTCACAACATTGTGTATTTTCATTGTGTTCATTTTTTCACTGTCCGTCTGTGGCTTGTGTTACTTAGGTTTTCTATCGATGGCAATAATGCGCAGTTTACTTTTTCAGACAGCAAATTTATTTAAATCATTCCTTTTAAGCAAGTATGAGCTAATGGTAAAGATTGGTCGTAAGATAATTGTACTCAAAGCTAAAAGTAGCACATCCTGCTGCTGCTAAGTCGCTTCAGTCACATCCGACTCTGTGAGACCCCATAGACGGCAGCCCACCAGGCTCCGCCGTCCCTGGGATTCTCCAGGCAAGAACACTGGACTGGGTTGCCATTTCCTTCTCCAGTGCATAAAAGTGAAAAGTGAAAGTGAAGTTGCTCAGTCATGTCCAACTGTTAGCAACCCCATGGACTGTGGCCCATGAGGCTCCTCCGTCCATGGGATTTTCCAGGCAAGAGTGCTGGAGTGGGGTGCTATGATCTAATGGCAAAAATTGCAAGGGCAGATGGCTGAAATGTGGAAACCCAGCGTGGGCTCACAGATTCACATCCAGTAGCCCTTGGATGTGAACACCTATGAGGGCACAAGCTTCCTCCAGAATGTGAGTCGGCAGCTGTCAGATTCCTTTATTAGGGGGTATGTTTCTGGTTGGGCAAAGGGGAGAGACTGGGTTGGAACAGACTGAATACCTGTTCACACTACAGCATCATTGAGCACTTACCACGGCACATCTTGGGAGCAGAAGCCAGCGGCTACCTTACCTCCTAGGACCCCCATGTAGTAGGGTTAACATCACCCCGACTACAGGAGCAGTCCCCTGCTCCTGAAAATGGGGGTGGCCCTCTGGAAGCAGCTCAATTGCTGTATTCATCAGCACAGGCAGAGGAGCAAGCAGGTGATGCTGATGGTCAAGCCACTATCCCAGGGGGCGGATCCTGCATATTGCTGTCCTGGGGATCTGCATGCACAGCTTCAGCCACTGCTTAGAAGTGCTCAGTGGCTCTCTAGAGCCTCCAGGAAAACCCTGGTCCCAGATAAAACCCTGGAAAACAGATAAAACTGCAAAGAGAGCAATAGACAAACTCACAGCCACAATTAGCTATTTCAAAAAATGACCCAACAAGTAGACAGAAAGCCATTGTAATAGAGGTGACTCCATTTTTGAGGTCTGAGTGCTACCAGCTTTTAAGCGTCACTTCCCCTCTCCACTCCCTATCTGGGCATGCTGATTAGCTAAACCCTAGTGCCCATCCCTTGGCATCACAGGAAATTCTGGCATCACGGGAAATTCACGCTATAAGTGGAAGCCTCATCCTGACTGTATTCCCTAATAACCATAGAAACCCCAAGCCAGTCTCCCTTCCCTGCCCGTCTTCTGTGCCTGCTCACTCAATGTTTTGGATCTTAACACCTCATAATGTGAGTAACAAGCCTGTTTATCTTATTTTGATGTGTGCGTGTGTCTGTGCACGTGTGTATGCGTGTGTGTCTCAATATCCAAGCCAAAATTTGGCTGGAGGTCCCTCCTGTTTCTGACCACAGCAATCACTGAGAACATATAAAACTTGAACAACACTCTCAATCAGCTGTCTTGATTAACATTTCTAAAATTCCACCTGCCACACAGAACACATTCTTTTTATGTATATGTGATCTGTATACCAAGATAAGCCAGATTTGGGGTCATAAAAATGAATGACAATTCTAAATTCTAAAGGATTCAAGTCATATAAATGACATTCTCTGACCACAATGGAATTAAATTAGAAATTAGGAACAGATCTCTGGAAGATATCCAGAGATGTTTGGAAATGAGGTAACATACTTCGAAATAACCTAAGGATTAAAAGGAGATCAAATGAGAAATTAGAAAACAAGTTAAACAATAAAAATGAAAACATCAAAATTGATGGTATATTGCTAAAACAATACTTAGGAAATTGATAGCACTAAGCCTATATTAGAAGAGACGATCAAATTAATGACTTCATCTTCTACCTTAAGAAATTAAGTCCAAAGTAAACATAAGTGGAGTAATAAAAATCAGTAAAATAGAAAACAGGAAGAACAATAGAGAATATCAATGTAACCAAAAGACAATATATGAGAAACTCAATAAAACTGAGAAATCTATGCAAAAGTCTCTTGCATTTCTATACACCACCAACAAAAGATCAGACAGATGAGAAACAATCTCATTCACCATTGCATCAAAAAGAATAAAATATCTAGGAATCAACCTACCTAAGGAGGCAAAAGACCTTTCTCAGAAACCTAAAAGATACTGATGAAAAAAATGAGATCACACCAACAGATGGAGAGATATACTATGTTCTTGGATTGAAAAAATCAACATTGTGAAAATGACTTGGGCTTCCCTGGTGGCTCAGATGGTAAAAAAAAAAAAAAAAAGAAAGAAAGAAAGAAAAGAAAAAGAAAGAAAAAAAAAATCCGCTTACAATGCAGGAACCCAGATTAAATCCCTGGGTCAGGAAGATCTCCTGGAGAAGTGAATGGCTACCCACTCCAGTATTCTTGCCTG
Source organism: Capra hircus (assembly GCF_001704415.2). NCBI lineage: Eukaryota > Metazoa > Chordata > Mammalia > Artiodactyla > Bovidae > Capra > Capra hircus. Next base: position 84,461,279 of record NC_030815.1, read on the forward strand.
GAGAACCCCATGAACAGGGGAGCCAGGTGGGCTACAGTCCATGGGACTGCAAAGAACTGGACATGACTGAGCAAATAAGCCTGCACACATGCACCCAAGGTGATCTATAGATTCAGAGCAATCCCTGTCGAACTCCCAATGCCATTTTTCACAGAATAAGAAAAAAAATTTTTTTTTAACAATTTGTATGGAAACATGAAAGACCTCAAATACCCAAAGTAATCCTGAGAAAGAAAAACAGCTAGAGGAATCAGGGTCCCTGACTTCAGACTATACTACAAAGCTACTGGCACAAAACCAGCAACATAGATCAATGGAACCGGATAGAAAGCCCAGAGGCAAACCCACACACCTATGGTCACCTAATCTGTGGCAAAGGAGGCAAGAATATACAATGGAGAAAAGACACTCTCTTCAAGAAGTGGTGCTGGGAAAACTAGACAGCTACCTATAAATAGATGAAATTAGAACACAACGCCCTACACAGAAATAAAATCAAAATAGATTAAAGATTCAAATGAAAGCTGGATACTATACAGAGGAAAACATAGGGAGAACACTCTGACATAAATTGGAGCACTATTTTTCGATCCACCTCTTAGATTAATGGAAATAAAAACAAAAGTAAACTGTTCAGTTCAGTAGCTCAGTCATGTCTGACTCTTTGCAACCCCATGAATCGCAGCACGCCAGGCCTCCCTGTCCACCAACTCCCGGAGTTTACTCAAACTCACATCCATCGAGTCGGTGATGCCATCCAGCCATCTCATCCTCTGTCGTCCCCTTCTCCTGGCCCCAATCCCTGCCAGCATCAGAGTCTTTTCCAATGAGTCAACTCTTCACATGAGGTGGCCAAAGTACTGGAGTTTCAGCCTCAGCATCAGTCCTTCCAATGAACACCCAGGACTGATCTCCTTCAGGATGGACTGGTTGGATCTCCTTGCAGTCCAAGGGACTCTCAAGAGTCTTCTCCAACACCACAGTTCAAAAGCATCAATTCTTCGGTGCTCAACTTTCTTCACAGTCCAACTCTCACATCCATACATGACCACTGGAAAAACCATAGCCTTGGCTGGACGGACCTTTGTTGGCAAAGTAATGTCTCTGCTTTTTCATATGCTATCTAGGTTGGTCATCACTTTCCTTCCAAGGAGTAAGCATCTTTTAATTTCATGGCTGCAGTCACCATCTGCAGTAATTTTGGAGCCCAAAAAAATAAAGTCTGACACTGTTCCCACTGTTTTCCCCATCTATTTCCCATGAAGTGATAGGACCAGATGCCATGATCTTAGTTTTCTGAATGTTGAGCTTTAAGCCAACTTTTTCACTCTCCTCTTTGACTCTCATCAAGAGGCTCTTTAGTTCCTCTTCACTTTCTGCCATAAGAGTGGTGTCTTCTGCATATCTGAGGTTATTGATATTTCTCCTGGCAATCTTGATTCCAGCTTGTGCTTCTTCCAGCCCAGCATTTCTCATGATGTAGTCTGCATATAAGTTAAATAAGCAGGGTGACAATATACAGCCTTGATATATTCCTTTTCCTATTTGGAACCAGTCTGTTGTTCCATGTCCAGTTCTAACTGTTGCTTCCTCACCTGCATATAGGTTTTTCAAGAGGCAGGTCAGGTGGTCTGGTATTCCCATCACTTTCAGAATTTTCCACAGTTTATTGTGATCCACACAGTCAAAGGCTTTGGCATAGTCAGTAAAGCAGAAATAGATGTTTTTCTGGAACTCTCTTGCTTTTTCGATGATCCAGTGGATGTTGGCAATTTGATCTCTGGTTCCTCTGCCTTTTCTAAATCCAGCTTGAACATCTGGAAGTTCACGATTCACGTAAATGGGACCTAATTAAACTTAAACGCTTTTGCACAGGAAAGGAAACCATAAACAAAAAGACAACCCACAGAATCAGAGAAAATATTTGAAAACAAAGTAACTGGCAAGGGATTGCTTTTCAAAATATAGAAACAGCTTCTGCAGCTCAATATCAAAAACAACCCAATCCAAAAATGGTGGAAGATCTATATAGACATTTCTCCAAAGAAGACATACAGATGGCAAATGAACATAGAGTTTCTTTGGTGGTTCAGTGGTAAAGAACCTGCCTGCCAATGCAGGAGATATAGGTTTGATCCCTGTGTTGAGAGATATCCTGAGTAGCAAAGGGCAACGCACTCCAGTATTCTTCCCTGGGAAATCCCATGGACAGAGGAGCCTGGCCAGCTATAGTACATGGGGTCGCAAAAGTCAGACACGACTGAGCAACTAAACAACAAAAGCCAACGGGCACAAGCGGAAAAGATGCTCAACATCGCTCATTATCAGAGAAATACAAATCAAAACTGCAGTGAGGCATCACCTCATACCAGTCAGAAAGGCCATCATCAAAAAGTCTACAAACAATAAATGCTGGAGAGGGTGTGGAGAAAAGGGAACTCTCTTACACTGTTGGTGGGCATGCAAACTTGTACAGTATGGTATTGACACAAAAACAGAAAAACAGACCAATGGAACAAGATAAAAACCCCAGAGATAAAGCCACACACCTATGGGCACCTTAGTTTTGACAAAGGAGGCCAGAATATACAACAGAGAAAAGACCATGTCTTCAGTAAGTGGTGCTGGGAAAACTGGACAGCTACATTTAAAAAGATGAAATTAGAGCACTGTAATACCATACACAAAAATAAACTCAAAATGGATTAAAGATTTGGTGGCTCAGAGGTTAAAGCGTCTGCCTGCAATGCAGGAGACCCGGGTTCGATCCCTGGATCGGGAAGATCCCCTGGAGAAGGAAATGGCGACCCACTCCAGTATTCTTGCTTGGAGAATCCCATGGACAGCGAAGCCTTGTAGGCTACAGTCCACCGGGTCACAGAGTTGGACACGACTGAGCGACTTCACTTCACTTCCAGAAACTATAAAACTCTTAGAGTAAAATGTAGGCAGAACACTGTGCCATGCATCACAGCAAGATCCTCTTTGACCATCTCTAGAGTAAGCCACACTGCATTAGGTGTAGGGTTAGGTTACCTAATTGTGATTTTTCATGTTTCTTGAGGTAAGACTGTATTGCTATAAACTTCCCTCTCAGAAGGGATTTTGCTGCTTCCCATAGGTTCTGGGTCATGGTGATTTCACTGTCATTTGTCTCTCAGTATGTTTTTTAACATCCTCTTTGATTTCTTCAGTGATTCATTGATTATTTAATGCCATATTATTTAATCTCCAGGTGTTTGTGCCTTTTTCAGTTTTTTCACTGTACCTGACTTCTAATTTCATAGTATTGTGGTCAGAAAAGATGCTTGATATGATTTCAGTTTTATTAAAATTACTGAGGCTTGATTTGTGCTTTATAAACAATTTTGCTTATTCTTTTCCAATTTGGACTCCTTTTATTTCTTTTTGTTTTCTAGTTGCTGTGGCTGGGACTTCCAATACTATGCTGAATAATAGTGGCGAGAGTGGACGTTTGTTGGCAAAGTAATGTTTCTGATTTTTAGTACACTGTCTAGGTTTGTCATAGCTTTTCTTCCAAGGAACAAGTGTCTTTTAATTTTATGGCTGCAGTCACCGTCTGCAGTGATTTTGGAGCCCAAGAAAATAAACTCTGTCGCTGTTTCCATTGTTTCCCCATCAATTTGCCATGAAGTGATGGGACCAAATGCCATGATCTCAGTTTTTAAATGTTGAGTTTTAAGCCAGCTTCAAGTAAAACTAACTCTTTGTAAATGATATACTATACATAGAAAAATCCTAAAGATGCTACCAGAAAGTGACTACAGCTCTTCGATGAATTTGGCAAAGTTTCAGGATACGAAATATATACACAGAACTCTCTTGGATTCCTATACACTAACAATGAAAGAGCAGAGAAAGAAATCAAGGAAACAATCCCATTTATCATCATTTATTCTTTTTGATCTTAGAGGAAATGCTTCCAGCTTTTCACCTTTCAGAATAATATTGTTGTTGTTCAGTCACTCAGTCGTGTCCGACTCTTTGCACTCTGTGGACTGTAGCACACCAAGCTTCCCTGTCTTTCACTATCTCCCAGAGGTTGCTCAGATTCATGTCCATTGAGTCAGTGATGTAATCTAACCATCTCTTTCTCTGTCATCCCCTTCTCCTGCCTTCAGTCTTGCCCAGCAACAGGGTCTTTTCCAATGAACTGGCTCTTTTCATCAGGTGGGCAAAGTATTGTAGAGTAATTATCCTCCAATTAAAAATAATACAAAATTTAAAAAATGCTGTCTTATAATTACAATGCTATAACAAACTTCAGTACAAACTATGTAGCATCAGTTAGGAAATAAAAAGAATTTGCTGTATGACTCAGGAGACTCAAACCTGGGCTCTGGGAGGCGGGAGGGAGGTTCAAGAGAGAGGGGGTATATGTATACCTGTGGCTAATTCATGCTGATGTATGGCAGAAACCAACACTTTCCTTCTACTAACTTTGGGTTGATTTCCTTTAGGACTGACTGGTTTGATCTTGCAGTCCAAGGGACTCTCAAGAGTCTTCTCCAGCGCTGCAGTTAGAAAGTATCAGTTCTTTGGCACTCAGCCTTCTTGGTCCAACTCTCACATCCATCCATTTCTACTGGAAAAACCAAGCCTACACCTATATAGACTACTATACCAAAATCTCATGGGAAGTGCACACCAAAAAACTGCAGTAGAAACACACAAGTAAAAACAACCCAAACACACCACTAATGATAGTCATCAAATCATAAGAGAGTAGAAGAAAAGGAGAAAGAAAACCAAAAAAAAAAAAAAAAAATCCAAAACAATTAAGAAAATGGCAATAAGAACATACATATTGATAATTACCTTAAATGTAAATGGATTAAATGCTTCAACCAAAAGAGACAGACTGACTGAATGGATACAAAAGAGAGATCTATATATATGCTGTGTACAAGAGACCCGCTTCAGACCAGGGACACAGACTGAAAATGAGGGGATGGAAAAATATATTCCATGCAAATAGAATCAAAAGAATACTCGAGTAGCAACACACTTATCAGACAAAATGAACTTTGAAATAAAAACTGTTATAAGAGACAAGGAAGGACACTACACAATGATCAAAAGATCAATCCAAGAAGATATAACAATTACAAGTAAATATGCACCTAACATATACTGAGGGAGCACCTCAGTATACAAGGCATATACTAACAGCCATAAAAGGGGTGATCAACAGTTGCACAATAATAGTGGGTGACATTAACACCCCACTTACACCAATGGACAGATCATCCAGACAGAAAATTAATAAGGAAACACAAGCCTTAAATGACACACCAGAGAGACTTAATAGACACTTATAGGACACACCATCCAAAAATAGCAGAATACACTTTCTATGCAAGTGCACACAGAACAGTCAGTCTATTCAATAAGTGGTGCTGGGAAAACTCGACAGCTACATGTAAATGAATAAAATTTGAGCATTCCCTAATGCCATACAGAAAGAGAAACTCAAAATGTATTAAATACCTGAATGTAAAGCCAGATACTGTGAAACTCTTAGAGGAAAATATAGGCAGAACACTGTGACATAAATTGCACCAAGTTCTTTTTGGATCCATCTCTTAGAGTGATTTAAAAAAATTAACTAATGGGAGATTAAAAGCTTTCAAATTGGAAAGTAAACCGTAAACAAAATGAAAATACCCTCAGAATGAGAGAAAATATTTGCAAATGAAGAGACAGAGAAGGGATTAATCTCATACATAAAACAGTTAATGCAGCTCAATATCAAAAAAACAAACATCCCAATCAAAAAATGGGCAGGTCTAGATAGACATTTTTCCAAAGAAGACATACAGATGGTCACCATCAGTAATTATTAGAGAAATACAAATTAAAACTACAATGAGGTATCACCTCACACCAGTCAGAATGGCCATAATCAACAAATCCGCAAACAACAGATGGTGCAGAGAAAAAAGGAATCCTCCTATACTGTTGGTGGGAATGTCAATTGGTATAGCCACTATGGAGAACAATATGAAGGTTCCTTAAAGAAAACTAAAAATATAGCTACCATATGATCCAGTGAAAACCATAATTTGAAAAGACACAGTCACTACAATGTTCAGTGCAGCACTATTTACAAAAGCTAGTACATGTAAGCAACATAAATGTCCATCAACAGAGGAATGGATAAGGAAGATATGGTACATATTTATAATGGAATATTACTCAGCTATTAAAAAGTACAAAATAATGCCATTTGCAGCAACATGGATGGATCTAGAGATTGTCATACTGAGTGAAGTCAGACAGAGAAAAACAATTATCATGTGGTATCGCTTATATGTGGAGTCTAAGAAAATGGGCTTCCCTAGTGGCTCAGATACCCACTCCAGTGTTCTTGCCTGGAGAATCCCAGGGACGGGGGAGCCTAGTGGGCTGCTGTCTATGGGGTCACACAGAGTTGGACATAACTGAAGTGACTTAGCAGCAGCAGCAGCAGCAGCAGTGGCTCAGATGGTAAAGAATTTGCCTGCCTTGCAGGAGATCCAGTCTCTATCCCTGGGTTGCAAAGATCTCCTGGAGAAGGGAATGGCAGTCCACTCCAGTATTCTTGCCTGGAGAATTCCATGGACAGAGGAGCCTTGTGGGCTACAGTCCATGGCATCATGAAGAGCTGGACATGACTGAGCAACTTTCACTTCACTTCAAAAAATGGTACAAATGTACTTATTTACAAAACAGAAATAGAGTCACAAATGTAGAAACCAAACTTATGATTAGAAGTTAAGTTGCTCAGTTGTGTCCAACTCTTTGCAACCCCATGGACTGTAGCCCACCAGGCTCCTCCGTCCATGGGATTCTCCAGGCAAGAATCCTGGAGTGGGTTGCCATTTCCTTCTGGAGAAGTATCTTCCTGACCCAGGGATCGAACCCAGGTCTCCCACGTTAGAGGCAGACACTTTAACCTCTGAGCCACCAGGGAAGCCATTGATTACCAAGGGGAAAAGGGGAAGGAGAGAGAAATTGGGAGACGCTGCAATCCATGGGGTGGCAAAGAGTCAGACATGATTTAGTGACTGGACAACAGAAACAACATGCACACTACTATATATAAAAGATAACTAATAAGAACCTACTTAGTATAGCAAGGGGAACTCTACTCAATACTTAGTAATGACGTCTATGAGAAAAGACTGTAAAGAAGAGTCATAAATGTATCAGTTCAGTTCAGTTCCCTCAGTTGTGTCCCACTCTTTGCGACCCCATGGACTACAGCACACAGGGCTCCCTGTCCATCACAAAGTCTCGATGTTTACTCAAACTCATGTCCATTGAGTCAGTGATGCCATCCAACCATCTCATCCTCTGTCATCCCCTTCTCCTCCAGCCTTCAATCTCCCCCAGCAGCAGGGTCTTTTCAAATGAGTCTGTTCTTCCCATCAGGTTGCCAAAGTATTGGAGTTTCACCTTCAACATCAGTCCTTCCAATAAATATTCAGGATTGATTCCCTTTAGGATGGAGTGGTTGGACCTCCTTGCTGTCCAAGGAACTCTCAAGAGTCTTCTCCAACACTGCAGTTCAAAAGCATCAATTCTTCAGTGTTCAGCTTTCTTCATAGGCCAACTCTCACATCCATACATGACTAATGGAAAAACCATAGCCTTGACTAGATGGGCCTTTGTTGGCAAAGCAATGTCTCTGCTTTTCAATATGCTGTCTAGGTTGGTCATAACTTTTCTTCCAAAGAGTAAGCGTCTTTTAATTCCATGACGGCAGTCACCATCTGCAGTGATTATGGAGCCCCCAAAATAAATTCTGCCACTGTTTCCCTATCTGTTTGCCATGAAGTGATGGGACTGGATGCCATGATCTTCATTTTCTGAATGTTGAGTTTTAAGCCAACTTTTTCACTCTCCTCTTTCACTTTCATCAAGAGGCTCTTTAGTTCTTCTTTGCTTTCTGTCTTAAGGGTGGTGTCATCTGCATATCTGAAGTTATTGATATTTCTCACAGAAATCTTGATTCCAGCTTGTGCCTCAGCCAGCTCAGCATTTCTCATGATGTACTCTGCATATAAGTTTAATAAGCAGGGTGACAATATACAGCCTTGATGTAGTCCTTTTCCTATTTGGAACCAGTCTGTTGTTCCATGTCCAGGTTCTAACTTTTGCTTCCTGACCTGTATACAGATTTCTCAGAAGGCAGGTCAGGTGGTCTGCTGTTCCCATCTCTTGAAGAATTTTCCACAGTTTGTTGTGATCCACACAGTCAAAGGCTTTGGCATAGTCAATAAAGCAGAAATAGATGTTTCTGGAACTCTCGTGCTTTTTCGATGATCCAGCAGATGTTGGCAATTTGTTCTCTGGTTCCTCTGCCTTTTCTAAAACCAGCTTGAACATATGGAAGTTCACAGTTCATGTACTATTGAAGCCTGGCTTGGAGAATTTTGAGCATTACTTTACTAGTGTGTGAGATGAGTGCAATTGTGCGGTAGTTTGAACATTCTTTGGCATTGCCCTTCTTAGGGATTGGAATGAAAACTGACCTCTTCCAGTCCTGTGGCCACTGCTGACTTTTCCAAATTTGCTGGCATATTGAGTGCAGCACTTTTACAGCATCATCTTTCAGGATTTGAAATAGCTCAACTGGAATTCCATCACCTCCACTAGTTTTGTTTGTAGTGATGCTTTCTAAGGCCCACTTGACTTCACATTCCAAGATGTCTTGCTCTAGGTGAGTGATCACACCATCATGATTATCTGGGTAGTGAAGATCTTTTTTGTATAGTTCTGTGTATTCTTGCCACCTCTTCTTAATATCTTCTGCTTCTGTTAGGTCCATATCATTTCTGTCCTTTATTGAGCCCATCTTTGTGTGAAATATTCCTTGGTATCTCTAATTTTCCTGAAGAGATCTCTAGTCTTTCCCATTCTATTGTTTTCCTCTATTTCTTTGCACTGATCACTGAGGAAGTCTTTCTTATCTCTCCTTGCTATTTGGAATTCTGCATTCAAATGGGTATATCTTTCCTTTTCTCCTTTGCCTTTAGTTTCTCTTCTTTTCACAGCTATTTGTAAGGCCGCCTCAGATAGCCATTTTGCATTTCTTTTTCTTGGGGATCTTGATCCCTGTCTCCTGTACAATGTCACAAACTTTCATCCACAGTTCATCAGGCACTCTATCTATCAGATCTAGTCCCTTAAATCTATTTCTCACTTCCACTGTATAATCGTAAGGGATTTGATTTAGGTCATACCTGAATGGTCTAGTGGTTTTCCCTACTTTCTTCAATTCAAGTCTAAATTTGACAATAAGGAATTCATGATCTGAGCCACAGTCAGCTCCTGGTCTTGTTTTTGGTGACTGTATAGAGCTTCTCCATCTTTGGCTGTAAAGAATATAATCAGTCTGATTTCAGTGTGGACCATCTGGTGATGTCCATGTGTAGAGTCTTCTCTTGTGTGTATTACAATATATACATAACTGATTCACTTTGCTGTACAGCAGAAATTAACACAACATTGTAAATCAATTATACTCCAATAAAAATTAATTCAAACATTAAAATAAATGAGTAAAAGGGATTCACTTCAGTTTAGTTCAGTTGCTCAGTCATGTCCGACTCTTTGTGACCCCTTGAATCACAGCACGCCAGGCCTCCCTGTCCGTCACCAACTCCCGGAGTTCACTCAGACTCATGTCCATCGAGTCAGTGATGCCATCCAGCCATCTCATCCTCTGTCATCCCCTTGCCTCCTGCCTCCAATCCCTCCCAGGGATTAGTATATTGATTAACTAGCTGGAAAATGTATGAAATCATACTTCACATCAGACACCTTGGTAATTTCATAAGTTATTTAAAAATTAAATATAAATGAAACTGAGGAAGCAACAAAGGAAAATATAGTTAAGATTTGATCTCAGATCGGTGTGGAAAAGGATTGGTTTTGGAAAAAGCATGGAATATACTTTTTAAGCATAAAAGCAAAGAAGAAACAATAAAGGAAAACACTGATCTATTGTAAAATTAAAGAAGTCTCTACATTTGAAAAAACGTTCTGGAAGACAGAGCCAAGGTGGCGACCAAAAGTCCGGGGCCTCCCCGACCTAGGACGCTCAGCAGATGCTGGAGGGGCACTCCAGCAGACAGGCCGACAGGAGGAGCCCTGGGCTTACCAGCTACTGGGTGCGGGGAGTTGGGGAGGGTGGAAGCCAGGGGACCAGTGCAACTGAGGGGCTGCTGGGGGAGGGGGATTGTTTGGGTGCTAGGGAGTGGCGTGTCTGCTTGATGGGGGGAGGGATAGTAGGGGAGCATAGGATCCATTAGGGGAAGCCCCTGAGGTTCCCCTTACTCTTGACTCCAGGGAGCCTACTGGAGCCCTGAGATGGGGCCTTCACCCTCTGGGGACCCTCTGCTCTCTGGGGCCCTCTCTACCCTCCCAGCCGAGACCTCTGCCCTCCAGGGCACCCTCTGCTCTTCATGGATCCCTGTGCCTGGGTGGGTCCTGTGGGTGGGGAGCCAAGCCAACAAGAAAGGCTCCTTCTGGGGTTTGAGGGGTAAGAACTGCCTGGCGTTCCACCACTCATTCAGCATCCCCCCACCCAGGAATCCCTTGAGGCCCCTGGCTGAGCCCTCTGCATTCTGGGCCCCCTCGGTCCTCTAGGGTCTTCTTGTCCTGGGGGCACACGCTGCCAGGGTGGGTCCTGTGGACACGAGAAGGAGGGGAGGATCCTGGGGGAGGCTCTGCAGGGTTGCAGAGCAGGGAACTTCCTGGTGTTTCCATGTCCACTTTGTTATGCCCAGAGTCCGAGTCCCCAAAACTGAGAGAGTAAGATGTCCACAGCAATGCAAAAGCACGAAGGGGTTTTATTTCTAGCTCGAGCTAGGGCTCCTGCCACATCCAACGCAGCAAGGAGCCCTGAGCCCAGATTTACAGCAGTATTTATAGGTTTTAGAACAGAGTTGGCAAGGGCTGATTGGCTGCAGGAGTTTCCTAGTATTTACCAATTGGCTAATCTTTATTGGCTGCAGGGGTTTCCTGGTATTTACTAATTGGCTATTGGCTGCAGGGGGATGTCTTTTACGTCCTGATAAACTCAAACCAGGTTACGGGGAGTATGCTGATTAGACAAGTCCTGGCATCCGCGGGGATGACCTCACTGGGCAATGACTCAGCTTTTCCGTGAGTTCTACCTTAGTCCCTGAAGTCTATCATGGCATTTGGTAGGTCCCAACACACTTGGCCCTGGGGAGTGTTTTGAGGTCCCAGGTCTAGCACTCCACCCTTTGGGCCCTCCCTCTGCTCTCTGGGATCCCCTCCACTCTCCAGGGCCACCCTCTGCCCTCCAGCTCCCTCCTCCCCCCAGGGCGCCATCATCTAGGTTCCCTCTCATCCCTCTGTGGACCCCCATCCACACTCTGGACCAGGACCTCTACCCTCCAGGGATCCCCTCTGCCCTCCAGGGCCCTCTCCTCCCTCGGGGGCCCCCTCCTCCCTCCAGGCTGAGATTTGCACCACCCAAGGGCCCCCTCCACCTTCTAGGGTCCCCCTCTGCTCTCTGGGATCCCCTCCACTCTCCAGGCACTCTCCAGGGATCCCCTTTGCCCTCTGGGGCCCCCTCCTCCCTCCTCCCTCTGGGGCCCCCTCCTCCCTCCTCCCTCTGGGGCCCCCTCCTCCCTCCAGGCTGAGATTTGCACCACCTAGGGGCCACTTCCACCTTCTAGGGTCCCCCTCTGCTCTCTAGGATCCCCTCCACTCTCCAGGCACTCTCCAGGGATCCCCTTTGCCCTCCAAGGCCCCCTTCTTCCTCCAGGGTCCCCTCCTCCCTCCAGGCTGAGATTTGCGCCACTCAGGGGCCCCCTCCACCTTCTAGGGTCCCCCTCTGCTTTCCAGCTTCCTTCTCCCTCCAAGGCCCCCATCCTTTGGGCAACCCCCCATCCTTCCATATCCTCCACCTTTAGGGGCTCCCTCCTCCACGGCACCTCCATCTACTGGGGACCCACCTCCACCCTCTACAGTCCCCTTTGTCTTTCAGCGTCCCTTCTGAGGGCACTCTCTGCCCATGTAGGTCCTGTGAGTACAAGAGAGAGGGGAGACAGAGCAGGGTTGGCAGGAGGAGGGTCCCTGCAGCTGTGGAGAACCCATCCAGTGTTCCCCTTCCCACTTGGCCCTGGGGAGCCTCCTGGAGCCCTGGCCTGTTCCTCTGCAGCTTGAAGCTAGAGGCATTGAAGAGGCCTCCTTGACTGGGTGCAACCAGGCCACCCCACCCTCACCCCACTCCCACCCCCCACCCCAGCCCATGCCCACTAGGGCCTTTTCTGAAGGCATGGGTCTAGACTCAGGACTCTACATCCCCACCCCTGTCTAAATCTCACCCCCACCTAAACAGTGACACTGCCTACGCCCTTCCCCACCTAGACTCTGCCCTTCACAGGCATGGTTTTTTCTGCCTTTGTTGTTGTTGTTGGTTTGGGGGAGTTTTGGTTTGTTTTGTTTTTCTACTATTTGAGAGTGGAGTTCAGTTTTACCCTCCAGTGGTTTTTTGATACATATTTTACATATTCTTATTTTCTCTACTATTTCTATTAGTTTTCTAAATTTTGTTTTTTACTCTCTTACTATTCTGTTCCCTCTTGACTTTATGTCAGGGGGAGTAAAGAAAGAAAAAAGGGAGAAAAGAGCAGAACAATAACAAAGAATTAAAAAAATAAATTAATTTAGAATAGTAACAGTGAAGTCGCTCAGTCGTGTCCGGCTCTTTGTGACGCCATGGACTGTAGCCTACCAGGCTCCTCCCTCCATGGGATTCTCCAGGCAAGAGTACTGGAGTGGGTTGCCATTTCCTTCTCCAGGGGATCTTCCCGACCCAGGGATTGAACCCGGGTCTCCCGAATTCCAGGCAGACGCCTTAACCTCTGAGCCACCAGGGAATGGTAACAGATACATTAGAAAAAGTAAGAATATATTTTAAGTGACCCCGGAGGGTAAAACTGGACTCCAATAACATATATTTTTTAGAGTCCAGTTTTACCCTCCAGAGTCACTTAAAATATATTCTTACTTTTTCTAATGTATCTGTTGCTGATGCTAAGTGGCTTCAGTTGTGTCCGACTCTGTGCGACCCCATAGATGGTAGCCCACCAGGCTCCCCCATCTCTGAGATTCTCCAGGCAAGAACACTGGAGTGGGTTGCCATTTCCTTCTCCAATGCACGAAAGTGAAAAGTGACAGTGAAGTCGCTCAGCAGTCGTGTCCAACTCTTCGCGACCCCATGTAGACTACAGCCTACCAGGCTCCTCTGCCAATGGGATTTCCCAGGCAAGAGTACTGGAGTGGGTTATGTATCTGTTACTATTCTAAATTTATTTATTTTGCGTTATTCTTTGTTATTGTTCTGCTTTACTCTCCCTTTTTCCTTTCTTTCTTTTTTCCCCCCACACTCCACTGCTCATGGGTTCCCCTTTAATGAGGCAAGAGCACTGAGTTTGAAATTCTGGAGTAACAGAGAATGTCAGGCCACAAGGAATATTAATCAGAGTGATGTATCCCAGAGGTCAGCATCTCAACACCAAGACTTGGCTCTATCCAACTGCCTGCAACCTCCGCTGCTGGAAACCTCAGGCCAAACAACTAGTGAGACAAGAATGCAGTCCCACACATCAAAAATAGAAAGAAACAACAAAAAAAATATGTTAAGGATGAAGGAGCAAGGTAAAAAGCTATAAGACCAAATAAATGAAGAGGAAATAGGCAATCTATGTGAAAAAGAATTTAGAATAATGACCGTAAAGAGGATTCATAATATCAACAAAAGAATGGAGAAAATGCAAGAAACATTTAACATATTTAACAGAGATCTGGAAGAAATACAGAATAAACAAACAGTGGAAAAAAAACAATTACTGAAATTAAAAATACTCTAGAGGCAGAAGAATGGATAAGTGAGCTGGAAGAAGAATGACAGAAATAACTTCTGACGAACAGAATAGAGAAAAAAGAATTAAAAGAATTGAGGACAGTCTCAGAGATTTCTGGGACAATATTAAACGCATCAAAATTTTATTTATATGGGTCCCCAAAGATGAAGACAGAAAGAGCATGATAAAATACTTGAGATTATAGTAAAAAAATTTCCTAACATATGGAAAAGGAAGGCAAATTGAAAGTACTTGAACAGGAGATGGCAAGAGTGAACATTGACCTTTTAGGAATCAATGAAATAAAATGGACTAACATGGGTGAATTTAACTCAGATGACCATTATATCTACTACTGTGGGCAAGAATCCCTTAGAAGAAATGGAGTAGCCATCATAGTCAACAAAAGAGTATGAAATGAAGTACTTGGATGCAGTCTCAAAAACAGCAGAATGATCTCTGCTCATTTCCAAGGCAAATCATCCAATATCACAGTAATCCAAGACTATGCCCTGACCGATAATGCTGAAGAAGCTGAAGTGGAATGGTTCTATGAAGACCCACAAGACCTTCTAGAACTAATACCCGAAAAAGAAGTCCTTTTCATTATAGGGGACTGGAATGCAAAAGTAGGAAGTCAAGAGATACCTGGAGTAACAAGCAAATGTTGCCTTGGAGTACAGAATGAAGCAGGGCAAAGGCTAACAGAGTTCTGCCAAGAGAATGCACTGGTCATAGCAAACACCCTCTTCCAATAACACAAGAGATGACTCTGAACAGGGTCATCTCTTGTTGACCAGATGGTCAACACTGAAATCAGATTGATTATATTCTTTGCAGCCAAAGATGGAGAAGCTCTATCCAGTCAGCAAAAACAAGACCAGGAGCTGACTGTGGCTCAGATCATGAATTCCTTATTGCCAAATTCAGACTTTAAGAAAGTAGGGAAAACCACTAGACCATTCAGGTTTGACCTAAATCAAATCCCGACTATATAGGGGAAGTGACAAATAGATTCAAGGGATTAGATCTGATAGACAGAATGCCTGAAGAACTATGAATGAAAGTTTGTGAAACCATACACAAGGCAGGGATCAAGAACATCCCCAAGAAAAAGAAATGCAAAAGGCAAAATGGCTGTCTGAGGAGGCCTTACGTATAGCTGAGAAAAAAAGAGAAGTTAAAGGCAAAGGAGAAAAGGAGAAGGAAATGGCAACCCACTCCAGTACTCTTGCCTGGAAAATCCCATGGACAGAGGAGCCTGGTAGGCTACAGTCCATGGGGTCATGAAGAGTCCAACATGACTGAGTGACTTCACTTTGACTTTTCATTTTCATGCATTGGAGAAGGAAGTGGCAACCCACTCCAATGTTCTTGCCTGGAGAATCCCAGGGACGGCGGAGCCTGGTGGGCTGCCATCTATGGGGTCGCACAGAGTCGGACACGACTGAAGTGACTTAGCAGCAGCAGAAAAGGAAAGATATACCCATTTGAATGCAGAGTTCCAAAGAATAGCAAGAAGAGATAAGAAAGTCTTCCTCAGGGATCAATGCAAAGAAACAGAGGAAAACAATAGAATGAGAAAACTTGGAGAACTCTTCAAGAAAATTAGAGATACCAAGGGAAAATTTCATGCAAAGATGGGCTTGATAAAGGACAGAAATGGTATGGACCTAACATAAGCAGGAGAGATTAAGGAGAGGTGGCAAGAATACACAGAAGAACTATCCAAAAAAGATCTTCATGACTCAGATAATCACGATGGTGTGATCACTCACCTACAGCAAGACATCTTGGAATGTGAAGTCAAGTGGGCCTTAGAAAGCATCACTACAAACAAAACTAGTGGAGATGATGGAATTCCAGTTGATCTATTTCAAATCCTAAAAGATAATGCTGTGAAAGTGCTGCACTCAATATGCCAACAAATTTGGAAAACTCAGCAGTGGCCACAGGACTGGAAGAGGTCAATTTTCATTCCAATCCCTAAGAAGGGCAATGCCAAAGAATGGTCAGACTACCGCACAATTATACTCCTCCCACATGCTAGTAAAGTAATGCTCAAAATTCTCCAAGCCAGGCTTCAATAGTATGTGAACTGTGAACTTTCAGATGTTCAAGTTGGATTTAGAAAAAGCAGAGGAACCAGAGAACAAATTGCCAACATCCTTTGGATATTGAAAAAGAAGAGAGTTCCAGAAAAACTTCTATTTCTGCTTTATTGACTATGCCAAAGCCTTTGACTGTGTGGATCACAACAAACTGTGGAAAATTCTTCAAGAGATGGGAATATCAGACCATCTGACCTGCCTTCTGAGAAATCTGTATGCAGGTCAGGAAGCGAAAGTTAGAACTGGACATGGAACAACAGACTGGTTCCAAATAGGAAAAGGACTACATCAAGGCTGTATATTGTCACCCTGCTTATTAAACTTATATGCAGAGTACATCATGAGGAACACTGGGCTGGATGAAGCAGAAGCTGGAATCAAGATTTCCAGGAGAAATATCAATGACCTCAGATATGCAGATGACACCACCCTTAGGCAGAAAGTGAAGACGAACTAAGGAGCTCTTGATGAAAGTGAAAGAGGAGAGTGGAAAAGTTGCTTTGAAACTCAACATTCAGAAAAATGAAGATCATGGCATCTGGTCCCATCACTTCATGGCAAATAGAGGGAGAACAGTGGAAAGAGTGGCAGAATTTATTTTGGGGGGCTCCAAAATCACTGCAAATGGTGACTGCAGCCATGAATTTAAAAGACACTTGCTCTTTGGAAGAAAAGTAATGACCAACCTAGACTGCATATTAAAAAGCAGAAACATTTTGCCAACAAAGTTCCATCTAGTCAAAGATATGATTTTTCTAGTAGTCATGTATGGAAGTTAGAGCTGGCCTATGAAGAAAGCTGAATGCTTAAGAATTGATGCTTTTAAACTGTTTTTGGAGAAGACTCTTGAGAGTCCCTTGGACTGCAAGGAGCCCCAACCAGTCCATCATAAAGAAGATCAGTCCTGGGTGTCCATTGGAAGGACTGATGTTGAAGCTGAAACTCCAACCTTTGGCCACCTGATGGGAAGAACTGACTCATTTCAAACGACCCTGTTGCTGGGAAAGATTGAAGGCTGGAGGAGAAGGGGACAACAGAGGATGAGATGGTTGGATGGAATCACCGACTCGATGGACATGAGTTTGAGTAAACTCGGAGTTGGTGATGGACAGGGAGGCCTGGTGTGCTGCAGTCCATATGGTCACAAAGAGTTGAACATGACTGAGTGACTAACTGTAAGGAAGCCCAGAGAGTCCCATACTGGATAAACCCAAAGAGAAATTCACCAAGACATATATTAATCAAACTAACCAAAATGAAACACAATGAATAAATATTAAAGGCAGCAAGGGAAAAGCAAAAAATAACATAGAAAAGAATCCTCATAATGTTAACAGCTGATTTTTCAGCAAGGACTCTGCAGGCCAGAAGTGAGTGGCAGAATATACTTAAAGTGATAGAAGAAAAAAAATCTACAAACAAGATTCCTCTATTCAGCAAAGATCTAATTCAGATTCAAAGGAGAAATCAGAAACTTTACAGATAACCAAATGTTGAGAAAATTCAGTACCACCAAACCAGCTTTACAACAAATGCTAAAGGAACTTCTCTAGATAAGAAACACAAGAGAAAGAAGAGGCCTACAAAAACAAACTCAAAACAATAAATGGTAATAGGCTCATACATATCAATAATTGCTTTAAATATAAATGGACTAAATGCTCCAATCAAAAGACACAGAATGGATACAAAAATAAGACTGTATATTTCTTTCCTTCTACTAACTTTGAATTTTGTTTGTTCTTCTTTCTCTAGTTCTTTTAGGTGTAAAGTTAGGTTGTTTATTTGAGATTTTCCTTGTTTCCTGAGATAAGGTTGTATCACTATTAACTTCCCTCTTAGAACTGCTTTAGCTGCATGTCATAGGTTTTGGACTGTTGAAGTTTTTTTTAATCTCTAGTTATTTTTTAAAATTTCCTACTTGATTTCTTCAGTGATCCACTGGTTGTATAGTAGCATATTGTTTAGCCTCCATGTGTTTGTGTTTTTTGCAATTTCTCCCTTGTAGCTGATATCTAATCTCATACAGTGGTTGGAAAAGATGCTAAAAAAAATTTCCTGATACTTCTTCTGTGGCCTAGAATATGATCTATCCTTCAAGAATATCCTTGAAAAAAAAAAACTGTGTGTTCTGCTGCTTTCTGATGGAATGCTCTATAAGTATTAATTAAGTCCATCTGGTCTAATGTGTCATTTAAGGTCAGACCATATCTTCTTTATCCATTCATCTGTTGAGATGGACACTTCCATTGTTCCCATATCTTGGCAATTTTAAATAATTCTGCTATGAACATTGGGATGCATGCATGCATCTTTTTAAATTAGTATTTCATTTTTTTCATGTATTTACCCAGGAATGGAGATGCTGTGTCATATTGTAATTCTATTTTTAGTGTTTTGAGAAACCTCCATACAGTTTTCCACAGTGGCTATACCAATTTACATTGCTACCAACAGTGTACAAGGATTCCCTTTTCTTCACATTCTCATTAACATTTGTTATTTGGGGTTTTTTTTTGATGTTATCCATTCTGACAAGTGTGAGGTGATATCTCATTGTGTGTTTGATTTTCATTTCCCTGATGATTAACTGTGTTGAATATCTTTTCACATGCCTGTTAACCATCTGCATTTCTTCTTTGGAAAAATGTCTATTTAGGTCTTCTGCTCATTTTTAAATCAAGGTGTTTCCTTCTGATGTTGAGCTGTATAGCTGTATATTTTTGAAATTAATCTCATCAGTCTCACCATTTGCAAATATTTTCTCCCATTCAGTAGGCTGTCTTTTCATTTTGTCAATGGTTTCCTTTGTTGTACAAATCCTTTTAAGTTTAATTAGGTCCCATTTGTTTATTTTTGCTTTTATTTGCCTTGCTTTAGGTGACAGATCAAAAAATTACTGCTATAATTTGTCACTGAGTGTTCTGCCTATGTTTTCTTCTAAGAGTTTTATGGTTTCCAGTCTTACATTTAGGTCTTTAATCCATTTTTATTTTATTTTTGTATACAGTGTTGGAACTGCCAGTGAATTCTGTTGCAAGCTCGTTAGGATTTAGCTACTATTTTGCGACTCCAGTTGCTGCTGCTGCATGCTCTCTTTCTCCAAAAATAACTCTTACTGTTGATGTTTCATTTCCTGTTTTCTTTATAGTTGTAGATTTAATATATTTTTATTGTTTCATTGTTTGTCTAGTTTTAGTGAGGTCTCAGGAGGTGAGGTGAAGTAGATTGTTACTCTATCATCTGAAATTGAAAGCACTCAATCATAAGCTTTGTATATAACCTGCTTTGGAATTTGGGTTAGAAAAAAGTAATAATGTTCCTGCTTAGGACCCTTTGGGGCCTTTCCAGGGACATTCCCCCCAACATGTCCCCTACCTATCTCTTGTTTATAGAAAACCTTTAACATCCTAGGCCTTCCTCAAGTTCCAAAGAGCAAATTTAATCAGAGAAGTGAGAAAATGCAGAAACAAAGGGAAAAAGTTAAGCAAGACAAAATAAGAATTGTTTAGTCATAAAACAAAGTCAGGGATATTAAGTTTCTCTTCAAGGATTATAAATAATATCCTGAGCCACATCCTTGAGTTGTTTTGCAGGTTCTAAAACCCCAAACTGATGGAAGAAGTTAAGTGCTTACCAGCAGCAAGTAGACCCAGGCCAGTTCAAAGCAGAAGGTTGATGATGTTGACTCCAGAAACACCACCCATCAGTCAGAGAATTGAGCACAAGCTGATCACATCCTGGGACTCTCTCCCTCACAATGTATTTAAAGTTCTTCCCAGAAAGCCGTTAGGGAGTTCAGGTCTACTGAGCATGATCTGCCTGTTCTTGCTTGCCACACAATGGTACCTTGCAAAAAATGCTGTACTTTCCTTAACCACAAACTGCTGTCTGTAGATTATTTTTAATGCATATGGATGAGGAGATCCAAGTTTGGTTGAATAATAATAATTGTAGCGTTCCTTTCTAAAGCTAAGTCTACCTGAAGTGAAAATTTCTCATTTGTGTCTGACTATGTGACCCCGCAGACTGTAGCCCACCAGGTTCCTCATTCCATGGGATTCTCCAGGCAAGAATACTGGAGTGGGTAGCCATTCCCTTCTCCAGGGGATCTTCCCAACAAACGGATCGAAATGGGTTACTGGAGCTATGCTGCTGCTGCTGCTGCTAAGTCACTTCAGTCGTGTCCGACTCTGTGTGACCCCACAGACGGCAGCCCACTAGGTTCCTCTGTCCCTGGGATTCTCCAGGCAAGAATATTGGAGTGGGTTGCCATTTCCTTCTCCAATGCATGAAAGTGAAAAGTGAAAGTGAAGTCGCTCAGTCATGCCCGACTCTTAGCAACCCCATGGACTGCAGCCTACCAGGCTCCTCCATCCATGGGATTTTCCAGGCAAGAGTGCTGGAGTGGGTTGCCATTGCCTTCTCCAACTGGAGCTATGGGAAGGGTCTATTATCTTAGTGAGATTCACTCTCTGACAGGAGGAAGAGGAGGCATGTGGGTTGAAATACTTTGAGAAACACTTTGCTATTTCTCTCCTCTTCCTTTCTTACTTTCGCCCATTGACTCATTATGGTGAGATACACTCTCATCATAAACTCCACCCATGGCACAGTGCATTACAATCAGAAAGGATGCCTGAGGAGTAAAGGATTTGGACCACACATGTAACACCTCAGTTTTTAAGTTTACCACCTGAGTGATAAGCCCTCAAATCACCTAGCTCTGGGAATCAACAGGGTTTGCAACATGGTCTCACAGGACCATGAAAAACAAAGAAGCATTTTTAGTTGATGCATAATTGATATATAACATTATATTCATTTCAGGTTTAAGGAAGAAATTTTTAAATGAGTGAGTGAGCATTCCTTTGCACTTACAGCTTCAAGCTCACCACAGAGGTAGCAGTCAAAAATACCCATCTCCCAGTTTCTCACTGGAAGGGAATTGACAGCACATTTTTCCAGTTGCTACCTAAGGGTTTTGCTTCTAATCTCCTTGTATGTGACTGACTGGGATACTCTCAGGAGCCTGAAAGAACTGATGGGCACAGCTATCCTCATCTATCCCTGACTCATTCCAACAGTAATACCAAGTCTCTTGCTTATGACTGAAAAAAGCTTTTCCATGCATCTAGCATCCCAACTGTTATGACTGCCACCTGAGGGACTGGCTCCCAAATCATTGATCTCTGGGAGATAATGGGGCTTAGCATTCGTGAGTCCCAGAGGGCCACAGAAAACCAAAGAAATGTTTCTATGTGGGCACACTAGCACTCCAGTGACTATTTCCTCTGACTCAACAGAGAGTGACTAAGCAAAAACCTGTTTCTGGTTCCTTACTACTTTATTCAGTTCAGTTCAGTTCACTCAGTCGTGTCCGACTCTTTGCGACCCCATGGACTACAGCACACCAGGCCTCCCTGTCCATCACCAATTCCCAGAGTTTACTCAAACTCATGTCCATTAAGTCAGTGTTGCCATCCAACCATCTCATCCTCTGTCGTCCCCTTCTCCAGCCTTCAATCTTTCCCAGAATCAGGGTCTTTTCAAATGAGTTAGTTCTTCACATTAGGTGGACAAAGTACTGGAGTTTCAGCCTCAGCATCAGCACTTCCAATGAATATTAAGGACTGATTTCCTTTAGGATGAACTGCTTGGATCTCCTTGCAGTCCAAGGGACTTCCAAGAGTCTTCTCCAACACCACAGTTCAAAAGCATCAATTCTTCGGTGCTCAGCTTTCTTTATAGTCCAACTCTCACGTCCATACGTGACCACTGGAAAAACCATAGCTTTAACTAGATGGACTTTGTTGGCAAAGTAATGTCTCCACTTTTTAATATGCAGTCTAAGTTAATGTCCCAATTTTCCCAACTTCTGCCTGAAGATTGGACTTCCATTTAACTTATATCCAGGAGCTGAATGGGGCAGGCAATTATTAGTCCTCCAGGAGCCTGAACAGGAATATGGGCATTTCCAACACCTTTGAGACATTGATGAGTCTTGGCTCATTCTAATCTATTGGAAGTCGGTTTGGACAATCACAAACATTTGAGAGGCAACCAGGAACCCAGGCAATGTGTATTGACAAGGTTCATCTCCTACACAAAGCCAATTTCTCAAGACTGGGATAAGTGGTTGTTTTATTTAATGTAAAGAAATCAATTTAGAAAGCTAAAAGAAAAATGAAAACAGAGGGAAATGTTACAAACAAAAGAACAAGAAAAATCTTTAAAAACCAAGCTTAATGAAATGAAGATTAGCTATTTACCTGAAAGAGAGTTTAAAATAGTAGTCATAAAGATACTCACTAAGGTAAGGAGAGCAATGCATGAACAAAATGAGAATTTCAACACATAGAAAATGTTTTTTAAAATACCAACAGAAATCATAGAACTGAACAACAATAAATAAGTTGAAAATTTCAATTGGGGGTTCAACACCAGACTAGATGAACCTGAAGAAAGGATCAATGAACTTAAAGAGGAATGGGAATCATCTATTGGAGGAGCAAGAAGGAAAAAGAATGAAAACCAGAGAAAGCATGAGGGACTTAGAGAATACCATCAAATGGACCAATACATGAGTTAGGGGTGTCCTAGAAGGAGAAAGGGAAAAATAAAGAGACAAGAAACTTATTTAAAGAAATAAAGGCTGAAACCTTTCCAAGCTGGGAAAAAGAAACAAACATCCAGATCCAGGAAGCCCAAAAAACTACCCAAAAAGATGAATCCAAAGGGGCCCACATCAAGATACATTACAATTAAGTGGTCTAAAGTTAAAGGTAGAGAGAAAATCTTAAAAGTAGCAGAGGAAAACAAATTGTTACATGCAAGTAAAACTATCAGTGGATTTTTCAACCAAAATCTTGCAGGCCACAGGGAGCAAACTAATATATTCAGAGTGCTGAAAGAAAAAGACAAAAGATATAAAAGTTTCCCAGACAAACAAAAGCTGAAAGAGTTCATCAACACTAGAAATGCCTTATAAAAAATGTTAAAGGGAGTTCTTCAAGTTGAAATAAAAGAATACTAATTAGTAACATGACAATAGATGAAACTGTAAAACTCATTGGTAAAGGTAAATATAGAGTTAAATACATAACTCTAATATTACAGTGGTGATATGTAAATCATTTCTAACTCTAGCATAAAAGTTAAAAGACAAAAAAGTATTAAACACAACCAAAGTCAAGAAACAAGGGGAGGATAAAAATGTAGAGTTTTTGTATGCATATATATTCAAAGCAGAGTTATTAACAAATTAGACTATAAGATCTTTTATGTAAATTTCATGTTAACCAGCTATATACTGCTTAAAGGGATTCCCTATAGCTTTAAGGACACACCTAAACTGACAGCCAAGGGATATAAAAAAAGATATTTGATGTAAATAGAAATCAAAAGAGAATGAGTGTAGCTGTATTTATATCAGACAAAATAAACTTGAAGTCAAAGACTGTAATGAGACAAAATGGTCACTATATGATGATAAAGAGGTTAACTCATCAAGAGAATGTAACAACTATAAATATTTATTCATGCAACATCAGAATGCCTAAATGTATAAAGCAAATATTAGTAGACCTGAAGGGAGAAATAGACAACAATGCAGTAATAGTAAGGGACTTCAATACCCCACTTTCAACCATGGATAGAACATACAGACAGAAAGTCATTAAAGAAATCAGGCATACCTGATTTCTTTACAGTAAGTTAAATGAACTTAACAGACATGTACAGAACGTTTCATCCGAAAGAAGTTGAATACACACTCAGGTGCACACAGAACATTTTCAAGGATAGAGCAAGCGATAGACTGTGAAACAGTATTAACAAATTTAAGATTGAAATGATATCAGTAATCTTTCCTAGGACTTCTCTGGCAGGCCGGTGGTTAAGAAACCACACGCCAATGCAGGAGACAAGATGCCTGGTACTGGAAGATTCCACATACTGTTGGACAGCTAAGCCCATGCCCTGCAATAGGAGAGGCAACTGCAATGAGAAGCCCATGCACCACAATTAGAGAGTAATTCCTGCTCACTGCAATTATAGAAAGCCCACACACAGTAAGTAATGAAGACCCAGTGGAGCCATAAATAAGCAAATTCTTTAAAAAGAAAAATACTCATTCTTATTCTAAAAAAGAATCTTTTCTAACCCCAATGGTATGAAACTAGAAAACAATAACAAGAGAAAAATTGGAAAATTAACAAATATGTGAAGATTAAGCAACATGCTCCAGAACAACCAATGGGTTAAAAAAGGAATAAAAGAGAAATCAAAAAACATCTTGAGATAAATGAAAGCATAGGCTGTTAAAGCTTATTAGATGCAACAAAAATAGTTCTAAGAGGGAAATTTATAGAGATAAATATCTATATAAAACAAGATAAATTTACATGTCAAGGAACTAGAAAAAGAAGATAAAACCAAGCCCCAAATAAATAGTAGGAAAGAAATAACAAAGAGCAGAAATAAATGAAACAGGAACTAGAAAAAAACAGAGAACAACAAAATGAAGACGTTCTTTTAAGAGATTAAAAAAAAAACCCACAAACTTTTAGTTAGACAAAGAAAAAAGAGAGAAGACTCAAAATCATAAAAGAAAAAGGAGATATTACAATTAATGCCACAAAAATATATGGATCATCAGACAATATTATAAACAACTATATACAAGAAATTGGATAACCTAGAGGAAATGGACAAATTCCTAGAGAAATATGACCAATCAGTACTGAGTCATGAAGAAATACAAAATCTGAACAGACCAATTTTGAGGAAGGAGTTTCAGTCAGATAGTTCAGTTGCTCAGTCGTGTCCGACTCTTCGTGACCCCATGAATCACAGCACGCCAGGCCTCCCTGTCCATCACCATCTCCTGGAGTTCACTCAGACTCACATCCATAGAGTCAGTGATGCCATCTGTCATCTCATCCTCTGTCGTCCCCTTCTCCTCCTGCCCTGAATCCCTCCCATAATCAGAGTCTTTTCCAATGAGTCAACTCTTCGCATGAGGTGGCCCAAGTACTGGAGCTTCAGCTTTAGCATCATTCCTTCCAAAGTAATCCCAGGGTTGATCTCCTTCAGAATGGACTGGTTGGCTCTCCTTGCAGTCCAAGGGACTCTCAAGAGTCTTCTCCAACACCACAGTTCAAAAGGATCAATTCTTCAGTGCTCAGCCTTCTTCACAGTCCAACTCTCACATCCATACATGACCACTGGAAAAAGCATAGCCTTAACTAGACGGACCTTAGTTGGCAAAGTAATGTCTCTGCTTTTGAATATACTATCTAGGTTGGTCATCATTCTTCTTCCAAGGAATAAGCGTCTTTTAATTTCATGGCTGCAGTCACCATCTGCAGTGATTTTGGAGCTCCCCCCAAAAAGAGTCTGACACTGTTTCCACTGTTTCCCCATCTATTTCCCATGAAGAGATGGGACCAGATGCCAGGATCTTTGTTTTCTGAATGTTGAGCTTTAAGCCAACTTTTTCAGTCTCCTCTTTCACTTTCATCAAGAGACTTTTTAGCTCCTCTTCACTTTCTGCCATAAGGGTGGTGTCATCTGCATATCTGAGGTTATTGATATTTCTCCTGGCAATCTTGATTCCAGCTTGTGTTTATTCCAGTCCAGCGTTTCTCATGATGTACTCTGCATAGAAGTTAAATAAGCAGGGGGACAACATACAGCCTTGACGTACTCCTTTTCCTATTTGGAACCAGTCTGTTGTTCCATGTCCAGTTCTAACTGTTGCTTCCTGACCTGCATACAGATTTCTCAAGAGGCAGGTTTGGTGGTCTGGTATTCCCATCTCTTGAAGAATTTTCCACAGTGTACTGTGATCCACACAGTCAAAGGTTTTGGCATAGTCAATAAAGCAGAAATAGATGTTTTTCTGGAACTCTCTGGCTTTTCCCATGATCCAGCGGATGTTGGCAATTTGATCTCTGGTTCCTCTGCTTTTTCTAAAACCAGCTTGAACATCAGGAAGTTCACGGTTCACGTATTGCTGAAGCCTGGCCTGGAGAATTTTGAGCATGATGTTACTAGCGTGTGAGATGAGTGCAATTGTGTGGTAGTTTGAGCATTCTTTGGCATTGCCTTTCTTTGGAATTGGAATGAAAACTGACCTTTTCCAGTCCTGTGGCC
This sequence comes from Capra hircus, assembly GCF_001704415.2. Taxonomy (NCBI): domain Eukaryota; kingdom Metazoa; phylum Chordata; class Mammalia; order Artiodactyla; family Bovidae; genus Capra; species Capra hircus. The sequence continues at coordinate 84,487,461 of NC_030815.1, forward strand.
ACTGCTGAGTTTTCCAAGTTTGCTAGCATATTGAGTGCAGCACTTTCACAGCATCATCATTCAGGATTTGAAACAGCTCCACTGGAATTCCATCACCTCCACTAGCTTTGTTCGTAGTGATGCTTTCTAAGGCCCACTTGACTTCACATTCCAAGATGTCTGGCTCTGGATTAGTGATCACATCATCATGATTACCTGGGTCGTGAAGATCTTTCTTGTACAGTTCTTCCATGTATTCTTGCCACCTCTTCTTAATATATTCTGCTTCTGTTAGGTCCATACCATTTCTGCCCTTTATCGAGACCATCTTTGCATGAAATGTTCCCTTGGTATCTCTTATTTTCTTAAAGAGATCTCTAGTCTTTCCCATTCTATTGTTTTCCTCTATTTCTTTGTATTGATCGCTGAAGGCTTTCTTATCTCTTCTTGCTATTCTTTGGAACTCTGCATTCAGATGCTTATATCTTTCCTTTTCTCCTTTGCTTTTCATCTCTCTTCTTTTCACAGCTATTTGTAAGGCCTCCCTAGACAGCCATTTTGCCTTTTTGCATTTCTTTTCCATGGGGATGGTCTTGATCCCTGTCTCCTGTACAATGTCACGAACCTCAGTCCATAGTTCATCAGGCACTCTATCTATCAGATCTAGGCCCTTAAATCTATTTCCCACTTCCACTGGATAATCATAAGGGATTTGATTTAGGTCATATCTGAATGGTCTAGTGGTATTCCCTACCTTCTTTAATTTGAGTCTGAATTTGGTAATAAGCGTTCACGATCTGAGCCACAGTCAGCTCCTGGTCTTGTTTTTGGTGACTGTATAGAGCTTCTCCATCTTTGGCTGCAAAGAATATAATCAATCTGATTTCAGTGTTGACCATCTGGTGATGTCCACGTGTAGAGTCTTCTCTTGTGTTGTTAGAAGAGGGTGTTTGCTATGACCAGTGCATTTTCTTGGCAAAACTCTATTAGTCTTTGCCCTGCTTCATTCTGCATTCCAAGGCCAAATTTGCCTGTTACTCCAGGTGTTTCTTGACTTCCTACTTTTGCATTCCAGTCCCCTATAACGAAAAGGACATCTTTTTTGGGTGTTAGTTCTAAAAGATCTTGTAGGTCTTCATAAAACCATTCACCTTCAGCTTCTTCAGCGTTACTGGTTGGGGCATAGACTTGGATAACTGTGATATTGAATGGTTTGCCTTGGAGATGAACAGAGATCATTCTGTCGTTTTTGAGATTGCATCCAAGTACTGCATTTTGGACTCTTCTGTTGACCATGATGGCTACTCCATTTCTTCTGAGGGATTCCTGCCCGCAGTAGTAGATATAATGGTCATCTGAGTTAAATTCACCCATTCCAGTCCATTTTAGTTCGCTGATTCCTAGAATGTCGACGTTCACCCTTGCCATCTCTTGTTTGACCACTTCCAATTTGCCTTGATTCATGGACCTGTAAAAAGCATAATGAACAAACAAAAACCCTCCCAACATGGAAAGCAGGACCAGATCTCTTCACTGGCAAATTCTGCCAAAAATTTAAAGAAAGATTAACTACTAATCCTTCAGAAAACTCCTCCAAACATTTAGGAGGGAACACTTCCAAATTCTTTTTATGAGGCTGGTGTTACCCTGATAACAAAGGCAGTTAAAGACTCTACAAGAAAGAAAATTACAGGCCAATGTCTCTGGTAAATATAATTGCAAAAAATCCTCAACAACAACAAAAAACTAACAAACCAAATCCATCAATACATTAAAAAGATTCAGTTCAGTTCAGTTCAGTTGCTCAGTCGTGTCCGACTCTTTGTGACCCCGTGGACTGCAGCACACCAGTTCTCCCATCACCAAACCCAGAGTTTACTCAAACTCATGTCCATTGAGTCAGTGATGCCATCCAACCATCTCATCCTCTGGTCCCCTTCTCCTCCAGCCTTCAATCTTTCCCAGCTTCAGGGTCTTTTCCAACGAGTCAGTCCTTTGCATCAGGTGGCCAAACTATTGGAGTTTCACCTTTAGCATCAGTCCTTCCAACAGACATTCAGGACTGATTTCCTTTAGGATGGACTGGATGGATCTCCTTGCAGTCCAAGGGTTTCTCAAGAGTCTTCTCCAACCCCACAGTTCAAAAGGATCAATTCTTCAGCACTCAGCTTTTTTTATAGTCCAACTCTCACATCCATACATGACCACTGGAAAAACCATAGCCTTGACTAGATGGACCTTTGTTGGCAAAGTAATGTCTCTGCTTTTTAATATGCTGTCTAGGTTGGTCATACCTTTCCTTCCAAGGAGTAAGCATCTTTTAATTTCATGGCTACAATCACCATCTGCAGTGATTTTGGAGCCCCCAAAATAAAGTCTGTCACTGTTTCCACTGTTTCCGCATCTACTTGCTGTGAAGTGACGGGACTGGATGACAGGATCTTAGTTTTCTGAATGTTGAGCTTTAAGCCAACTTTTTCGGTCTCCTCTTTCATTTTCATCAAGAGGCTCTTTAGTTCTTCTTCACTTTCTGCTATAACGGTGGGGTCATCTGCATATCTGAGGTTATTGATATTTCTCCTGGCAATCTTAATTCCAGCTTGTGTTTCTTCCAGTCCAGCGTTTCTCATGATGTACTCTGCATAGAAGTTAAATAAGCAGGGGGACAATATACAGCCTTGACGTACTCCTTTTCCTATTTGGAACCAGTCTGTTGTTCCACATCCAGTTCTAACTGTTGCTTCCTGACCTGCATACAGATTTCTCAAGAGGCAGGTCAGGTGGTCTGGTATTCTTATCTCTTTCAGAACTTTCCACAGTTTGTTGAGATCCACACAGTCAAAGGTTTTGGCATAGTCAATAAAGCAGAAATAGATGTTTTTCTGGAACTCTCTGGCTTTTTCCATGATCCAGCGGATCTTGGCGATTTGATCTCTGATTCCTCTGCCTTTTCTCTATCCAGCTTGAACATCTGGAAGTTCAAGGTTCACATACTGTTGAAGCCTGGCTTGGAGAATTTTGAGCGTTACTTTCCTATCATGTGAGACGAGTGCAATTGTGTAGTAGTTTGACCATTCTTTGGCATTGCCTTTCTTAGGGACTGGAATGAAACTGACCTTTCCCAGTCCTGTGGCCACTGCTGAGTATTCCAAATTTGCTGGCATATTGAGTACACAACTTTCACAGCATCGTCTTTTAGGTTTTGAAATAAATCAACTGGAATTCCATCATTTCCACTAGTTCTGTTTGTAGTGATGCTTCCTAAGGCCCACTTGACTTTGTATTCCAGGATGTCTGGCTCTAGGTGAGTGATCACACCATCGTGATTATCTGGGTCATGAAGATCTTTTTTGTACAGTTCTTCTGTGTATTCTTGTCACCTCTTCTTAATCTCTCCTGATTCTGTTAAGTCCATGCCATTTCTGTCCTTTATTGAGCCCATTTTTGCATGAAATGTTCCCTTGGTATCTAATTGTCTTGAAGAGATCTCTAGTCTTTCCCATTCTATTGTTTTCCTCTATTTCTTTGCACTGATCACAGAGGAAGGCTTTCTTATCTCTCCTTGCTATTCTTTGGAACACTGCATTCAAATGGGTATATATTTCCTTTTCTCCTTTGCTTTTTGCTTCTTTCTTTTCACAGCTATTTGTAAGGCCTCCTCAGACAGCCATTTTGCTGTTTGGCATTTTTTTTCTTGGGGATGATCTTGATCCCTGTCTCCTGTACAGTGTCATGAACCTCCATCCATAGTTCATTAGCTACTCTATCAGATCTAGTCCCTTAAATCTATTTCTCACTTCCACTGGATAATTGTTAAGGATTTGATTTAGGTCATACCTGAATGGTCTGGTGGTTTTTCCTCCTTTCTTCAATTTAAGTCTGAATTTGGCAATAAGGAACTCATGATCTGAGCCACAGTCAGCTCCTGGTCTTGTTTTTGCTGACTGTATAGAGCTTCTCCATTTTTGGCTGCAAAGAATATAATCAGTCTGATTTCGGTGTTGACCATCTGGTGATGTCCATGCATAGAGTCTTCTCTTGTGTTGTTGGAAGAGGGTGTTTGCTATGACCAGTGCATTCTCTTGACAGAACTCTGTTAGCCTTTACCCTGCTTCATTCTGTACTCCAAGGCTTCATTTGCCTGTTACTCCGGATATCTCTTGACTTCCTACTTTTGCATTCCAGTCCCCTATAATGAAAAGGACATGTTTTTCGAGTGTTAATCTAGAAGGTCTTATAGGTCTTCATAGAACCATTCAGCTTCAGCTTCTTCAGTATTACTGGTCAGGGCATAGACTTGGATTACCAGGATATTGAACGGTTTGCCTTGGAAAGAAACAGAGATCATTCTGTCATTTTTGAGACTGCACCCAAGTACTGCATTTTGGACTCTTGTTGACTATGATGGCTACTTCATTTCTTCTAAGGGATTCTTGCCCACAGTAGTAGATGTAATGGTCATCTAAGTTAAATTCACCCATTCCGATCCATTTTAGATTGCTGATTCCTAAAATGTGGACGTTCACTCTTGCCATCTCTTGTTTGATCACTTCCTATTTGCCTTGATTCATGGACCTAACATTCCAGGTTCCTATGCAATATTGCTCTTTACAGCATTGGACCTTGCTTCCATCACCAGTCACATCCACACTGGATGTTGTTTTTGTTTTGGTTTTCTGAAGTTATCTCCACTGATCTCCAGTAGCATACTGGGCACCTACCAACCAGGGGAATTTATCTTTCAATGTCCTATCTTTTTGCCTTTTCATACTGTTCATGGGGTTCTCAAGGCAGGAATACTGAAGTAGTTTGCCATTCCCTTCTCAGTGGACCACATTTTGTCAGAACTCTCCAGCATGACCCGTCCGTCTTGGTAGGCCCTACAGTGCATGGTTCATAGTTTTCATTTAGTTAGACAAGGCTGTGGTCCATGTGATTAGATTGGTTAGTTTTCTGTGATTGTGGTTTTCAGTCTGTCTGCCCTCTGATGGAGAAGGAGAAGCAGCTTATGAAAGCTTCCTGATGGGATAGACTGACTGAAGGGGATACTGAGTCTTGTTCTGATGGGGTGGGGCATGCTCAGTAAATCTTTAATCCAATTTTCTATTGATGGGTGGAGCTGTGTTCCCTCCCTGCTGTTTACCTGGGGCCAAACTATGGTGGAGGTAATGAAGATAATGGTGACCTCCCTCAAAAGATGCATGTACTGATACAGTCAGTGCCCTCAACCCTGCAGCAGGCCACCACCAACCCACGCCTTTGCCGGAGACTCCTGGACACCCACATTCCAATTAAAAGGATTATATACCATGAATTATGTAAGATTTCAATATCACAGTTATCCAAATCTATGCCCCAACCAGTAATGCTGAAGAAGCTGAAGGTGAATGGTTTTATGAAGACCTACAAGATCTTTTAGAACTAACACCCAAAAAAGATGTCCTTTTCATTATAGGGGACTGGAATGCAAAAGTAGGAAGTCAAGAAACACCTGGAGTAACAGGCAAATTTGGCCTTGGAATGCAGAATGAAGCAGGGCAAAGACTAATAGAGTTTTGCCAAGAAAATGCACTGGTCATAGCAAACACCCTCTTCTAACAACACAAGAGAAGACTCTACACGTGGACATCACCAGATGGTCAACACTGAAATCAGATTGATTATATTCTTTGCAGCCAAAGATGGAGAAGCTCTATACAGTCACCAAAAACAAGACCAGGAGCTGACTGTTGCTCAGATCATGAACGCCTTATTACCAAATTCAGACTCAAATTAAAGAAGGTAGGGAATACCGCTAGACCATTCAGATATGACCTAAATCAAATCCCTTATGATTATCCAGTGGAAGTGAGAAATAGATTTAAGGGCCTAGATCTGATAGATAGAGTGCCTGATGAACTATGGACTGAGGTTCATGACATTGTACAGGAGACAGGGATCAAGACCATCCCCATGGAAAAGAAATGCAAAAAAGTAAAATGGCTGTCTGGGGAGGCCTTACAAATAGCTGTGAAAAGAAGAGAGATGAAAAGCAAAGGAGAAAAGGAAAGATATAAGCATCTGAATGCAGAGTTCCAAAGAATAGCAAGAAGAGATAAGAAAGCCTTCAGCGATCAATACAAAGAAATAGAGGAAAACAATAGAATGGGAAAGACTAGAGATCTCTTTAAGAAAACTAGAGATACCAAGGGAACATTTCATGCAAAGATGGTCTCGATAAAGGGCAGAAATGGTATGGACCTAACAGAAGCAGAATATATTAAGAAGAGGTGGCAAGAATACATGGAAGAACTGTACAAAAAAGATCTTCACGACCCAGATAATCATGATGATGTGATCACTAATCCAGAGCCAGACATCTTGGAATGTGAAGTCAAGTGGGCCTTAGAAAGCATCACTACGAACAAAGCTAGTGGAGGTGATGGAATTCCAGTGGAGCTGTTTCAAATCCTGAATGATGATGCTGTGAAAGTGCTGCACTCAATATGCCAGCAAATTTGGAAAACTCAGCAGTGGCCACAGGACTGGAAAAGGTCAGTTTTCATTCCAATTCCAAAGAAAGGCAATGCCAAAGAATGCTCAAACTACCACACAATTGCACTCATCTCACACGCTAGTAACATCATGCTCAAAATTCTCCAGGCCAGGCTTCAGCAATACGTGAACCGTGAACTTCCTGATGTTCAAGCTGGTTTTAGAAAAAGCAGAGGAACCAGAGATCAAATTGCCAACATCCGCTGGATCATGGGAAAAGCCAGAGAGTTCCAGAAAAACATCTATTTCTGCTTTATTGACTATGCCAAAGCCTTCGACTGTGTGGATCACAATAAACTGTGGAAAAATTCTTCAAGAGATGGGAATACCAGACCACCTGACCTACCTCTTGAGAAATCTGTATGCAGGTCAGGAAGCAACAGTTAGAACTGGACATGGAACAACAGACTGGTTCCAAATAGCAAAAGGAGTACGTCAAGGCTGTATATTGTCACCCTGCTTATTTAACTTCTATGCAGAGTACATCATGAGAAACGCTGGACTGGAAGAAACACAAGCTGGAATCAAGATTGCCAGGAGAAATATCAATAACCTCAGATATGCAGATGACACCACCCTTATGGCAGAAAGTGAAGAGGAGCTAGAAAGCCTCTTGATGAAAGTGAAAGAGGAGACCGAAAAATTTGGCTTAAAGCTCAACATTCAGAAAACAAAGATCCTGGCATCTGGTCCCATCACTTCATGGGAAATAGATGGGGAAACAGTGGAAACAGTGTCAGACTCTTTTTGGGGGGAGCTCCAAAATCACTGCAGATGGTGACTGCAGCCATGAAATTAAAAGACGCTTATTCCTTGGAGGAAGAATGATGACCAACCTAGATAGTATATTCAAAAGCAGAGACATTACTTTGCCAACTAAGGTCCGTCTAGTTAAGGCTATGCTTTCTCCAGTGGTCATGTATGGATGTGAGAGTTGGACTGTGAAGAAGGCTGAGCACTGAAGAACTGATCCTTTTGAACTGTGGTGTTGGAGAAGACTCTTGAGAGTCCCTTGGACTGCAAGGAGATCCAATCAGTCCATTCTGAAGGAGATCAAGCCTGGGATTTCTTTGGAAGGAATGATGCTAAAGCTGAAGCTCCAGTACTTTGGCCACCTCATGCGAAGAGTTGACTCATTGGAAAAGACTCTGATGCTGGGAGGGATTGGGGGCATGAGGAGAAGGGGACGACAGAGGATGAGATGACTGGATGGCATCACTGACTCTATGGATGTGAGTTTGAGTGAACTCCGGGAGATGGTGATGGACAAGGAGGCCTGGCATGCTGCGATTCATGGGGTCACAAAGAGTCAGACATGACTGAGCGACTGAACTGAACTGAACTGATGCAATAGTGGTTCAACATATGCTAAACATATGCAAAATGTGAAACGCTATTAATATATTAACAAGATGAAGGGTAAGTCATATCATCAACTCAATAGACACAGAAGAGACATTTGACAAAATTTAAAATTCAACATCCTTTAATGATAAAAACCCTCAACAAATTAGGTATAGATGGAATGTACCTCCACATAATAGAAATGATGTAAGCCCACAGTTAACATCATATTTGATGATAAAAAGCTAAAAGTTTTTGCCTTTAACACCAAAATAAAACAAGGAAGTTCATTTTGCCAGTTCTATTCAACATAGTACTGGAAGTCTATGGAAGTACTGGAAGCCAGAATAATTATGGAAGGAAAAATAAAATTCATCCAAATTGGAAATAAGTAAAATGTCTCTGCTTGCAGATGACATGATACTGTACATAGAAAACCCTAAAGACTCCACAAAAGAAAACTATTACAACTAATAAGCAAACTCAGTAAAGTTGCAGGATATAAAATCTATACATAAAAATCAGTTACATTTCTATACATTAACAACAAAAAATTGAAAAGAGAAATTTTAAAAAATCTCATTTACAATAAACTAAAAAACAGAAACTTAGGAAATTTAATCAAGGAGGTGAAAAATTTGTACATTGAGAACTATAAAACACTGGTAAAAGAAACTGAAGAAAACTCAGCAAATGGAGACAGTCTGTGCTCATGGATTAGAAGAATTAATATTCTTGAAATATTCATCCTAATGAAAGCAATCTACAGATCCTTAATGAAAGCAATAGATTCCTATCCTATCAAAACAACTCCTGTCAAAATTCCAATGACATTTTCCACAGGAAGTTTTTTTAAATAAATTTGCTGCTGCTGCTGCTGCTAAGTCGCTTCAGTCATGTCCAACTCTGTGCGACCCCATAGATGGCAGCCCACCAGACTCTCCTGTCCCTGGGATTCTCCAGGCAAGAACACCAGAGTGGGTTGCCATTTCCTTCTCCAGTGCATGAAAGTGAAAAGTGAAAGTGAAGTCGCTCAGTCGTGTCCAACTCTTGATGACCCCATAGACTGCAGCCCACCAGGCTCCTCCGTCCATGGGATTTTCCAGGCAAGAGTACTGCAGTGGGGTGCCATTGCCTTTATTTATTTTCAATTAAAGGATAATTGCTTCACAATATTATGTTGGCCTCTGCCACACATCAACATGAGTCAGCCATAGGTATACATATGTCCCCTCCCTCTTGAACCTCCCTCCCACCCACAGAAATTTTTTAAAAACTAAAGACCTTCACATAGCCAAAGCAACGTTAAGCAAGAATAGGGAAGCTGGAGGCTTCCTTTTTCCTGATTTCAAACTATATTGCAATGCTATAATAATTAAAACAGACAACAGATCAATGAAACAGAATAGAAAACCCAGAGATTAACCAACACATATGATCGATTAAGGTCTATATAGTCAAAGCTATTGTCTTTCCAGTAGTCATGTATGGATGTGAGAGTCAGACAATAGAGAAGGCTGAGCACCAACAAATTTCAAACTGTGGTGCTGGAGAAGTCTCTTGAGAGTCCCTTGGATAGCAAGATCAAACCTGTCAATCCTAAAGGAAATCAACCCTGAATATTCATTGGAAGGACTGATGCTGAGGCTGAAGTTCCAATACTCTGGCCAAGTGATGTGAAGGGCCAACTCATTGGAAAAGACCCTGATGCTGGGAAAGAAAGAAGGCAAGAGGAGAAGGGGGTGACAAAGGATAAGATGGTTGGATGGCATCACTGACTCAATGGATGTGAGTTTGAGCAAACTCCGGGAGATAGTGAAGGACAGGGAAGCCTGGTGTGCTGCAGTTCTTGCAGTCACAAAGAGTCTGACATGACCTAGCAATAGAGCAACAATTTTCATCAAAGGTGCCAAGAATATATATGGACAAAGGATCGCCTCTTAAACAAATAGTGCTGAAGAAAGTGTATACCTATATGCAAATAAATGAAACTGGACTCCTATCTTATACCATACACAAAAATTAACTCAAATGGATTAAAAACTAGAATTTAAGACCTGAAACCATGACACTATTAGCTTATAGGGGATCAACTCCTTGATATTGGTCTTGGCAATGAGTTTTTGGATTTGACACCAAAAGGAAAAAAAAAGGTCAGAGGCAATGAAGGCAAAAATAAGCAAGTGGGATACATCCAGTGAAAAAGCTTCTGTACAGCAAATGAAACCATCAACAAAATTAAAGGCAACCTATGGAATGAGAGATAATACTTGCAGACCACATATCCAATAAAAGGTTAATGTCCAAAGTATATAAGAAACTCGTACAATTCGATAACATAAATAAATAACCAGATTTTTAAATGTGCAAAGGACCAGACAGACATTTTTCCAGAAACAATAGATACATGAAAAGTTGCCATCACTAATCATCAAGGAAATGCAAATCAAAACCTCAATGAGTTATCATCTCACAACTGTTAGTAAATCTAACATTATTAAAAAGACAGGAGGGAAATTTTGGTGAGATGCCAGAAACGGGGAACACTTGTACACTCTTGCGGGGGGAGGGGGTGTAAACTGGCCTAGTCACTGTGGAAAACAGTATAGTTTCCTCAAGAAAATAAAAGTAGAACTACCATATTTTCTAGCAATCTCACTTCTAGATACATATGTAAAGGGAATAAAACCACTGCCTTGAAAAGATGTCAGTTCTTCCATTTTTGCTGCTCTGCTGTTTGCTCTGTCATGTCTGACTCTTTGTGACCCAATCGACTGCAGCTCGCCAGACTCCTCTGTCCTTTGGAAATTTTCAGGCAAGAATACTGGAGCAGGTTGCCATTTCCTACTACAGGGAAATTTCCTGACCCAGGGATTGAACCCATATCTCTGTGTCTCCTGCGCTGGCAGGTAGATTCTCTACCACTGTGCTACCTAGAGTTTTTTTTAATACTCCCATGTTTACTATAGTATTATTTGCAATAATCAAGGTGTGGGAAAAAACATCCATCAACAGATGAATGGACAAAAAAAATCAGATATACACAAACACACACATGTGGTGGTTTAGTTGCTAAGTCATGTCCAACTCTTGCGACCCCATGGACTGTAGCCCTCCAGGCTCCTCTGTCCATGAGATTCTCCAGGCAAGAATACTGGAGTGGGTTGCCATTTCCTTCTCCAGGGAATCTTCTTGACCCAGGTATCAAACCCAGGTCTTGTAGAAGGCAGATGATTTACTGACTGAGCTATGTAAAACAATGGAATATTATTCAGCCTTATAAAGGAAGAAACTTCTGCTATTTGCAACGACATGGGTGAAACGAGGGCATTATACTAAGTGAAATAAGCCAGACAGGGAAAGACAAATGCAGCATGGTATCACCTTTAATTTTTTGTCTTTTGGCTGTATTGGGTCTTTTTTTTTTTTTTTTTTAAGGAACATAGAAGTTTATTTCTCTGTCTTATAACAGTCATGGGTGACAAAGTCTAAGTCAGCTAGTGGTTTTGTTTCACACTATTGTTCAGAAATACCATTTTCTCTCATCTTGTAGTTCTGCAGTTCCCAAACACATTGTCATAGGCTCCCCCATGTGTCAGGGGAAAGCCAGGGGAAAATGAAACATAAACTTTCTCTAGTTGTGGCCAGCGGGGGCTACTCTTTGTTGTGGTGCATGGACTTCTCATTGCAGTGACTTCTCTTGTTGAGAGCATGGGCTCTAGGCATGCAGGCTTCAGTAGTTGCAGCATGCAGGCTCAGTAGCTGTGGCGCACAGGCTTAGTTGCCCCATGCCATGTAGAATCTTTCCAGACCAGGGACTGAATCCATGTTCCTTGCATTGGCAGGTGGATTCTTAACCACTGGACCACTAGGGAAGTCCTACATGGTATCATTTATATATGGAATTTTAAGAAAGAAAAAAAATGTTGAACACCTAGAGAATAGAATGGTGGTTGCCAGAGGGTGAGAAATGGAGGAAATTAGAGACTTTGGTAAAAGGGTACAAACTTTCAGTTATAAGAAAAATAAGTTCTGAGGACCTAATGTAAAGCATGGTGGTGGGGAGGGTGAGAAGGAGGCTCAAGAGAAAGGGAATACATGTATCATATAGCTGATTCAGGTTACTGTACAGCAGAAATTAACACAACATTGTAAATCAATTATACCCCAATTAAAAATAAATTTTAAAAAGCACTGTGACTATAGTTAATAATACTGTATTGTATAATTGAAACTTACTAAGATAGATCTTAAGCATTCTCACAAAAAAAGAAAAAGTAACTATGTGAGGTTATGCATGTGATTATGGGAATAATTTTATAATCTGTAAATATATATATATATATATATGTATATATATATGACTTCCCTGGTGGCTCAGACGGTAAAGCGTCTGCCTACAATGTGGGAGACCCGGGTTTGATCCCTGGGTGGGGAAGATCCTCTGGAGAAGGAAATGAAATCCCACTCCAGTACTCTTGCCTGGAAAATCCCGTGGACTAAGGAGCCTGGTAGGCTACAATTCACGGGGTCGCAAAGAGTCGGACACGACTGAGTGACTTCACACACATACACACACACACAAATATATAAACTCGTCACATTGTATACTTTAAATATATTATAATTTTATTAGTCAATCTTACCTCAAAAAAAGCTGGAAAATTTTAATAAAATCATTAAAAAAAATAAAATTGGGTAACCATAGCACTTGGGATAATGGTATCTCCCATTCCAACAGTTCTCTATATTTTCAGTTTAGTATTTTTCCTAGATTTAGAAAGGCGATGTGTGCAGGCCTAGTTGGTTTTGCTTGAAAAAACTCTTTAGTTTCATATTTAAGATCTTCTAAAGACAGATTGAAATTTTCATATCTTCACAGTGTTAAAAGAGAAATGTTCTTATTTTCCTTTAAACATTTTCTCTCTGTAACATTAGCAACTTAAGGGAAAATTCAGTTCTCAAATATATAATAATACTAACCATTTTATTTGGTTTTACTAAATTCTTTGTGCTTTAAATTTGAAATTTAACAATCTCAGTAAAATTTTATTTTTTTTGCTACCTACAAAAGGTGGCAGTTTTAGCAAAATGCATTGTATGTGTTAATAAAAATTCACTTTATTATTTTTTTAAATTTTGATTTCATTGAGCTATTTGGGGGTTAATCTTTTGGTTGTTACACATGCAAAACTCCTTAGAGTTCAGAGCGTGTTATGTTCATGGAATAACTTGAGAACTGGGCCTTTGGTTTATTTCTCAAATACTCACTTGAATTGCCTTTGCTTAGCTTTCAAAAGGTAGTTTCCCGGATCTCTATTCATCTGTACTCTGCACAGTCTCTTTCTCTTTGTAAATTTGGACAATTCAACCCCCTACCCTCTATTTGGTTTTCAGAAGTTCTGATCTATGAAGCATTGTTGCTTAGCAACAGGTTAACTAACTCTTTCTTTCTATGGCATACTGCAAAAGAGCTGATCAAAACCTCCACACACTCTTACTCATCAAATGACTACAGATACAGTTTCTTAGGTTGTATTACTGATGGACTATATAATTTTGTCTGTATTTAAACTGCAACAAAATTATTTAAAAAGTGTGTTTTAAAATCAAACATTTCTCATTAAAATCTGCCTGCTTTTTTTGACTTGATTTTAAAGCAATCTTTTTAAAAAAAAAGTTTTTCAATTGAAATAAGCTAAATCTTTCCCCGCTATATTTAAACCAAAGAAACAGACATTATTTTAAGCTGATCATAAACTTCTTTAAAATACCTTTTCTTACTGAAATGTGCTTCATACAAATAGTGTTTTGAATAGAGCAGTGACAAATTAATCTTCATATAATTAAAATACATAGAAACAAATTTGGAATTCAATAAGTGCACTCAAGCCAATAAGTGCAGTACTTGTACTCCAAGAAATAAAAACTTTAAGAAAAATTTTAAGAAATTTTAAAGTTAAGGTCTATTGAACCAGGGAACAAGTGTAGAGAAGGTACAATTTGGCAGCTTCTCATTTAGCTGTAAACAATCATAACGTCAGATTCTTCACCTGCCAAATAAACTGTTCTAAAAGTCCCTGTTGCTAGGGAAGGAGATAAAAAAAGAGAAGAAGAATGCTAAATATCACTTGGAAAAAAACATTTATCTAAAATAAATAAATTCAAGCTAACAGTTTATAAGATTTCAAAGTTTTGGACTTCTCATGCTAGTCAAGATAGAGTAGGCATGCTACAGCCTATCTTTCCCACTCCATTATAACTAAACTTTCTGGACAAAATTATATAGCACCCACCTGTAAATTTTGTAAAGGAAATAATGACAGGCACTTTGTGGGGTATGGGGTCAAAATCTGAAAAAGCAACATGTATAGGAGTGAGTTTCCTAGTTTTCATTCCTTTAACACTTTCAGCTTTGACATGAAAGCAGCCCCAGTCAGAGAACTCCCTAGTTGGCACACACTACAAAACGTCCAAGAGAAGCCCTTTCTGGCTAGAGATTAGGAAAGAGGTCAGTGAGGCAGAAAGATTGCACTGGCTCTTGACAGATATAGATGATACAGATGTAGATACAGATATAGATATGTTTATATGTATGACTATTCCAGTTCATGACACCAATTGTCTTGCTGTTCACACTGTTTGCACTGTTCGCCGAACCCAGGGTAGGCAAGGCTCAAGCTAAGAGGCTGGAAGAAGATTCGAGGAGCTGTAGGAACTGCAGACATAGTTATCCTCTCCTTTCGTGGCTGGCCCAATGGACACAGCTGTACCGCAGATGATGGGCATGGGCATAACGCATAAAGTAGCCCATGGTCAAGCGGGCACCTCATGATGCATATGCACAGTGCTATAAATGATCTCAGTCACAGTCGTTATTTACAGAATGTGGGGTGAGAGAGCCTGAACATGCCACCCAGGCTAATTTGCTGTTTCTCCACAGTTATATCTTCCTATTTTTTCTTTTCCAGTTCTGCTTGAGGAAGACTCCAGTTCTGGTACTATCAAAAAAGGCAGCATGGGCAACAAAAACTCCAAAAATTTCCTGTGAGCCAAACAGGTTCTTGGGAAATCCTAGGGAAGTGGAACCCCTGACTCTGCCTATGCACTGGCACAAACCCTGGCCTCAGGTTGGAGACACACATTCATGGATAGATTCGAAGAAGTAGATAAAGTATCCGAAATCAGAACTGTCATTGGAAGCACCACCTATAGAAGGACAGACAAAATTTGCAGCCTGAACTTAACTGGGATGATTGCCTGCTTAAAATAAGAATTCTCTGGAGGACTTTAATAGGTTGCAAAATCTCACAAACAATCAAAATATCCAATACAAGATTACTCGGCACACAAAGAAGCAGGTACATATGATGTCCTCACAAGGGAAAAGACAATCAAAACATGTTCAGACAAAAATGACCCAGATGTTGGCTCATCAAACAACAACTTGAAATCATCTGTTATAACCCTACTCTTCAGTTCAGTTCAGTTCAGTCGCTCAGTCGTGTCCAACTCTTTGTGACCCCATGAATCGCAGCACGCCAGGCCTCCCTGTCCATCACCAACTCCCGGACTTAACTCAGACTCACGTCCATCGAGTCAGTGATGCCATCCAGCCATTTCATCCTCTGTCGTCCCCTTCTCCTGCCCCCAATCCCTCCCAGCATCAGAGTCTTTTCCAATGAGTCAACTCTTCGCATGAGGTGGCCAAATTACTGGAGCTTCAGCTTTAGCATTATTCCTGCCAAAGAAATCCCAGGGCTGATCTCCTTCAGAATGGGACTGGTTGGATCGCCTTGCAGTCCAAGGGACTCTCAAGAGTCTTCTCCAACACCACAGTTCAAAAGCATCAATTCTTCGGCACTCAGCCTTCGTCACAGTCCAACTCTCACATCCATACATGACCACAGGAAAAACCATAGCCTTGACTAGACGGACGTTAGTCCGCAAAGTAATGTCTCTGCTTTTGAATATGCTGTCTAGGTTGGTCATCACTTTTCTTCCAAGGAGTAACCCTACTCTTAAGACAAACAAAAAAACCCCAGAAATTTTGGGCAGAAACATAGAAGCAATCAAAATTCCAACTGGGAATTTTATAATTGAAAAAATACAATTTCTAAAATTAAAATAATAATGGATGATACAGCAGAATGGAAATAACAGAACAAAGAATCAATAAACTGAAGACAGAACAGTAGTAATTAACCAATATTAGGAACACCAAAGAAAAGGATAAAAGAAGATGAACAGTTTCAGAATCTGTGAGACAATATCAGAAGGCCTAATGTTTTTGCCATTGGAGTCTTATAAAGAGAAGGAGAAAAAATTATTCATAAGAAAAATGTTTTGACAAAATCATTGCTGAAAACTGAATTTGGTGAACAATATAAATTTACAGGTTCAAGAATCTCAGTAAAACCTAAACAAAATGCCCAGTATATCATAATTAAACTGCTGAACACCAAAGATAAAAAATCTTGAAAGCAATAAGAGACAAAGAACACATTCAATGCAAAGAACAACAATTTGAATTGCAGATAACCACAAATACCCCCAAAAAAATTGTGTAGGCCAGAATTCACTGAAACAACATCTTTAAAGTATTGACGGAAAAGGACAATTAACCCAAAATTCTATATTCAGTGAAAATATTCTTCAGGAATATGGTGATTCTAAAATATGTCCACAATCCATACTTATCCTCCATTCAAAAGTTGGAGCCCAATTCCCCTCCTGATGAAGGTGAGCCAGAACTGGTAATTCATTTCTGAATAATAGAGTATAGTAGAAGTGACATTTTATGATTCTGAAATTGCAGTTACCACAGTTTGGTTGACACCAGTACACCAAGGCCATGGTTCAAGTTTTAGTTACCACAGTAGATTAACTGTGAGTAAATGCTTTAAGAATGAACTTGCTACAAACTGTACTGCTAACTCCACAGTCCACCAATCATTATGTCAATTCACGATATCACGCTCAGTGACCAATGATGTCACTTCTTGCAGAGTCTATCAATGACTGATCACAAACAGTCTAATTAAGGAGTTAATTCATGCACAGACAAAGCATGTGGTTGTGTTGCCTCCATGTCTCTCAGTGATAAACTTACATGACAGTTTACAAACATGGATCATCCAATGATGAAAGTACAGTAAAGAAAACTGGAAACACTAAAAGTGAAATTTAAATCCATCATAAGATATGTCATTCAAGAAGTAACTGACTGTGGGGATGTCAGTATTGCGACCATTCCAGACATGCAGATGTGTAGCCAGGAGAACATAGTAAAGATAAATTTATCAAATATATAAGGAAAATGTTTGTGACGAAAGGAATGACGGCATTCCAGCAAAAAGTCACATTAAAGAGACTTGGAGATAGTCCATGACATTAAAAGAATAAAGGAGAAAATGTTAGAGGCTAATGCAGACTTAGAAAGGAATATTACAAGTTGTCAAATAAGTTATATGAAGAAGACAAGTACTGTTCAAATGACTCAGGATACATTTTTACAAAGACTAAAAGCACTTTAATTCTCAGTGCTGCTAATGTTTTCAATTATAGTATACAAAATGAAGGTTAATTTTACTGCTTTGCTCATTTCCTTATACATTTATAAGTGGTAGTATGCGTTTTTAATGTATTGATGAAAATTTCTAGAAGTCAGGGAAAGTCATAATTTTCCCCTTCGTTATTAAAATTATATGGCACAGTTTCAGCTTGCACAGTCATTTTTATGGTCCCATACTGTTGGGCAAAACAAAAACCATCTGTTTTATATTGGGAGTCCCCATGTGCTAAAATTCTAAAAATATTTATCTGGAAAAAGTTGATTTTTTTGTTTGTTTTAGTAGGCAATCACCCAGTTTAGCCTGACTGAAAAATCTTGTCTTGCCCTCTGTTAGTGATGGTTCCAACATCAGTTCATTTTCAAAGTGCTGCTGTGCAGCTCTGTACTGAGCAAGACATATGTTTGTTCATACCCAGAACTGGGGAGCCTCCTTTCCAGGCGTCTTGTCTCCAAGATGTCCTCTAGGCTCTCTGGATCTTATGGGCCCCCTTTCCTGGGGATCTGGCTAGAAAGATGGGGATTCTGTCTGACTGTTACCTGTCAATGTGCCCCATGATATTGTCAAAAGGAACTGCCCTCAGGAAAAGAGAGGGGAGAAAAAGAAACATAGATTCCTTCCATGTTCTTCAGAAGGGACACTTCTCCATGCCTCTATGGCTGGAAAGACAAGTCTTCTCTCAGGGCTGAGTTGACTGCTATCTCCTCGGCCTCTGCAGGGCTTCTCCATGAGTAGGGTCAACTTCAGTCCAAGTCTGAAAGAGTGAAATGTTAGGAAAAAAACAAAAGAGGGGTACTGCCACACTCTGGCTTGCAGGGGCGCCATTACTGAACTTTTAAAGAAAGTTCCAGACTGTTTACCATCTGCCATGTGAGAGTTCCAGTTTCAGTGCATCTTCATCAGCATTTAGTAATAAGCACCTTTAACTATAGCCGTTCTAAACATCATTGTGGTTTCTTTTTTGGTTATTGAATTCTAGTTTTTCATATATTTTGAAAATTAAATTCCTTATCAGATATGATTTGTAAATATTTTATCCCGTTTCTTGGGTTTCTATATACTCCTTTGATACTGACCTTTGATATACAAAAGTTTTAATTTTGATGAAGTCCAGTTTTCCATTTTTTCTTTTATTGTCTGTGGTTTTGGTGTCATACTTAAGAAATCATTGCTAAATCCAATGTCATAGATTTTTCCTTCAGTTCAGTTCAGTTGCTCAGTTGTGTCCGACTCTTTGAGACATCATGAACTGCAGCATCAACCAACTGTCCGTCACCAACTCCATGTCCATCACCAACTCCTTGAGTTCACCCAAACTCATATCCATTACAAATAGCTGTGAAAAGAAGAGAGGCGAAAAGCAAAGGAGAAAAGGAAAGATATAAGCATCTGAATGCAGAGTTCCAAAGAATAGCAAGAGATATGAAAGCCTTCTTCAGCAATCAATGCAAAGAAATAGAGGAAAACAACAGAATGGGAAAGACTAGAGATCTCTTTAAGAAAACTAGAGATACCAAGGGAACATTTCATGCAAAGATGGGCTCGAAAAAGGACAGAAATGGTATGGACCTAACAGAAGCACAAGATATTAAGAAGAGGTGGCAAGAATACACCGAAGAACTGTACAAAAAAGATCTGCACGACCCAGATAATCACGATGATGTGATCACTAATCTAGAGCCAGACATCTTGGAATGTGAAGTCAAGTGGGCCTTAGAAAGCATCACTACGATCAAAGCTAGTGAAGGTGATGGAATTCCAGTGGAGCTGTTTCAAATCCTGAAAGATGATGCTGTGAAAGTGCTGCACTCAATATGCCAGCAAACTTGGAAAACTCAGCAGTAGCCACAGGACTGGAAAAGGTCAGTTTTCATTCCAATTCCAAAGAAAGGCAATGCCAAAGAATGCTCAAACTACCACACAATTGCACTCATCTCACACGCTAGTAAAGTAATGCTCAAAATTCTCCAGGCCAGGCTTCAGCAATACATGAATTGTGAACTCCCTGATGTTCAAGCTGGATTTAGGAAAGGCAGAGGAACCAGAGATCAAATTGCCAACATCCGCTGGATCATGGAAAAAGCAGGAGAGTTCCAGAAAAACATCTACTTCTGCTTTCTTGACTATGCCAAAGCCTTCGACTGTGTGGATCACAATAAACTGTGGAAAATTCTTCAAGAGATGGGAATACCAGACCACCTAACCTGCCTCTTGAGAAATCTGTATGCAGATCAGGAAGCAACAGTTAGAACTGGGCATGGAACAACAGACTGGTTCCAAATAGGAAAAAGAGTACGTCAAGGCTGTATATTGTCACCCTGCTTATTTAACTTATATATAGAGTACATCATGAGAAACGCTGGACTGGAAGAAGCACAAGCTGGAATCAAGATTGCCGGGAGAAATATCAATAACCTCAGATATGCAGATAACACCACCCTTAGGCAGAAAGTGAAGAGGAGCTAAAAATCCTCTTGATGAAAGTGAAAGAGGAGAGCAAAGAAGTTGGCTTAAAGCTCAACATTCAGAAAACAAAGATCATGGCATCTAGTCCCATCACTTCATGGGAAATAGATGGGCAAACAGTGGAAACAGTGTCAGACTTTATTTTTTGGGGCTCCAAAATCACTGCAGATGGTGACTGCAGCCATGAAATTAAAAGACGCTTACGCCTTGGAAGAAAAGTGATGACCAATCTAGATAGCATATTCAAAAGCAGAGACATTACTTTGTCGACTAAGGTCTGTCTAGTCAAGGCTATGGTTTTTCCAGTGGTCATGTATGGATGTGAGAGTTGGACTGTGAAGAAGGCTGAGCGCCGAAGAATTGATGCTTTTGAAGTGTGGTGTTGGAGAAGACTCTTGAGAGTCCCTTGGACTGCAAGGAGATCCAACCAGTCCATTCTGAAGGAGATCAGCCCTGGGGTTTCTTTGGAAGGAATGATGCTAAAGCTGAAGCTCCAGTACTTTGGCTACCTCATGCAAAGAGCTGACTCATTGGAAAAGACTCTGATGCAGGGAGGGATTGGGGGCAGGAGGAGAAGGGGACGACCGAGGATGAGATGGCTGGATGGCATCACTGACTCTATGGACGTGAGTCTGAGTGAACTCTGGGAGATGGTGATAGACAGGGAGGCCTGGCGTGCTGCGATTCATGGGGTTGCAGAGTCGGACACGACTGAGCGACTGAACTGAACTGAACTGAGGTGATGCCATCCAACCATTTCATCCTCTGTCGGCCCCTTCTCCTGCCTTCAATCTTTCCCAGCATCAGGGTCTTTTCCAATGAGTCAGTTCTTCCCATCAGGTGGCCAAAGTATTGGAGTTTCAGCTTCAGCATCAGTACTTTAATGAATATTTAAGACTGATTTCCTTCAGGATGGTTGGTTTGATCTCGCAGTCCAAGGGACTCTCAAGAGTCTCCTCCAACACCACAGTTCAAAAGCATCAATTATTCAGTGCCCAGCTTTCTTTATAGTCCAAGTCTCACATCCATACATGACTACTGGAAAAACCATAGCTTTGGCTACATGGACATTTGTCGGCAAAATAATGTCTCTGCTTTTTCATAGCTGTTCTTCCAAGGAGCAAGTGTCTTTTAATTTGGTGGCTTCAGTCATCATCTGCAGTGATTTTGGAGCCCAAGGAAATAGTCTCTCACTGTTTCCATTGTTTCCCCATCTATTTGTTATGAAGTGATGGGACTGGGTGCCATGATCTTAGTTTTTTGAATGTTGAGTTTTAAGCCAGCTTTTTCGCTCTCCTCTTTCACTTTCATCAAGAGGCTCTTCAGTTCCTCTTCATTTTCTGCCATAAGGGTGGTGTCATCTGCATATCTGAGGTTATTGATATTTCTCCCAGCAATCTTGATTTCAGCTTGTGCTTCCTCCAGCCTGGCATTTCGCATGATGTACTCTGCATATAAGTTAAATAAGCAAGGTGACAATATACAGCCTTGATGTACTTACTCCTTTCCCGATTTGGAACAGTCTGTTGTTCCAGGTCTGGTTCTAACTGTTGCTTCTTGACCTACATACAGATTTCTCAGGAGGCAGGTCAGGTGGTCTGCTATTCCCATCTCTTGAAGAATTTTCCACAGTTTATTGTGATCCACACAGTCAAAGGCCTTGGCGCAGTTAATAAAGCAGAAATAGATGTTTTTCTGGAACTCTCGTGCTTTTTCGATGATCCAACGGGTGTTGGCAATTTGATCTCTGGTTTCTCTGCCTTTTCTAAATCCAGCTTGAACATCTGGAAGTTCATGGTTCATGTACTGTTGAAACCTGGCTTGGAGAATTTTGAGCATTAGTTTGCTAGTGTTTGAGATGAGTGTCATTGTGCAGTAGTTTGGCCATTCTTTGGCATTGCCTTTCTTTGGAATTGGAATGAAAACTGACCTATTCCAGTCCTGTGGCCACTGCTGAGTTTTCCAAATTTGCTGGCATATTGAGTGCAGCACTTTCACAGCATCATCTTTCAGGATTTGAAACAGCTCCACTGGAATTCCATCACCTCCACTAGCTTTGATCGTAGTGATGCTTTCTAAGGCCCACTTGACTTCACATTCCAAGATGTCTGGCTCTAGATTAGTGATCACATCATCATGATTATCTGGGTCGTGAAGATCTTTTTTGTACAGTTCTTCGGTGTATTCTTGCCACCTCTTCTTAATATCTTCTGCTTCTGCTGGGACCATACTGTTTCTGTCCATTGTTGTGCCCATCTTTGCATGAAATGTTGCTTTGGTATCTCTAATTTTCTTGAAGAGATCTCTAGTCTTTCCCATCCTATTGTTTTCCTCTATTTCTTTGCACTGATCACTGAGGAAGGCTTTCTTCTCTCTTTTTGCTATTCTTTGGAACTCTGTATTCAAATGGGTATATCTTTCTTTTTCTCCTTTGCCTTTTGCTTCTCTTCTTTTCCTAGCTATTTGTAAGACTTCCTCAGACAACCATTTTGCCTTTTGCATTTCGTTTTTACTTATAGTTTTATAATTTTAGCTCTAAGAGTTTTTGTCTAAGAATTTTATATTTTTATTTCTTAAGTTTAGGTCTTTGATCAATTTTTTAAATGTCTCTGCTTTTTATTTTTTTGATATAAATTTATTTATTTTAATTGGAGGCTAATTACTTTACAATATTGTATTTGATCAATTTTGAAAAAAGTTTTGAATATGGTATGAGGTAATCTGTTGTTTTTTATTTGGTAACTCTTGTCTGACTCTCTTGCGACCCCATGCACTGTAGCCCACCAGGCTCCTCTATCCATGGGATTTCCCAGGCAAGAATACTGAAGCGGGTTGTTGTCACCTTCTCCAGGGGATCTTCCTGATCCAGGGTTATCATGAATTGGCACGAGGATTCTTTACCACTGGGCCACCAGGGAAGCCCTGGTATGAAATAATGGTCCAACTTAATTCTTCCTCATGTGGCTATTCAGTTTTCCCAGCACCATTTGAGAAGACTTCCCTTTCCCCTCTGAATACTCTTGGCATCCTTATAAAAAATCAATTGTCTATGTGAGTTTATATTTCTGGGTGCTGTTTTATATCTCTTTGGTCCATATGTCTGTGCTTATGTTGGTACCACCAGTCCTTCAAGTGAATATTCAGGGTTGGTTTGAGCAAACTCTGGGAGATGGTGAAAAAGGGAAGCCTAGCATGCTGCAGTCTATGGGGTTGCAAAGAGTCGGACACGACTGAGCAGCTGAACAACAACAAAATGTCAGAACCACGCTGTTTTGATTACTGTAGCACTAAGTAAGCTGAGAAATTGACAAATATGAGTTCTCCAACTTTTTAAATTTTTTTCCCAAGAATGATGTCTTGGGACTTTCCTGGTGGTGCAATAGTTAAGACTTCACACTTCTACCTCAGGGGCATGGGGTCAATTCCTGGTAAAGGAACTAAGATACCACATGCCTCATGGCATGGCCAAAAAAATAAAGAAACAAATAAACTTTAAAAATAATGTCTGTTTAGTGTTCCTTGAGATTCCATTTGAATTTTAGGATGAGTTTTCTATCTCTGTAAAAATTGTTGGATTTTTGATACAGGTTTCATTAAATCTGTAGATCCCTTTGGGTAGTGTTATCTTCTTAATAATATCAAATCTAAACTCCCCAATTCATGAGCATGCCATATCTTCCCATGCATTTAGGTTTTTAAATTTTCTTTCAGCAATGTTTTGTAGTATTTGTGTAGAAGTCTTTTGCTCTGAAGTTAAATTTATTTCTAAGTATTTTATTCTCTTTGATACTGTTGTAAATGCAGTTTAAAAATTTTTTTCTCAGATTGTTCATTGCAAGTATATAGATATATAACTGATTTTTGCAATTGATTTTGTATTTCACACCCTCACATTCTAACCAAATTAATTTATCAGCTCCAACAATACTTCTGTGGATTCCTTAGGGTTTCCTCTATATAAGATCACGTCATCTGTGTAGAGAATTTAACTTCTTTTCCAGTTTGAATGTTTTATCTCTTTTTCTTGCTTGCTTGCTTCAGCTAAGACTTTCAACACAATGTTGACTAGAAATGATGAAAGTGGACACCTTTGTCTTGTTCCTGCTATTAGAGGAAAAGCTTTCAGTCTGTCACCATGGAGTATGATGTTACTTATGGGCTTTTCATATCTGGCCTTTATCACATTTAGGAAGTTCCCTTTTAGTCTCAGTTTATTGAGTATTTTCATCAAGAACATGTGTCAAATTTTTCTGTTTTGGCATCAATTGCGATGATCAAGTGGGATTTTTTCCATTAATTCAATTAGCATGGTGTATTGCATGCGTGCTTGCCTGTGTTGCTTCAGTCATGTCTAACATGTTAATTCTGTGTAACCCTATGGACTATAGCCTGCCAGGCTCTTCTGTACATGGGATTCTCTAGGCAAGAATACTGGAGTGGATTGCTGTGCCCACCTCCAGGGGGTCTTCCTGACCCAGGGATCAAATCTGGGTTTCTTATGTCTCCTGCAGTGGCAGGCAGGTTCTTTACCACTAGTGCCACCTTCAAAGCCCAACATGCTGTATTACATTGATTTATTTTTGTTAATGTTGAACCACCCTTGAATCATCCTGGGAATAAATCCCATCTGGTTATGATGTATAATCCTTTTAATACGCTACTGAATTCAGCTTGTTAGTAATTTATCAAGGACTGTTTCACTTATATTTGTAAGGAAAATTGATCTGTTTTCTTGTATTCACTTTATCTGATTTTGGTATCAGGATAATTCTGGCCTCTTAGAATGAGTTTCAAAGTGTTTCATTATTTTCATTTTTTTTTTGAAGACTTTAAGAAAGATTGGAATTAAATTCTTCTTTAAATGTTGAGTTGAACTTACTTTGAAACCATCTGGTACTGGACTTTCTCTGTTGGGAAGTTTTTGATTACTGAATTAATTGCCTTACTTGATGTGGATTTATGGAGGTTTTCTACTTCTTTATGATTCAGTTTTGGCAGATTGTATGTTTCTATAAATTTGTTCAGTTCATCTAGGTTATCCAGTTTGTTGGCATACAAATGTTCTTAGTATTCACTTTTAATTCTTTTTATTTATGTAAAACTGTAGCAATGTCTCCACTTTCATTTCTGATTTAAGGAAGTTTAGTCTTTTTTTTTTTTTCTTACTGATTCTTTGTCAATTTTCCTTATCTTTTTGAAGAACCAGCTTTTGATTATTTTTATTTTCTCTATTACTTTTCTGCTTTCTATTTTATTTATCTCTGCTCTGACCTTTATCATTTCTGAAATTATGCTAGCTTTGTGTTTAGCTTGCTCTTCTTTTTAGAGTTTTTTAAGGTGTACAGTTATTGGTTTATTTCTCCTTTCTTAACATATATATTTACAACTGTAAATTTCCACTTTAGCATTGCTTTTGATGAATCCCATGAGGTTTTGTACGTTGTGCTTTTATTTTCATGTGTCTCAAGGCATTTTCTAATTTTTCTTGTTATTTCTTCCTTGACCCATTGTTTCTTTAAGCTTGTATTTTTTTTGAGCACTATCATTATTTCTTTTTTAAAATTTACTTTTTATTGAAGGATAATTGCTTTACAGAATTTTGTTGTTTTCTGTCAAACCTCAACATGAATCAGCCATAGGTATATATATATCCCCTCCCTTTTGAACCTCCCTCCCATCTCCTTCCCCACCCCTGTTTGAGTTTCCTGAGATATACATCAACTTCCCACTGGCTATCTATTTTACATATGGTAATGTAAGTTTCCATGTTACTCTTTCCATATATCGCACCCTCTCCTACCCTCTCCCAATGTCCATAAGTCTATTCTGTTATGTTTGTTTCTCCACTGTTGCCCTGTCAATAAATTCTTCAGTATCATTTTTCTAGATTCCATATATATGCATTAGAATATGATATTTATCTTTCTCTTTCTGACTTACTTCACTCTGTATAATAGGTTCTAGGTTCATCCACCTCATTTGAACTGACTCAGATGTGTTCCTTTTTATGGCTGAGTAATGTTCCATTGTGTATATGTACCACAACTTTATCCATTCATCTGTCGATGGAAATCTAGGTTGCTTCCATCTTCTATGTATTGTAAATAGTGCTGCAATGAACAATGGAATACATGTGTTTTTTTCAATTTTGGTTTCCTCAGGGTATATGCTTAGGAGTGGGATTGCTGGGTCATATGGTGGTTTTATCGCTATTTTTTTTAAGGAATCTCCATACTGTCTTCCATAGTGGTTGTATCAATTTACATTCCCACCAATAGTGCAAGAATGTACCCTTTTCTATACACCCTCACTAGCATTTATTGCTTGTAGACTTTTCGATAATGGCCATTCTGACCAGCGTGAGGTGATATCTCATTGCAGTTTTGATTTGCATTTCTCTACTAATGAGCGATGTTGAGCATCTTTTCATGTGTTTGTTAGCCATTTGTATATCTTCTTTGGAGAAATGTCTGTTTAGGTCTTTTTCCCACTTTTTTATTGGGTTGTTTGTTTTTCTGGTATTGAGTTGTATGTGTTGCTTGTATATTTTGGAAATTAATCCTTTGTCAGTTGTTTCATTTGCTATTATTTTCTCCCACTCTGAGGGTTGTCTTTTCACCTTGCTTACAGTTTGGGTCATAGAGGATCTTAATTTGATTTATGTCATTGAGTGTTGTGCCTATGTTTTCCTCTAAGAGTTTTATAGTTTCTGGTCTTACATTTAGGTCTTTAATCCATTTTGAGTTTATCTTTGTGTATGGTGTTAGGAAGTGTTTTAATTTCATTCTTTTACGTATAGTTGTCCAGTTTTCCCAGCACCATTTATTGAAGAGGCTGTCTTTGCCGCATTGTATATTCTTGCCTCCTTTGTCAAAAATAAGGTACCCATAGGTACATGGGTTTATTTTGGGGCTTTCTATCTTGTTCCATTGGTCGATATTTCTGTTTTTGTGGCAGTACCATACTGTCTTAATGACTGCAGCTTTGTAGTAAAATCTGAAGTCAGGAAGGTTAATTCCTCCAGCTCCATTCTTCTTTCTTAAGACTGTTTTGGCTCAGTTCAGTTCAGTCGCTCAGTTGTGACCGACTCTTTGCAACCCCATGGACTGCAGCACGTCAGGCCTCCCTGACCATTCCTAAACTCCTGGAGTTTACTCAAACTCATGTCCATCGAGTTGGTGATGCCATCCAACCATGCCACCCTCTGTTGTCCCCTTCTCCTCCTGCCTTCAACCTTTCTCAGCATCAGTGTCTTTTCCAATGAGTCAGTTCTTCATGTCAGGTGGCCAAAGTATTGGAGTTTCAGCTTCAGCATCAGTCCTTCCAATGAGTATTCAGGACTGATTTCCTTTAGGATGGACTGGTTTGATCTCCTTGCAATCCAAGGGACTCTCAAGAATCTTCTCCAATACCACAGTTCAAAAGCATCAATTATTCAGCACCCAGCTTTCTTTACAGTCTAACTCTCACATCCACACGACTACTGGAAAAACCATAGCTTTGACTAGGTGGACATTTGTTGGCAAGGCCCTGCTTTGGCTATTCAGGGTCTTTGTGTTTCCATATGAACTGTGAAATTTTTTGTTCTAGTGCTGTGAAAAATGCCATTGGTAATTTGATAGGGATCACATGAAATCTGTAGGTTGCATTTGGTAGTATAGTCATTTTCATAATATTGATTCTTCCTATCTAGGAATATGGAATATCTCTCCATCTGTTTATGTCATTCTTGATTTCTTTCATTAGTATCTTATAATTTTCTGTGTACAGTTCTTTTGTCTCTTTAGGTAAGTTTATTCCTAGATATCTAACTCTTTTTGTTGCAATGGTGAATGGGATTGATTCCTTAATTTCTCTTTCTGATTTTTCATTGTTAGTATATAGAAATGCAAGTGATTTATGTGTATTGATTTTGTATCCTGCAACTTTGCTAAATTCAAGATTAGCTCTAGTAATTTTCTGATACAATCTTTAGGGTTTTCTATGTACAGTATCATGGCATCTGCACAGTGAGAGCTTTACTTCTTTTCTGATCTGGATTCCTTTTATTTCTTTTTCTTCTCTGATTGCTATAGCTAGCACTTCCAGAACTGTGTTGAATAATAGTGGTGAAAGTGGACACCCTTGTCTTGTTCCTGATCTAAGGGGGAATGCTTTCAGTTTTTCACCATTGAGAATAATGTTTGCTGTAGGCTTATCATATACGGCCTTTACTATGTTGAGGTAGATTCCTTCTATGCCCGTTTTTTGATGTTTTAATCATAAATGGGTGCTGAATTTTGTCAAAGGCTTTTTCTGCATCTGTTGAGATTATCATATGGTTTTTATTGTTCAATTTGTTAATATAGTTTATTACATTGATTGATTTGCATATATTGAAGAATCCTTGCATTCCTGGAATAAACCCAGCTTGATCATGATGTATGATCTTTTTGATGTGTTACTGAATTCTGTTTGCTAAAATTTTGTTAAGGATTTTTGCATCTGTGTTCATCAATGATATTGGCCTGCTGTTTTCTTTTTGTGTGTTGTCTTTGTCTGATTTTGGTATCAAGATGATGGTGGCCTCATAGCATGAGCTTGGAAGTGTTCCTTCCTCTGCAATTTTTTGAAAGAGTTTTTAGAAGGATGGGCATTACCTCTTCTCTAAATGTTTGATAGAATTCTCCTGTGAGGCCATCTGATCCTGGGCTTTTGCTTTTTGGGAGATTTTTGCTCACAGGTTCAATTTCAGTGCTTGTAATTGGGTTGTTCATAGTTTCTATTTCTTCCTGATTCAGTCTTGGAAGATTGAACTTTTCTAAGAATCTGTCCATTTCTTCAAGGGTATCCATTTTATTGCCATATAGTTGTTCATAATATTCTCTTATAATCCTTTGTATTTCTGCATTGTCTGTTGTAACCTCTCCTTTTTCATTATAATTTTGTTGATCTGATTCTTCTCTCTTTTTTCTTGATGAGTCTGGTTAAAAGTTTGTCAATTTTGTTTATCTTCTCAAAGAACCAGCTTTTAGTTTTGTTAATCTTTACTATTGTTTCTTTCATTTCTTTTTCATCTATTTCTGCTTGGATCTTTATGATTTCCTTCCTTCTACTAATTTTTTGGGGTTTTTGTTCTTCTTTTTCCAGTTGTTTTAGGTGTAAAGTTAAGTTGTCTATTCTATGTTTTTCTTTTTTCTTGAGGTAGGATTGTGTTGCTATAAATGTCCCTCTTTGAACTGCTTTTGTTGCATTTCATAGGTTTCGAGTTGTCATGTTTTCATTGTCATTTATTTCTAGAAGTTTTTTTTATTTCCCTTTTGATTTCTTCAGTAACCTGTTGGTTATTTAGAAACATTTTGTTTAATCTCCATGTGTTTGTGTTTCTTACAGGTTTTTTCTTGTAACTGATATCTAGTCTCATAGCATTGTGCAGAGTTTCTGCTGAAAGATCAGCTGTTAAACATATGGAGTTTCCCTTGTATGTTACTTGTTGCTTCTCCCTTGCTTCTTTTAATATTCGTTCTTTGCGTTTAGTCTTTGTTAATTTGATTAATATGTGTCTTGGCATGTTTCTCCTTAGGTTTATCCTGTATGGGATTCTTCGTGCCTCTTGGACTTCATTGACTATCTCCTTTTCCATGTTGGGGACATTTTCAACTATAATCTCTTCAAAAATTTTCTCATAACCTTTCTTTTTCTCTTCTTCTTCTGGGACCCCTATAATTTGAATGTTGGCACATTTGATTTTGTCCCAGAGGTCTGTGAGATTAACCTCAGTTCTTTTCATTCTTTTTACTTTATTCTGCTCTTCAGAAGTTATTTCCACCATTTTATCTTCCAGCTTACTGATTCATTCTTCTGCTTCAGATATTCTGCTATTGATTCCTTCTAGAGTATTTTTAATTTCAGTACTTGTGTTGTTTGTATGTTTATTCTTTAATTCTTCTAGGTCTTTGTTAATTGACTCTTGCATTTTCTCCATTTTGTTTTCAAGATTTTTGATCATCTTTACATCATTATTCTGAATTCTTTTTCAGGTAGTTTGCCTATTTCCTCTTCATTTATTTGGACTTGTGTGTTTCTAGTTTGTTCCTTCATTTGTGTAGTATTTCTCTGCCTTTTCATTATATTTTTTAACTTATTGTGTTTGAGTTCTCCTTTTCTCAAGCTTTAAGGAAAGTTGAATTCTTTTTTCCTTTTGGTTTCTGCGATCCTAAGGTTGGTCCAGTGGTTTGTGTAAGCTTTGTACAGGGTGAGATTTGTGCTGAGTTTTTGTTTGTTTGTTTTTCTTCTGATGGGCAAGGCTGAGTGAGATGGTAATACTGTCTCCTAATGATTTGGTTTGTATTTTTGTTTTGTTTGGCTTCCCTGGTGGCTCAGAGGTTAAAGTGTCTGCCTCCAATGTGGGAGACCCTGGTTCGATCCCTGGGTTGGGAAGATCCCCTGGAGAAGGAAATGGCAACCCACTCCAGTATTCTTGCCCGGAGAATCCCATGGACTGAGGAGCCTGGTGGGCTGCAGTCCACAGGGCCGCAAAGAGTTGGACACGACTGAGTGACTTTACTTTACTTTTACTTACTTACTTTTTTGTTGTTAAGATGAGGTGCCCTGAACAGGGTGCTATTGGTGGTTGGGTGATGCTGTGTCTCGTATTCAAGTGGTTTTGTTTGTGTGAGTTCTCACTATTTGATACTCCCTAGGGTTAGTTCACCCACTCCAGTGTTCTTGCCTGGAGAATCCCAGGGATGGGGGAGCCTGGTGGGCTGCCATCTATGGGGTCGCACAGAGTCGGACACAACTGAAGCGAATTAGCAGCAGCAGCAGCAGCAGCAGTAGGGTTAGTTCTGGAGAAGGCAATGGCAACCCACTCCAGTACTGTTGCCTGGAAAATCCCATGGATGGAGGAGCCTGGTAGGCTGCAGTCCATGGGGTCGCTAGGAGTCAGACGACTGAATGACTTCACCTTCACTTTTCACTTTCATGCATTGGAGAAGGAAATGGCAACCCACTCCAGTGTTCTTGCCTGGAGAATCCCAGGGATTGGGGAGCCTGGTGCGCTGCTGTCTCTGGGGTCGCACAGAGTCGGACACGACTGAAGCGACTTAGCAGCAGCAGCAGCAGCAGGGTTAGTTCTCTCATACTCTAGGGTCTGGGAGTTAGTGCTCCCACATCAAAGGCTCAGGGCTTGATCTTGGAAAATCAACCCCCTTAGAAGCAGTCAGCCCTCCTGTTAGGGATTCAATATCTTGCTGAGCGCTGAGTGTACATCCTTCCTGCTGCCTCACCTCTCGAGGTGCTGTGTCCTTCCCTCTTAAGGTCTCCTAATTTTCCTTGTATTGTTTAATTTCCACATATTTGTGAATTTTCCAGTTTGCCTCTGTTATTCATTTTTAATTTCATTCCATTATGATCAAAAGACATACATTGGATGATTTCAATCTTTTAAAAATTTATTAAGACTTATTTTGTGGCCAGTATATCGTATATATGGGCTTCCCAGGTGGCTCCAGTCATAAAGAACCTGCCTGCCAATGCAGGAAATATTAGAGATGTGGGTTCAATCCCTGGGTTAGGAAGGTACCCTAGAGTAAGGCATGGCAATCCACTTCAGTATTCTTGCCTGGAGAATGCCATGGACAGAGGAGCCTGGTGGGCTACCGTCCATAGGATTGCAAAGTTGGACATGCCAGAGTGACTAACACATTGCTGTATTAAATGTTATCAGTATATGATGGGTGCATGCTCAGTCACTCTGTCATGTCTGGCTCTTTGAGACGCCATGCACTGTAGCCCACCAGACTCCTATGTCCATTGGATTATCCCAGCAAGAATACTGGAGTGGGTTGCCATTTCCTCCTCCAGAAGAACTTAGTGAACCAGGGATCGAACCCATGTCTCCTGCATTGACAGGCGGATTCTTTACCACTAAGCCAACTGGGAAGACCCAATATACGATGAAACCTTTTTAAATAACAGTACAACCAAGTCAGTTCAGTTTTGGTTATAGTTTTCATGGAATATCTTTTTCCATCCTTTTACCTAAAATTAGCTTCATCTTCATATCTAAAGTGAATATTTTGTAAACAGAATGTTGATGGATTCTATTTTTTAAAATATAATCTTCTAAACCTTTATTTTAATAGGAAAGAGTAATCCTTTTATATTTAATTTGATTACTGAAAAACAAGCATTTACTTTGCCATGTGGCTATTTATATTTATGCTTTTGTACCTCAATTTTCCATTGTTAACATTTGGAGGATATCAATTACCATGTTAAACTTATTAAACCCATGGTTTGAATATACATAATAGTACATAATAATTTACAAAAATTCTGCTTCCTTACATCTCCATTTATTTCCTTTTGGGTTCTCTGCTTCAACCCTTTGAGTTGTTATTATTACAGATTATCACCTTATGCATTGTAATCCCCTTAAAATGAATTTATAATTATTGTTTTACACACTTGTCATTTAGTTTATTTAGGAAAAAAAGGGAAGTTATAAATTAAATGAAACATACAATTTCATTCATTCAAAAGTCCGGTATTACTGGACCTTATTATTTTTTTATGTCTGAGAGTTACTGTCTGGTGTCCTTTCATTTCATCTTGAAGGAGTCTCTTTAGTAATTTCTTGTATGATAATCTGTTTACCTGGGATTTTCTTAATATCTCTTTCATTGTTAAAGGATAGTTTTGCCAGATACAGAATTCTTGACTGACACTTTTTTTTCCCCCTTTGGGATACTAAACATGTCATAC
The DNA here is from genome assembly GCF_001704415.2 of Capra hircus. Lineage (NCBI taxonomy): Eukaryota > Metazoa > Chordata > Mammalia > Artiodactyla > Bovidae > Capra > Capra hircus. The sequence continues at coordinate 84,520,103 of NC_030815.1, forward strand.
TACTGTCTTCTGGCCTCTGTGATTTCTGGAGAGAAATCATCTATTAATTTTATTGAGAATCACTCGTATGTGATGAGTGATTTCTATATTCCTGCTTTCAAGATCAACTTGGTGTAGAGTCTATAAGTATCCAGCTTGGAGTTAGTTGAGCTTCTCAGATATATATATTCATGAATTTCATCAGATTTGGGAATTTTTTTGCCAAATATGTTTTCCTATTCCTGTCTCAATATCTTCTGGGAGCCCTATAATACATATGTTGAACACTTAATGGTATCCCACAGGTCCTTTGCGGCTTTGTTCATTTATATTCATTATTTTTTTCTGTTTCTCTGTATTTATTATTTCATTTGTCCTTATCGTCAACTGATCCTTTCTCCTGCCTGCTCAAATCTGATTTTGAACACTTGCAGAGAATTTTTCATCTGAATTTTTGTACTTTCCACCTCCAAAATTTCTATTCAGTTCCTTCTATCTCCTTATTTTTCATCTTCATTTGTATTTTTATTTTTTACAATCATTATTTTCTTAATTCCCTTTAGCTCTCTGTCCATGATTTCCTTACATAAAATTAAGGAAGTCAATTTAATGTCTTTGATTAATAACTTAAATGTCCGGGCTTCCTCAGGGATGGTTTCTGTCTAACTCTTGTTCCTCTAAAGGGGTTGTACATTACTGTTTCTTTCTATGTACTGTATTTTTTTTTGTTGTTGAAAACCGAGCATTTTGAGTTGTGGCAACTCAAACTATAACGCTGTGGGAATTCTAAAATTCCAATTCTGTCTCATCAGGGATTGTTGGGTTTTGCTTGTTGAAGGTTGAAACCATACAATTGTAACTTTTCCAAACTGTTTTTGGAAGTATGTGCTTCTTGTCTGTGATCAGTCAAGTTTCTATTCCTTTGTCTCTGCAGACAAAGTGCAACCTGACAAAGATATCTTTAAGCATTTGGCTCCCAAAAGGGGAAAACATAGATGCTCTCTCTTTAAATCCTCTACAAATCAGGAAGACATTTTAGCCCATTGGGGATGAAACAATGGCTAACTTCTGTCTCAGCCCCTTGATGATTAGCAATAAAAAACTTATGATCCGAAGTTTTTGGAAGACAAGGTCCATATTCCCGAACAAGGCCCCAGAAATTTTCACCAGGAACTGAGTTGCTGCATTGTGGGGTGCTGGGATGTGAGGCATGGTAGCCACTACCATGCAATCACTAAAATTCACCAAAATGAAATTTACCAGCTTCTTCATTAAGCACTCCTCTGGATCCTGTACAGGATCTATTAGACTAGGGTTGCAAAATAGTTGCTCAGACAGTTCCTACCAGCTCACATGTCGTTTCTGTGGAGAGTCAAATTCCTGGGGCTTTCTACTCTGCCGCATTTCCTGATATCACTTCATTGTGGCTCTGTCTTTCCCTAATAACTAATGACGTTGAACGTCCATTCATGTGCTTATATGTCAGCTCTGTATTTTCTTTAGTGATGGGTCTGATCAAATTATTTCCCAAATTGTATATTCCTTATTTTCTGAATGAGTTTTTGGTCTTATTATGTATTATATGTATTAATGAATGTATGTATGAACTCATATTTTTTCATGATTTGCAAATATTTTCTACAATTGCAACTTTCTTTTCATTATGTTAACAGTATCTTCTGAAGAGTTCACATTCTTAATTTTGATGAAGTTAAATTTTCATTTTTTTCTTTTACAGATCATGCCTTTGGCACTATCTAAAATACCTTTAAAAACAAAATAACACAGAGATTTTCCCTTATGTTCCTTTCTAAACCTTTTAAACTTCTAGGTTGCACATTTAGGTCTAATAATTATTTTTCTTTTTACTAATTTTTGAACTAACTTTTGTATATGGCTTGAGATGTAGATTAAACTTAACTATTTGTTTTACTCCCATATGGATATCCAATTATGTAAGCACCACTTCTTGAAAAGGTTACCTTCTTCCATAAGTTGCTTTTGCATCTTTATTGAATATTAACCCAAAATGTGCAGGTCTGGATTCTCTACTTTGTTACATTGATCTCTTTATCATGATGCCAGTATCACACTACCCTAAGTAATCTAGACTTAGAATAAATCTTTAAATTAGGTAATGTGAGTCCTCTATTTCTGTTCTCTCTTTTTCTTCAAAGTTATTTTGGTTAATGTAGGTATTTTGAATTTCATAAAATGTTGTGTATCTCTTTATTTAGATTTTCCATGATTATTTCATTAGCATTTTGAAGTTTCTTTTTAAATTGAGGTATAGTTGATTTACAATATTGTATGTTTCAGGTGTACAAATAGTGGTTCATAATTTTTAAAGGTTATATTCCATTTATGTGGTAGTGGTTTAGTCACTAAGTCGTGTCCAACTGGTGTGACCCCGTGAACTCTAGCCTGCCAGATTCCTCTGTCCATGGGATTCTTCAGGCAAGAATACTGGAGTGGGTTCCCATTTCCTTCTCCTGGGGATCTTTCCGACCCAGGGATCAAACCTGGGTCTCCTGCATTACAGGCAGATTCTTTATCAACTGAGCTATGAGGGAAACCCATATTCCATTTATAGTTATTATAAAATATTGGCTATATTCCCTGTTCTGTACAGTATATCCTTGTAGCTTATTTATTTTATACATAGTAGTTTGTACTTCTTTTTTTTCGGTAAATTAATTTATTTATTTTAATTGAAGGCCAACTACTTTACAATATTATAGTGGTTTTTGCTATACATTTACATGAATCAGCCATGGGTGTACATGTGTCCCCCATCCTGAACCCCCCCTCCCATCTACCCCCCATCCTATCCCTACTTCTTAATCTCTTTTCTCTCTCTTGCTCCTCCCCTTTGCCTCTCCCCGTGGTGAAAGCAAAAGTATTAGTCGCTCAGTTGTGTCCAACTCTTTGCAACCCCATGGACTATAGCCTGCCAGACTCCTCTCCAGGCAAGAATAATGGAGTGGGTAGCCATTCCCTTCTGCAGGGGATCTTCCTGACCCAGAGACTGGACCTGGATCTGGGTCTCCTGCATTGCAGGCAGATTCTTCACCATCTGAGCCACCAGGGACACCTCCTCCCCATGGTAAGCACCTTTAATGCTTTTCCTTTAATGCCATTGTCACTGTTTTTAATTTTTTTATATTCCACTGCTGCTGCTGCTAAGTTGCTTCAGTCGTGTCCAACTCTGTGCGACCCCATAGAGGGCAGCCCACCAGGCTCCCCCATCCCTGGGATTCTCCAGGCAAGACCACTGGAGTGGGTTGCCATTTCCTTCTCCAATGCATGAAAGTGAAAAGTGAAAGTGAAATCGCTCAGTCATGTCAGAATCTTAGTGACCCCATGGACTGCAGCCCACCAGGCTCCTCCATCCATGGGAGTTTCCAGGCAAGAGTACTGGAGTGGGGTGCCATTGCCTTTTCCATTATATTCCACATATAAGTGATATCATACAGTATTTGTCTTTGTCTGATTTATATTAATATCACTTATCATCATATGTTCCAAGTCCATTCATGTTGTTCCAAGTGGTAACACTGCATTCTTTAATGGCTGAATTAAAGAATGTACATTGTACGTACACATCATATTTTCTTTATTCATTCAGTGTCCTGATGGTGCACATTTATGTTGCGTCCATATTTTGGCTATTGTAAATAATGCTGCTGTGAACACTGGGGTACATATATCTTTTGAATTAGTGTTTTTGTTTTCATCAGGTATATACACAGGAATGGAACTGCTGGATCATAAGGTAGTTCTTTGAGCATCTTAGGACAATTGTTTTAAAGCATTTGTTAAATATATATTCCATTAAGTCTATTTCAGGGACAGACTCTGTTTAATTACTTTTTTCTTTAAATTGACCATACTTTCCTAAATCTTTGTATGCCTTGTCTAAGTTTTTGTTGAATGGACATGGGACATTTGAATATAATAATATAGTAACTCTGGAAATCAGATTCTCACCGTTTCCCAAGGATAATTTTTTTTAAACTGTTGCAGGCTGTCTCTGTGCCAAGAATCAGACTAAGGTGTGAAAACAATGTCTTCTTA